>NC_136059.1:2067357698-2067957698 GCF_964261635.1 Lissotriton helveticus | reverse complement strand
TAAATTCATTACAGTGCAAAATTTGTCATAATGCCATAACGCAAGAAACGATAGCTAAGAATTATTTGAACGAAGCCTTTATTAATGCAGAAATGCTCAGATGAAAAAATGCCACTTTAAATGGTAAGATGCAGCCAAACTTAACTTGCAATGTGAGAAATCCATGCTAAAGTTCTTCAGTCAAAACCAGGAAAAGCAGTTATGGGTATATACCGCCATGCACAAGCTACTGTACATCTCCAATGAGTAGCCAAAGCTCAACCTGAATTTTCTAAAATATGACAGTCTTGTTCACAATCCCAATGAGTGCATTTTAAAAGATCATTATGAGGTCAATTTAGACAGAGTATCCTCCATCAGGATAGTGGAGAACATTACTTTCGCTATCCTGAGGGAGTGACATATGCCAAAGTTAGAGATGTGTCCCCAGTTCATAGACTATTTTCTACATTGACAGAAACTGCTATATAAACCTCTAATATAAAATGGATTAGCTTAATATCCAATATTTCATTTGCCTCCACCCCTGTGAATGTCATTGGACCAGATTGTTTGAATTTGAACTGCGTTCATCACCCTAGTCCTCCTCTTTCAATGATTCTGCCAGCACTCATGGTTCCCATAGAAGTAGAAGTCTTCAATGACCCATTTTCAGAAGGGGATGATGTTTCCAAATTTTAAAGAACAATCAGGAGTGTCTCTCATTCTTCTGAGCCTGACTTGTTTCGGTCTAGCACACCACTTGTCCAAGCACCAACACTCTTAGGGGTATATTCACAAGAACGTGTGATAACTACCGCAAGAGTAGCGTAACGCAACTTTCTAGATCGCAGCCTATCGCGGGAAAATAGCCATGTGGCAACGTGAAATTCACAACGCGGCGGTAGCATGTGATAGTGTGCTGAAACCACGTCCAATGTCCGCAATACAACCACCTCGATGGAGTCCAAAACAAAAACCACAACACCAAAAACCTGCGATTGGCCAAAGTGCGATAAGGAAATCAGCGATAAGCAGCACCAAACCTGCAACACACACCTGGCAGGTGGAAAAAATCACCCAAAAAGTCGAAAAAACACACAAACACAAACTGACCAGCACCCAAGCACCATGAAGGCAGTTGGAGCAGGGTGCAGAGGACGAGCGCAAGCCCACAAGCACCACGGACGACCAGCCTGGGAGGTGGGGGACAGGGAAGAGCAAGTACAAGAAGAAGAGGAAGATGAAGTTTAGTCCGCAGGCGAACAGGATCATAGTCACAAAGGTGATGGACCACCATCAACAACTGTTTGTTACCTCCATGTGCTGGACAGAAAGAGGAATACCACAGAGCAGGTGTGATTGGGCTTCGGCATCATGGCAACCAAACTTGCCGCCATCCTTAGGTGTGTAGGGCCGCTCCATGGTCTCCAACGAGCCCTGACTGACATTGCTGGAGCCATGACGTGGAGAGAAGAACACCTGTCCACTCAGAGTGGCTCCAGCGATTCCAGCCGTGAGCTGGCACACATGCGGAGGCTCCTGGAGGACATGGTGCAGATGGAGGTGGAAAGGATGGCGGCCACCGCTGCACATCACCGGAATGTAGCTGGGATATACCATGCCCTGTAGATCCTCAGCATGGCATTGCTGCCACAAGGCGTGGCGATGTTGACTGCTGTTGCCCTCACACCATCCACATCTTCGCCCTCTGGTGTCTCCATGCCTCCCTGTGCGGCAGGCCTAACCACTCCGACACCTGATGTTACAGTGCTACACAATGAGGCTGACAATCCACCTCTGGCACCTGTGGTGTCATTGACACACAGTTCCGCAGCTGGTAAAGCAACACTCTCAGGTGGGGCAGGGCATACATCCGGGGATGAGGACATGGATGGGATTGTGATCAGAATGGCTCAGTAGCATTCATTTCCGCTACCTGGCCTGTTCCTGGTTGGTCCCGCATATGGCCTCTTGACCTTCCACTGACCCCCGTTTCACTCAGATGCACTCACCATGGACAGCGACATGGACCGCCACAACCTGTTTGATGACAAGGCAACTAGACTGTAGACAACACCCCTCCTCTTCCGCAGTACTAGGACTCTGGCTGGCCCTCCACGGGTCTATTGGTGTGGTGTATTCGGCAGTGCCCTATACCACTCCAGATGCGGAACTGCACTGGATACGCAATAAACATCCAGTGACGCACTGCTGTGTCATGCCTTTAATCATTCATGTATGCATGTGTGGATGAATGTAGAGACAGTGATTTCCCTTGCGTCTATGATGCTCATCCTGTGGAATGCCAGTCCGAGGTTGCTACATAGTGATGTGTGCAGGGTCCTGTGGACACCACAACAGGGACACACACACCAGCCACTTTTATTGTCCAGATATGGACTGAACCACGCCCAGTGCCCACGAGTCATTTTTGCAACCCCAGCACTGTTCTGGAGTACAGAATGCCAGACAACTCTGCTCATGCTCCCAGGGGGGCCTCATTGCTACCTGTCACAGGTGTACTCATTCGTGGTGTGCAGGTCACTGGTCTAGTTGTCAGCATGTCACAGCCACTCCCTGAGGGCAAGTTTGTACGTGCACCACACCCATCCGGCACAAGCGTCGCAGGCCATGTGACGCCGCAAATATAAGGGGCCGACAACGTCACATACCGATCTGCCGGTGGTGACTGTATGACAGACCCGAGGCATTGAGGCCAGCATGGGCCTACCACCACGTGGCGCTGACTGGGGTTGAACAGGGTTTGTGTACTCATTCGTGGTGTGCAGGTCACTGGTCTAGTTGTCAGCATGTCACAGCCACTCCCTGAGGGCAAGTTTGTACGTGCACCACACCCATCCGGCACAAGCGTCGCAGGCCATGTGACGCCGCAAATATAAGGGGCCGACAACGTCACATACCGATCTGCCGGTGGTGACTATATGACAGACCCGAGGCATTGAGGCCAGCATGGGCCTACCACCACGTGGCGCTGACTGGGGTTGAACAGGGTTTGTGGCACATGCTGCATTGCGGACAGCACAGGCACCCTGCCACAGGACTGTGACTTAGGGTGCACTGAGTCTTTGGCACCTTGAACTGCTGAGCGGGTGTGCAGCCTGCGATAATGGCCCGTCCCGGCAGTCCGGCTGCATAGGATTTTTGTGCCTTGCTAGACCTCATTGTAGGCCTAGCCAGCAGGATGCGCGGGCCTACTGCCACGTGGCTTCACTTACGGGATCACAGAGTCAGTGGCACCCATTGGGCTGACCGGCTGTGCAGGCTGCGATGCTGCCGGGTGCCCTGGTATGTCCCATCCCATGGTGTAATCAAGACCCAGTACTAAACGTGAGAACTGGTGGTCTGCATGGTGTGTAGGGTGCCATGTCCATGGGCCCCGGGGTTGTGGCTTGCAGCGGAATGTGGTGGGACCTGCAGTCTACACGTCAGTGGTGGAAGATGAGCAGTTAGGCACATGTGTGGGCATGCTCCGATGGGCAGCAGGAGGGCCTGGGATGCCTCTGCCTGGGCGTGCATTGATGTTATCTTGTGCAGTTGTGTGTACTGTGCCAGTCATGTCTCTGGACTCTGTTTCAGATTACGCCTCTGTCTCAGATATGTTACCTGGTGTACTGCCATACGTACCGGCAAGTGGCAACCGGTGGCAGCAGGTGAGCAGTGTGGTCTGGGTGCGCAGGGTTGTCTCTCTCTCTCTCTCTCTCTCTCTCTCTCTCTCTCTCTCTCTCTCTCTCTCTATCCCTCTCCTCTTCTCTCTCTCTCTCTCTCTCTCTCTTCCCTTCTCCTCTACTCTCTCTCACCCTCTCCTCTTCTCTCTCTCTCCCCCTCTCTTCTTGTCTCCCTCTCCTTCGCTCTCTCTCTGTCCTTTGAGGTGCGCAGGACACACCTTCTCGTCTTGTTTTCTGTCTTGCAGACTGTGGCCTATGGATTGTGTCAAGGGGAGCCACTATGTATCTTCATCTTATTTATGTGTTAATTTCAATAAAGTTTCATTGTTTGCTTCGAAAAGTGAATGTCGGATGCTCTGTGACGACACATGCATGTCGACAGTTGTGATTGTGCGACATCAAGCGGATTATTTTGTACATGTTTCGATGTAGCTGATGTGGCATGTCTTTGGTCAGGGGGTGCCAGTGAGGGTTGGTCCTGGGTGTCGGGTTGGTGGGTGTTGTGGCCCTCTTGGGTGTCTGTGCTGCTTGTTCATTTGCTCTATGGCATCTGTTTGTCTTCAGGTGTGGATGTGGGCTGTGCTCCCTTTTTGGGTGCACGCTGAGGTCCGACTTTACACCAGGTCAGGGCAGGTGTAAATTTCCTGCTGCTAATGCGCCTTCTCACATGTGTTGTGTTCTTATTGCTGGTCTGGCTTTCTGTTGGTCCAATTTGTTGAGCCATAAGACCTTCTAAACGAATAATAGCGCTCCAAATTTATGAGATTGTACAAACTGATTGTCTATGGTCATTGTATTGTAATTAATTTCTGAATTGTAAATAAATTGTGTGTGTGTGCATGTGGAAAGTGGTTGATGAATGTTAGATAGGTTGAATGACGGTGAGCATGGAATAATGATGAATATGTGCAGTATAATGTTTCAGAAAAAAATGTTTTTGTATTTATGATGTAGATGTTTAAAAAGGTACATTTGGTGAAGTAAACCAACAAATGAATCCAAAGTAAAAAATAAACAAAGGATTCATTTCAGATTGAATTACAAGTCTTGGACCCATTTTTTGTTTAACTCGAACATGGTGTGTTGACTAGAAGTGGATGGAGGATAACAGTATTGGCAATTGTTCAGTTCCCTATTGGTCAGTGGCTTGGCCTTACTGTTGGGAGCCCAAACCCAGTGGTGTTTTTTATTAATTCGGCAATAGCTCCTTGTGAATATGCCCCTTAGTGCAAACCACAAGCGCTTAATGTTTTCTAGTTAAAGCGCACAGAAATATCAGTACTGGGCTTCAGTGAGACTTTCTTCAGAGTTCACCTAGGGTGATCTGGACAGGCACACACTTTCTCATTTCCTTAAATAATGAAAAGTTTAGGGTCTCATCAATCAATTATAAGTAGGATTTCCTTTTATTTGGAGGGGCTAAAGGCAGGTCTGAAAGCTACCCCTGTCAAAAGGCAAGTAAGATAGCACGTTGTCTGGTAAGAGTGCACATAAAGATATTTTAAAGTGGTAAAAAACAAATACACTGTTCTTTAAAAAACTTGAAGATGCAAGTGAGCGACATGATCAAAAAAGCCTGCAGGTGCTCAGTAAAAAATAATTTGTTTCATTACTTTTACTTAATGAAGGAATTTATTAAAATCTTGACATTTTTGGCAAATTAGACAACTGTAAATAAATTAGATAGGATGTGGAATCATTTCATATCTATGACAGTGTCTCCAAACTGTGGGGGTCGCAAGCCGATTTTTGAGAGGTCGGAAAAGACTGAGAAATAAATAAAGAATCCTTTAAGTTCTATTTTAGCTTCTCACATTTGCTGGTGCTTCAAAGACAGAGGTCAAACATCAGGCTATATCTTCTGACAAATTGCTGCTTATTCACTTAACATGGGGATTGATCTTTGCTTGTCTTTCCCTAACTGCAAAGTGAGAGGAGTTTTTAAAGCAAATTATGTGACAATCTTGCTTTAGCACTTGAAGTGTGAAATTAAGGACTGTAGGGTGTACATTTTTGCAACAAACAACAAAATGTAAATACCAGTTAATGAACTTCATGCAGTTAGGAGTTAAAAATGCAAAAATTGAGCACGTTTTTTGCTATTCTGAAGTGTGCTGGAAACAGAGATTTTAATAGGATTAAAACAAAATCAAGACACGTTACTGGTGATGCACAAATAATAAAATAATCACAGGAACGCGATTTCCACTCATTATCATTTGTGTGCGATATATTTTGGTCTGTAAAACTTTATATCTGTAAACATCACTCATTATCACTCATTGTCATTTGTGTGCTATGTAGTTTTATCAGTAATCACATTTAGTGGATATTTCAATGGAACATGTTCTGTGTGGCATTGAGGATGCACTGCTGACACATTCTCTTGCAGTGCTGGTCCTGACAGTTGACATGGTATAAGTAATGGCCTTTGAAAAGCACGTATTCTGTAGTACTATGGTTGGCTGTTGCACTCTGCCCATGCATACTCGGATTCTCTGTTGTGCATTTCCATGCCTAATTGGTTTGCTGTCTGACTTTGAAGCTAGCACAAGCAGTGGGTGAAAGTCTTGGAAAGTCACTTTGACAAACATGACTTTGGAACAAAATCTGGCCAATTTGTCAGGTTCCAACAAGTAATTGGAAACGTGCCTAGCTTTTGAGTGCATGTGGAAATTACTAAACATTGCTGTCTGTTTCTCATCCGTAAGATAACTATTATAACTAGACAGTACACTGACTAAGAGTGTGCTTTGATCTCAGTGGTGGCTCCCAGAGGGAGTGCTGTGGGGCAGGGCGGGGGAGGGGAGGGTGGGGGGTAGTGGACTCGACATACAACGGACAGGAGTAAAGTAAGTAATTAAATAAATACAACTATTTACCTTGAGCTCGCTGCATCGCCAACTCAGCGATGCAGCGAGCGCAAGATACTCTCCAAAAGGTGTATTGTTGGGTGGTCCTGGAATTCATTCACAACTGGATTGATGAAAACAAAATGCTCCTCATGTTGCAGACTGGCTTTATGAAAAAAAATTTGCGCCAAAAACCAGGTCTTCCGATTTTTGCCCATGTGCTGGAAGACAGTACAAATCAGAAGTGGCCACTTTTACATGGCCTTTGTTGATTTGAAGTCTGCTTTTGATTTCGTCTTTCACAACAAGTTGTGGCTAGTGCTGAAGGACACAGGTAAACAGCCTTTACCACACAGCAGGAACCACATACTGCCTTTACAATGAGATTGATGCAACACATGCATCTTTAGCATGCATTACTTTACCACATAAGTCTTTTCAACTACTTGATTTAGGGAACGTATTGTTGGATTTTAAGTCCAGCATTTTCCATACTGTTGCACAGACTGGAGTTGGGATAGTAAATTGTACTATTCCAAAGTCCAGCACTTCCCTAAGGCAAGTCGTTGTAACGACTTGCTTGGTAAAGGAAAGCGTGGGAAGGACGCATTAGATGTATTGACTGAGTTGTAAAGGCATGCTTGGTAAATGCCTGTGTGGGTCCATCATACAACACACCTGGGCATACCATTGAATATTCTTAGGACAATAATTCCAACATACGATGGGGGGAAGAAGGCCAGCTCACAGACCACAACTAGTTCAATAAGGATCTTTGCCCCCACCGTGGTCTCATTATACCTAAATGATGTCCATTTTCTATAAACATGCCCCCACAATGCTCCCAGTATTGCGGGCCTAAGAACACCCACATTACTCTTTACTGATGACAATTTGTTACTGTATCAGACCCCTAGTGGTCTTCATTGTCTACTAAATCAATTTGAAGAATTATTTTAATTGCGGGGCCTGGAAGTAAACACCACTAAAACAGAGTTCATGATCATTAACCAACACAAGGCGTTTAGAGGTAAGATGCCCTAAAGAGGCAGTGAAATTGAGAGAGTAGAGGTTTTAAATCACCTAGGAATCAGACTGTTACCTAAACTGTGATGGAATCCAAACATAGATAGAGCCTCACTTAAACACAAACTGTGGGTGCTATCCTGAAAGAACACAGTGCATCATTCACCAACCAGTAACTCCAGTGCAACAACTTTATGACACAGAAGCAGTGGGAATACCTCTATATGGGGCCGACCTCTGGGGTTTTCAAAACACTGCTGGTTTCACTAAAACAGAAAATAAGTTCCAGAGAAATCTAGTTTTGCAGCCGGTCAGCAGCCCATTGCACCCACTGAATCTTGATATGTGAAGGAGTTCAATAGCAGACAAAGCAAGAACTCGGCCTGTCTTGTTCTGGAGGAGGCTGAGAGCCACGCCGGACTTAGGCCCTTATGCCGGAGCTCTGCAAGAACTTACGGAGTGATACCGATTCCCCAAATTCGAGTGACTCAACAACATCAAGAAACTTCTTGCGTCCCAATTTGTGGGACGGCTCTCCAGCCAGCCACCCTATCTAAGTTGTATTACTGCCCCACTGACAGGAAGCTCTACATTCAGTTTAGGTTTGGAACTCTGCCCCTTAACACATCTGGGGCCAGATGTAGGTCGCCAAATACCGGTCGGTAAGGCCGTTACCGACCGGTATTTGGCTTTTGAGATAGGTGGGTCTGAATTTACAGAATCGGTATATTTACCGATTCGGTAAATCCATATGTAGGTGACACTCCTAAGAGTGCCACAGGCCCTTAAGAGTCGATATTTTACCACCCACTCCTAATGGGTGGTAAAATACCGAATTCAGGTGTGCATGCACATCTGTGCATGCACACCTGTGCCATGTGACACACAGACATGCCCTTAGGGCATGTCTGTGTGCCACATGGCACACATGCCTGTACTTGGGGTGCTAGAGGGTGTCAAAGTGACACCCCCTGCACCCTTGCAGGATTCGGTATTTACCGAATCTGTAAATACCAAATTGGTATTTCACATTGATTCCTATAGGCTTCAAGGCCCATAGGAATCAATGTGAAATACCGAAGCGGTATTTACAGATTCGGTAAATACCAACTCTTACAGATTCGGTAATTATTTACCTACATCTGCCTCCTTCCTATTTACCGACTCTTAAATACCGATTCGGTATGAGTCGGTATTTAAGAGTCGGTAAATAGGAATTACCTACATCTGGCCCTTAATGCGAAATGGTCAGCTTCCGCTGCATCACCTTTGATATGCCCAGCTTGCAACGGTTCTAATGAAACCACTGTGCTATGTTCTATTTGCCTGCCCAATCTATGTTCACCGAAGACAGTCCTGGCTAATAACAGTCAAAAAGGGTGCCACGTGACATGTTAAAGCCTTAAGAATTCTAAATTCAGACCCTATGCCAATGTTTGCCTGTGCAGTAGCTAAAATTCTAGGAAGGGCGTGGTTACTAAGACGCAAAGCAATAGCATTACATCTTAACATCTAGAGCTTTTGTAGCTGTTAAAAGCTCTTCAAGAAGAAACTGTCACCGCCCATGCCAATCTACGCAAGGCGGGAACACCTTCAGTATACATTGCGGACCTTAACACTGTTTTTGTAGAATGAGCTGGCTCATGTTTGGGGCTGAGTTGCACGTGTTAATTTTGTAATCTAAAATGTGTCATTCTTTTATTGCAAGCACTTGCACAGTGTGTTTTGAATCAAGGTATTTTAAAGAATATGCTTGCAGCGGTCTGTTATCCTCAAATGATGCTTTTTCTTGGATAATCATCACTTTAAGTCTGTACACATTTTTTTTATACCCCATGCGATTCCTAGCGTTAAATGTATACAATTGTATAACGTGCTGTCACTACATGCCTAACAGTCTCGCCCAAGATATGAGAACAATATATCAACTTTTCACTTTATATTTTGCACTTTACACTCCGCACTTTGCACTGCCCTCTGTACCATCTTCTAAGTGAGTTGTTTAGCAACAAAAAGCAGACGTGTTTGATGTATTGTTATTACTTGCCCAGTTAGTCTGTCCTGGCTCAAGACCTTTACGTCAATCTTGCAATCAATATAGGTGCTTGCACCCTTGACCAAGGCTTGCATACTTCAAATTGACTCAGTTCCCACCAATTGCAAAAGGAAGAACTGTGCAACTTAAATCATGACATACTGTAGATTAGCTTTATGTCTTGTCTGATAATTATTTTGAATCAACGGTACCTGCCAGTTTATTTTAAATGAATTTGAATCTATTTTAAGACGTATTCCATCTTACAGCTTTTGATATTTTCATGGTTTACTCGCCGAAATAAAGTTTGAAATTGGAATTGGAAAAAGTGTTTACAAGACTGTCGGTCCCTTAAGTTTAAAGGGTATAAGCCCTCACCCACTTTAATGTGAAATGCGTCACCTTCCTAAAGTGCAAGTGAGGTCTACGACCCTTGTAGAGGGAAGCTCTTGAGGAGCAGTTGTTGGTAGAGGGTCTTCCATGAGGAGGTGTTTGGGATTTTAATCAGGTGGGTTCATATAAAGTAAAATAAAAAAGTGGCTCTCTCATGACCACTTACTGGTGGACACGAGGTATTATTATTGCCTTTAGTGGCCAACTGTTAAAAAATGAGACAAGGGTTAATTTAGCCTGACAGAAGAGGTCAACATGTTGCTGCCTTTTTCTATACTCCCAACTAAGAGGTGTGTAGCCATTCTTCAGGGCTCATTCAATCTCTGCTAACAGTACTTGACTTGTGAGTGGAAAAAATTTATGAAAACAATTATTTCAAACCAGTGACAATTTATTCAGTTTAGTGTCCACAGGCTAGAGAACCTGTGATTTTCCAAAAATAAAATTTGAAAGAAATCCAAAATCCCAAATTTGAAACATAAGACACATAATTACTCACTTGTTTAGATATAGAGTTTGATCTGCCATCACGTTTGCAGTTGAATACTATTGACGTAAAACGTGAGGCACATAGCGTAAGTGATCATTGAATACAGCACACTCCATTCCACCTGACATGGTATGGTGCCAGTGTGAGAGGACCATGAGGCTTTTTTTAAAAGAGGCTTGCGCCACTGGAGCATCTCTTTTTTATTGACACTCTGGTGGTGTAAGCATCTCTAGTCAGGCTAAGGGAGTTACACACCCACAATAACCCCTACTCACAAGATTGGCAGAGCAGGCAGGCTTATCCCAGAGGCAATGTGTAAAGAGTTTGCGCAACACACACACACAAACACCAATGATACACTAGGCACACCACAAAAAGAGACCCCATACAAGGTTATATACAAATATCCTTTGTAGTATAGATAAAAACGCCTTAGATCACAATCACATCAATCACTTTGCACTAGACAGTCGTCATAGCAATACATAGGTCATAAACCACTTTGTAGTATAGGCAAAGCCCTCACTGTGTATCATATGTAAAGCACATTACACCCCAAATCAGATAAATCATAGGGAGTTTGTTGAGTGAGCAACTGTCATGAGCATAACATGTAGTGCAATAAGGTAATTACGTACAAGTTGCACACATCCTGAAAACATCATGGAAACAATATTACTGCGCATAATATGCAGTTCCTGAAAATTATACTTGTTATTTTGTCACTGCAAGCCATGAACCTGCAGCCGTTAGGTCACACATATATCACCACATATCACTGTCCATGAGTCACCAAATATCACCATGGATGTGTTGGGTGCAGCTCCCCTGCACTCCTACAAAAGTTATACTGGGATTTTGTTGGTGCATAGAAAGCAGTCCTTAGTGTTTTTATAATGGCAGCTCAGGACCAGGCAGGTGACGAGAAATGCAGCCATCGGGTAAGTATGGAGAGACAGGGGGAGGAGCTGACCACCGCCCACAGCAGGGTGACCTCTCTGGTTCCCCCACTTATGGCCAGAATCTCATGGTCTGTTTAGGTCAGCTGCCCACTACCACGCGGGGAAGCTACTGCACCATGCAATGGAGCTGCTCAATATCCGAGTTGGCCGTGAGAGTGCCGGCGTGCCTTACCTCCGGGCCCAACCCTCTCCAACGATGCTTCCGAGGTGCTGGGTTCTCGTTCTTGGGGGTCTGAGGCCGAGCACTGTTGGCGTTCCCTACCTTAGGCCCGTGTTGTCATCAGAGGCGGGGGTAGCCAGGAGTGAGGATGGCAGCTTTCTTCATGAAGAGGCCATGTGAGGGGATCACTGACAGCCGTCACACGGGTCTCCACTTTGGGAGATGGTCCATGTGGCTGTATATTTCTCTCCTACTGTGCACGTCAGAGTCTCCTGGTGGGCAGGACCACCCAGAGGGATACCACCGGCTGCCTGCAATGTTAGCGGAGCGCTCCAGGGAGCAAAGGTTGACACTCACCAAGCGCCGGTTTGGAATGGCTAAAGGAAGGAGGGAGTGCTTATTCCCACATTGTACTGAAGACTGAGGCCAGGCCTTGAGCTCAACTAACCCACGCACAGCGCTCAACCTGCACTCATCCTTGATGAAAGGGAAATTGCTGAATATAGCACTCCCGACACGCTAATGGCAGGCACGAAGTGCTCCTCACATGCACTTAAAAATGAAAACCAAGGTGAAGAACTGTCCAATCCTCCAATCCTCCTGGAGGAGCAGCAACTGCCGGCCAACCCACCCCTCACACAGCAGGAACAGAGCTCCCTACACAGATCTTCAACTCTCCTTTTAGGCAGATTTACTTGGTGATCCGGCTTTTTTGAAATAATTTATCTCCCGGAGACTTCCAACAGGAGTCAAGCACACGCAAGCCCTTGGAGATTCTCCACAAGCAGGATACCACAGCAGGGCAAAAAGAGTTAGTCTTTTTTTCTCTACCACAGCCAGAAGCAACAGCTGCAGGCCAGACAACCCCTCACCCAGAAAAGATAGCGCTACTCACACAGTCCTTCTGCTCTTCTTCTTGGCAGGGTCCTCTTGTTCCTAGAAGCAATCTAAAGTCTTGGCATTTAAGGTCCAATATTTAAACACCATTTTGTCATTGTTCTCTTTGCTCTAAGGGTCTCTGAGCCCATTCCAAGCCAACCCTGTCCTATCTGGTGCAGCATGACCACAGGGGGCAGAGACAGCATTGTGAAAATGAGGCACAGTCTATTCAGGTGCAAGCAAAACTCCTCCCACAAATCTAAATGCAGACTAGATCTATTCAGTCCATCGATGAGTCACCCAGGCAAGGCATACCTCAATCCCCCTCCAGTGACTGTCTAGAGTGAATGCACATCCCGAAGCCCCTGTCACTCAAACACCAGACACTGAATACACGAAGAGCGGAGGTACACAGACTGTTAAAGCAAGAAAACGCCCATTTTCTAAAAGTGCCATTTCCAAACACAAAATTTAAAAACCAGCTTTACTAAAAGGTGTGTTCAGAGAGCCTGCCCTAAACTCCAATTTTTAATCTTGTCCCTTTAGAAAGTTACACATGTAAACTGATTACAGTGCAGCCCCAATGATAAGCCTATGGGGCAGACTGCCTTTAAATATTGAAAAAACTATTTAAACATTATTTCGCTATCAGGACATGTGACATACACTAGTACATGTCCGACCTTTCACAAACACTGCATCCTGCCCATGGGGGTACCTTGGGCCTACCTGAGGTGGGGCTTACTTGTAAGGAAATGGAAGGCTTGGTCCTGGCAAGTGGATGTACTTGCCAAGTCAACATGACAGTTTACAACTGCATGGGCAGACACTACAGTGGTATGCTTTAGACACATTCACAGGGCTAATCATGTGGGGGGAACAACCAGTGCTGCAGGCCCACTAGTGTCGAACGAAACAAATGCCAATACTGATACTCAATTTAAACTCCCATTCTTGTAGACATATTGAGAATGAAACAACATGTACCATAGACTTAATAATTCTGTCTTGAATCAATCTTTTTCCATTTTAATTTTAATAAAAATATGGTCTACGCGTTTCGAACTCTTGATAATTTCCGAGTTCTCAGCAGGACCCAAATAGCTTAGTGCATCGCGGTAATTGCCCACCCCATCTTCCGTACATTGGAGCCAACAGAAGAATTGACAGGTCTTGCCCAAAGTATCAAAGAAAAAAACGACCTGGGGACTAAGTTTGCCCTGAGTGAAGTGCTGCGTATTTGTCGACAGCGCATGGGTTGGTGTAAACATGCCATCGAAAAGAGATTAATTTGTCAGCATCAGCCAACAAAAACAGGGTCATAAAAATAGGAGGCAATAGACAAAAAGTATGCAGATAAACTTGCAAAAAGGGCCAAGTCTAGCACTCATAGATATGAAGCAAGACAACGCAGCACAAGCTGCTGCCTTGGCTTACTTTGCTTCAAGGAGGAGTTCTAAGGGTTTTGCAGTGAGTTTTCCTATGCAGCACCCATGAATTTCGACGCTGCCACAGGTTTAATTAATAATGTAAACCTGGAGCAGGGGCCAAAACCTTATTCATATTTTTATAAATATTTGTATTTCTCCTTTTGTTTTCCTCTTACATTCTACAGCACACATGGAAAGAGAAAAGTGCCTCTCTGAATTGTTTTTGTGCAGGAAGGTGCTTCTTTCTGCACATAAAAAATCCTGCCTGCAACGAAGGCACCCTTGCACCATGGTGCAAAGGTGCCTACAATGGCGCTAGTCAGCAAATTGTATGCCAGCACGGGAGAAAGGACACAAAAGCACTGTATAGCATAAATGTGGTGCCTTCCTGCCCATTGACATTGGCATAGGGCAGGGCAGCACCGCAAGCAGACTTGCAAAGCTGCCCTGCGCCAATTCCTTATAAACTAGGCCCTTAGTGTGAAGTCTTTCAAACTTCGAACAGGCAGGATCCACACACTCTTTCTTTTTGAGAAATACCAGTTTCCCCATTCCATAGGGTGAACTAATAACGGTGTGTTATACTAAATGTGGAAGTGACAGCTGCTCTCACTATTGTGATTTTCTTGAACAATATTAACATAGTGCAAGTCTAACAATTTTCATATTGTGGATCTCAGTTGACACCAAGGCCTTCATCATAAATGGCCCGGAAAATGTAGCAGGATTTCCCTATCTAGGGAGTTACCATTAGTCTGGTATTGGTAACTCTGGAGGTGGGGAAAATCCAGCAGATTATGATCAGAACTTTGAGAGTTTGCTAAGAAATGTGGAAACCCTGGGGAACTGGCAGTTCTGAGTCCTATTCTCCCCGTAACTCCTCATTTCTCATTCTACCACAGACTTTCACATAGAGATTTCACTTGTTTTCAGCAACCAAAATCTCTTTGTGAAAGTAATCAGCCACGTTCCATATATCTCATTATTTAGATAAACAATTAACTGCCATTATCGACCCCATCAAAATTATTAGGCCACTCAAAATGAGGGCTTAGTCTACCTAGGAAAGCTGGCCTCTTAAGCCTCTTTGACTCTGCTGGCAGATGGGGAAAAGTTGGCAATGTCTAGCACAAAACAAGATGTGTAGGGAAAGCATTGGTACAGTACCACCTTGTTGTCAAAGTTGCAACAAAGATGTGCATGTCCAGCCAGAATAGTGAGTACATAATAATGTAATAGTCTCAAAGCATTTAAATCTGCTTGCATTTTGAAATTGCAATCAAGAAATAACACAGTGAAAACTGAAATGTAACACAAGGCAGTGAAAAGAAACAGGGCCCATGGCTATGTATAATATTTATTGCTCACACCTACTACATCATTATAAGCATCACCACAATCCTGAATGCAAGAGAATATTACAACAACAATGTGGTTACAAGACCATTGAATAGGTTTCAGGTATGTGTACAAATTATGTGTTCATAATGAGCTAGCTCTGTGAAGGATGACAATCTTCCCCTAAAATTACTTTGTTATGAAGTCTTAAATATTTACTGCTCATAATATGTTAAGGCAAACAGAAATATAACCTACCACATTAATGCACCATCGCAGTGTGACTTCCAACCTATAAAGCAAAATGACACTATCTCATAATTCAGAAAACGACTCTCATTCCAGAGAGATAGGCCTACCTCATGGGGTTAGGTTCAGTATTTTTGATCTCGTTAAATGGAAGCCCTATTGACGCAAGTAAGCATCTAATCATTGATCGGGGGCAAAGGCTTGGCCAAGCCTTGGACCACACTGATCTCTCTCAATACAGGTAGCTTGAAAGTCAGTTGAGTGCTAGAGAATAACAAAAGCAAACCAGTATTTTATATAATAACAAAAATATATGCAGAGAAGGAATATGCTTGGCTGGCAGAAAGCTGCCGCTAAAGTGGCGATAATGGGCTTGATAATATGCCCTTGAGAATTCCAATAGAAGTCCATGTTCTGGTGTGAACATGGGCTTCTATTGGAATTCTCCAAGGCATATTACCAAGCGCACTATCGCCGCTTTAGCTGCAGTTTTACTCCGCTTAACCGGCGATACTTTTAACGCCGTTCTTGATAATATGCTCCTCTGATTTTAAAAAGGGTAAAGTAATTGATTTCATAACCCATTTTTCCAAATACATTGGCTAAAAATTCATGTTTTTTTGTAGGTATTTGTGAAAGTAACTTGTGAAGTAGCACATGGTTTAGTAGATTTTTCAGGAGAATTGTGGCCTGTTGCTGCCTTAAAGTCGCTTTTGGGGTCCATAAGCCCTTTCCATCCTGAAAGCAGCCCAATTCACCAATCCTATGATTTCCTTCTATCCAATAAGGCCATTCAAGGACTGGCTACTATAGAGGAAACAACAACTAAGGCATGTTTTTCTTGTTCCTTTTATACACCTCTATGCTCTCTGCAAAGCTGTCTCTGTTTAGGATTTCTCATTCTACAAAAGAGCCCTCATTCCCAGTGGGACTTACTATTTTGTAAATTCGATGTGCATAATTAAGAAACTACAAATTCAGATTTTTATTTAACTCCAGCAGTCTATTAAATACCGAAAACATTAATAATTTATACGTAGAAATGTGTCTAATAAAAACACAGTCCGAACGGTAGGAAAAGATTGCCCAAATGATCCTTACATAATATAACTAATGACATTTAGCAATTAGGAACCATGCAAGACTCAGAACAGAACAATTACATAAGGCACAATAAAATGAATTACACAGAGATACATAAGAGAGAGCGTCAGAGAGGCAAAGCTAACAAGATAAATAGTTGGAAAGGCCTTTCTGTATCCTGACAAAAAGGTGTAATTGTAAGCATATGAGACACTAATATGAAAAAAGAGAGGTCATTAAAAAGTAGGGGACAATAGAAAGGACGAGGGGTGAAGACGGAAGGTAAATGCTTAGAGGCAGAGCAGAGAAAATATTGGAAGCACATGAAATCATAGTCATAGAGGCATGAGTGAGGACAGGAATGCATTAAAAGTTGAATGAGTGAATGCATTTGAAACGAGTCTGCTCTGAGCAAATCAGTAAAGTTGATAAAGATACAATCGAGAATATAAAGAAGCAAGGACTTGGTTAGGGTTAGCATGGAAAAAGGGATGAGTCTGGTATAAATGTATTGTTTCAAGTCAGCCACAGCAGGCAAGAATAGAGAGATAAATAAAACAAGCATTTGGCAAATTCAACGTGTCTCACATGACGTATTTCCATCATCATCATCATCTTTATTCGGCAAAATTAGCCAAGAAAGCACATACAATGAAAAGCATCAAGACAATAAAAGTGTTTAAAAATATCTTAATAAATGTTAAGATAAATATAGACTAACAGGAGCATATATGAGGTTAAAAAATGACATAAAAGAGATACATGATAGTTAAAAATCCCAAATCTCGCTAAAAATAGAAAATAAAGTTCATAACACAACAACCAGTTATGTGGTGTAGGCATGGCTAGCATACAGGTCCCTGTACCTAGACTATGAACAAACCGAGTTGCCGCGTTTGAAAGCGAGATCCAGCAAATATAACTGGCTGCGCTGTGTTAGATTTAAGAGTCCTGGAGGCTGTTTTATAATTCATATCCCCAGATTATGACACAGCGGCACAATCCATTTCCGCCCATGGGCGTGGTAATACAGGCAAAAGAAGAGAACATGATCAATACATTCTTTAATATCAGGATAGAAGGGACAACTCATATCTATTTCTCTAGGGGGACGATACCATTTAGCAGTAAAAGAACCCAGCAGCAGAGCTCCAATCCAAAATGTGATATACAGTGTTTGAGCTCGATCAAATCAATGTATTCTTCCAGGGAGAAAGCATCCTTGAACTCAACAAAGCTGAGGTCAAGGAGGTCACCTTCCCAAACCTGTGGAGCCCACCGACCACGTGTCTCCAGTAAATCCCTTTGAGAGTGAACTTTGATAAGCTGCATGCAGATTCACCCAAAGTTTCTCACTCCCACTCTCCGATAGGCCGCGTTTAATAAATCACAACCATGGGATCTAAGCTGCTCCTGGGAGCATTCAAATTTCTACTAGACCCATCTGATAGGGTGCTAAGTCCACGGAGGACCAAATCCTCCTCCAAGACTTCAGGGGTCTAAGCCTGATTCCGTAAACATGAGATCTACGAACCAGATCGAACCAGAGGGGAATGAGTGGGGTACTAGCGGGTAGATTAGTAAGGAATCATAAAAAATGGTTCTCCACCAATTTTATACCACTAGTATTCTCATGCCTTCAAAGTTCACCACTATACAAAGACCACCACCCCGAGGGCTTGTAAGTTATTCATTTGCAGGGTCGAAGTTATTGGGCGAAAAGTGAAGCCTCCTGTGTAATGATCTAGCCTGAGTTTGATTTTCTATACCGGGGGAGACCAACCAAAATGCACATTGAGAGTGTACCGTAGGTATTCAAACGTACAAATTCAATCCAGGGGAACAACATTTAAGACTGGGTGTTATTGGGTTGAATGACAGGGATTCAGGTCCATGCATTTCATTTTATTAAGGTTAATTTACATCCCTCTCTGCCTGCTGAAGTCAACAAACTGATCCAATGGGTCTTGGAAACCCATCAGGGATTTTCTAGACCTGTAGGGTGTCATCTGCAATAAGGAGCACAAAGATCTTTTTATTGGACAAACCTGTGCATCATACTTACATAACTCAAGCTGAGCCACCAGATCGTTAATGTATAACAAAAACAGGGTTGGAGCAAAGACATACCTTTGCCTTACACTCCAAGTCACTGGGATGGGGACTGTCAACACCCTAAGGGGTCCACATCTGACCTGTGCATAGTTGTTCATATGGAGCCTACTAATAACATCAAGATAATTTGGGGCACCCAGGTCGATCATAACTTTCCAATGGGCCTCCCTTCAGACCAGATTACATTTCAACTGAAGGTCAGCAATAAGAACATAGAGGTGACCACCCACCAGTGTGACATTTATTCAATACATTAAATGCAGTCGGAACACTTGGTCAGGGTTGCTAGTCCCTGCCCTAAACCGTGCTTGTAGGGGCATCAGCAAGACAACGTCCTTCATCCAAGATTGAAGCCTACTCAGCAGAATTCAACTTAAAAGCTTCAGATAACTATCAATAAGTCTGATTGCCCAATAATTGGATGAAAAGGACCTTAGACCCTTTTTTGCAAATTGGGAGGATCTCAGCCCCTGTCCATGTATGTGGCATTTATAGCCCGACAAAAACAACAATACGATCAAATGGGACCCAAGGGAAAATTTAAAGACCAAGCTCTGGGAACATTCCCAACAGATACATAACAACAAAAGAGTGCCAGAGGGTCTATAAAAGAGTGAGTTTACAGAATGTGCTAGCGCTCAACACGAAACTTACTAACTGAAAAAAAAGGAATCAATGACACCCAGGCAGATAGTCAAATATACCCATCAGTCACCACTCTGAACCGCCCTTCATCATTTGGGATTCCTTTGAAACCATCTACCCTGATGTATTATTCTCAGAAAGAAGGAAACCAAGATGTTAAATGGTCCCTTTAACTAAAATAATAAGTAGTATGGTGTACCACTTCTCAGAGTTTATGAGTGGTAAAGCGTAATATGACTGATTTGGTGCAGTGCAAAAAAGCCAGTGGAAAATAAAGAGAAAAAAGTGTGTTAAAATTGGGTGAGGGAGTACTGAACAAAATTTATTCGGATGGTACTCACTCTACCAAGATTAAAAATTTGTTAAGACAGTTTGAAAAGATTAGCTGTCTAGATATGGTACCAGGTCGACATGTTTCAGCAATTGATAGACAAGTTTGTCTTTGCTTTCTTCAGGACCCAACAACAAATAGTGCTACTGCAATTTATAAGAAAAATAAGTGAAAAAGATAGTAATACCAGATATAGTGACAAGTACAAATATCACCTGCAATTTCTAGGTGATGAGTCTTGTCTGTTCTTACTGGTCATGTGTTTCACATGACTTGTAAGAAATGACGACCTCACCCCACCTGGCAGTGGCTCAGGAGTAAGATGAAGCACCGCTCTGTCCGTCGGTACTTCTAAGCCGGCGTCAATACATTAAATGCAGTCAGAACACTTGGTCAGGGTTGCTAGTCCCTGCCCTAAACCGTGCTTGTAGGGCCATTCTACTAATATACTATTAAAGTACAGGTCAAAGGTGGTGCAGCATATTTGTTTTTCTGCTTTGAACAAATCGCCTGGAATTCTCATACAGCCCTTGCACCTTTCCTGCGGTGTTCCAATCAATTGCATTAGCAACTTCACTTTCGGTGATAGGGCAACTAAAACTGGTTGAGCAACTCTCCACTACTATTTCTACTAATGCAGCAGTGCCACCTTCATGGCATTACACAGCTGCAATTTCGAACATCACACCAAATGTACTCACAGCTATTCCTGTGACTAACAATTTAGCCAGCTCTTTTCGCCCCACGTCACAGGTAGAAAGACTTGTGAAGTGGTCGACCCAAGCAGCAACCACTATATTACAAGTTAGAGATACATCAGCTAGGATCTGCCAAAAAGAGAAGCAATCTTTCCCTTTTACTGCATGGAGTAGTGATTCCCATTCGGCCAGTTCGAACTCCCATTTGGCTTTGACTTTGTGGCCTTATATTAGACCCTAGCTTCCTGTATTAGAAATCTGTCCCCATTTTTTATAGCTGCCTTCAAGGTACTTTATGCTAACCTGCAAGCATTAGTATACCATTGGGCCACTTTGGCCCATTTAGGGAGGCAGTTTGTGATAGACTGTTCCCATGATTAAACACCACAAGGGCAGTCCAGCAAACCTGAACCATGGACAATCTGTCAATACAACTAACAATTGGTTCAAGAGTAAAACCACTATAAAATTATACTCAGCAAACAAAACTTGCTGAGTCTACTAAATAGAGAGAAAATGTAATTAGAAAACAGGGATGGAAAAGAAAAAAGAAAAAAGGAAATAGAAAAAAGAGAAAAAGTTTCACAAGAAGCCTTAAGAAATGTATTATTTTTAATATAAAAGGATGAAAACAGAGATGCTCAAGACAGGGTGCTGGTATACAAAACAACAAATTTCAAAACCAGACGCTCTAATGCAAACAAACACACATATATAACACACATATATACACACAGGCTCAAGCACATCTACAAAGACATATACACGCAGTCCCCAGCACGCAAACGAATGCAAAACATTGATGCCGGATAAGCTCGGCAGCACAATAGAGCCAGTTCTATGAGCTAAGTTCTATGCTATAAGAGTTGGAGGTCCACCCTTTTACTCTATCCCGACTTCTGACAGGGTAAGAGAGCGTATGATTGACAAGCCCTGAAGCTTCATTATCTGAAATGCTGCATGTCTTGATGCATGTGCAGCATGTCAGATAGGTATTGTGACTGTGTGAGGTGGGGCTGTAACAGTCCCTGCCTGACACATGCGCAGTAGAGGGAGTGAAACCCTCTTCTGCTGCAAACCTGGCATTACAGCTTTTACATGCAAACAAGTGATCACAGAGATTGTTTATTTTCATGTATAAATTGTAAAAGCGAAAGCAGTTATAAGAAGAGGAAGGTGGTAGGTCGACGTCCTGGTGCCCTTTATGGAGGAGCTGCTGCTGAGGTTGAGGAAGCCCCACTCAAATAATAAACAAAACCCTTGGCAGAGTGAACCACAAAAGTTACTAAACACACCTGTGCCTTGCCCTTTGGTAGCTAGGAACAAAAGCAGTCCAGCTTAACACAGAGGCGATGTGTAAAGATGTATGTAGCATTCAAACAGTATTGAGGTGAAAATGCAATACAAGAAAAGTCCAATGACACCAAATTGACAAAAATCCAAGCAGCAGAATTGGAGCAATGTATGGTAAAGTTTCTAGTAAAAGTAGAATCATAAAGCACAATGTGACAATTGTGGTTACTTGGTCTCCTTGGACATCTCTCTGGGCAAAGTCACAAGTTCTGGCCAATCGTGAAGAAATGCAGGTTGGATGCAGACACCATGTTCACCTCACTGAAGATTTTACCTTCCTTGAGTCCAAGTCCATGCAGAAAGCTGCAGCGGATCTTCATGTTTGCCCTCGACAGAAGGACACTGTTGTCAGCATGAGGAGCAGGTCGATAATCATGGACAGTTTGTGTTTGGCACAAAGAGTTGTCGTTGCTGGAACTTCAAATTGGAGGGTGATATGGATGGTTGCTGTTGGCACTGAATATTGGAGCTGACGTAAGGAGCATTTCATCACTGGAGATTTTCATTGGCGGGCATCCTGAACTGTCGTTGGGTAATGTGAGGAGTCTGTTCTTAGTTGCAAAGAGCCCACAAACTTCATTTTTTACCTGGAGCTCAGGACTTGTGTTTTTTAGGCAGAAAGAGTAAGTCCTGATGCCTTCCATACTTCCAGTACCTGGGAGCACCTCTTGGCGATTAGGGCTCTCTTCAGCAGAGACCAACATGAAGGCTCAGGCAGCTCTATTTAGTACTGATCAGCTGGGCAATGGGAAGGAGGCCTCTGAAAGTATGTTGTGTCCTGCTCACTCAAGCAGGAGGGTAGTCAACTGACCCTTGGAGTGACTTCTGGGGAGCCTGATTTCAAGGCAAGCAGATCGAGGCTTCCTTCTTCTGACAGGACGGCAGTCTTTCTTCTGAATCTTCCACAGGTCCTGGAGTATCCCAATGAGAAGTTCTAAATGTGTCATTTATATACCCTGTGCCAGTCAGTGGGTGGGGAAACACCCTTTTCCTTACCTTTCCACATTCCTGGGTTTGACTTCAAACAGTCTAGGGTAAAAATAGGAAGGTAGGCCTAGGTATGAGCTGAATTGGTCAGTGGCAGAGCAAGCAGTCCTTAGAAGTCAAGAAGGGAGTGGACAATCTTTTGATGCTCATGAAGAGAAGACTAGGTACAAGCCCCAAGACAACCTGCTCAGATGAGAGACACCCTGCCCACACCAAAGGTCCTTTTGTTCCACTGTTTGGAAGGATTACACAAAAACAAGTCATATGAACCTGGACAATGGGAAAATGCACATTTGGAAAAGACAGACAGATGTCAACTTTCTAATAAAGAATAACAACTTTACAAGTAAAAAGGATTTTAAATTACAATGCATTTGAGTGGAAGAAGCATTTCTGTATCTGTTCCCAAACTGAAGTTATCACGTATTAAGTGTTATTAGCTAACCCAGTGTTAGCTTATAGGGAAAATAGACTTACAACAGTGTATTATGATTTTAGGAGTTTTTCACTGCCAGAACATGTGAAACTTAAGTACAGATGTCCTACTTGTTAAACACCATGCACCCTGCCCTATGAGTAGTTCTGGCCTACCTCAGGGGTGAAATATAATTATTAGAAAGGAAAGCGTAGGCCTGGCACAGGGTTTTTTTTAGTCAGGTCAAAATGACAGTTTAAAACTGCATAACAGTGGCAGTTCTTAGACATGTTCTACTTTTAGTGTTTGTCACAATTAGTGCTGCAGCCCACTGGTAGCATTTAATTTACGGGTCCTGGGTACATGTAGCACCATGTACTAGGGAGTTCTAAGTATATTAAATTTATAAGCCAGTTTCACCATGTTTTGAAGGGAGAGCGCAGCCACTTTACTACGGATTAGTAGGTTAAAATGCAGAAAATTCTAAAACGCAAAAAAACACTGTATATGAAAAGAAGGCAAAAAACAGGGGTGACCCTGCAGTTATAACCAGGTCAGACAGTGTGTGTGTGTGTGTGAGTGAGTGTGAGACCAAGTGAGTGTTAAAATTACTGGGATTAAATGTCAAAATAAGGGAGTTAGACAGGGTCTGACCTTATGCAAGAATGAAAAAGTGTGGAGCATGTGAATAACAGTTTGAGACAGTGAGTGTGACAGTGTGAGCATGTAAGGGAGAGTGGCTGAAAATGAGAGTGAGCGAGGCATTGAGTGACAGTAAGTGAGACTTGAGTGAGACAATGTGAGCATAGGAGTGAGAATGTGAATGACAATGACTGTGACAGTGAGTGAAAGTCAGTGAGATAGTAAGTGAGGCAGTGTAAAATAGTAAATAAGACCCTGAGTGAAATGGGACAGTTAGTGAAACAGCCAGTGACAGTGAGTGAGACAGTAAGTGACAATGAGTGAGACAGTGTATGAGCTCAAGTTTGAGGCATTGTTTGGCTATGTGAGTGACAGTATGTGAGCATGTACCTGAAACAGTGTATGAGCTCACAAATGTTAACTTGTGTGACTTAGTGTGTGAGTATCTGAGTGAGACCGTGTTGGGCTCATGAGTGAGATAGTGTATGAGCATGCAAGTGAGCCAATATATGAGATTTTGAGTGAGAAAATGTGGCAAGAATTGAGACAGTGATACTGTGTGAACATTTCAGAGTGAGATAAGCGAGTGAGACTATGAATGGGAAAGTAAGTGAGAATGAGTGAGAAAATGTGTGAAGCAGTAAGAGAGAGTGGGCTGTGAGTTAGACAGTGAGCCACAATTAGTCAGCATTAGTGGGCATTGAGTGGGCGTTATTGAGACAGTGTGTGTGACAGTAAGAGAACTCTAGAAATCAGGCTGGAATGTTCTGCCTTATCCAGAGAGGAAATATATCAAAATATGATGGCAGTGAAAAGCCTCCATTCATCTATAGAGGCAAAAAGAATTACATCTGAAGTCTTATGTACCATATACAAAACCTACAGAGGTATATATCCAGATTTCCTGCAGAAATTAGCCCTTTATTACAGACCATAGGAGAGACCCTCAAAACAATCAATTACATGTACATCAACCAAGGCTCTGTCACAGTCATGTGGCTTTGGCAAACAGGCAGGCACTTCAGATGTCTGGCACACTACATGTCATCTGACATTTAAGAGAGCTCTTACAAATCTAATTTTAAAGAGCCCTTCAGCACCTTTTTAAAACTTTTGAGGGCATCTCTGTAGCACAAGACAGCATGGTAACAACTACACTACCAGATAGCAATTCTCTTATAATTTTACTGAATTCTACTCAATTGACATTCTATCTCTGCTCTGCTATACAAATGAATGAAAAATAACCAACTAAATCTATGCAGATGAAAATCTCACTTGCCATCTACAATATTTCTCTCAAAAGTAACAAAGTATTTGTATGTATTTATTTTATTGTCTTTTTATGTGTGTATTTTATATGGAAGCTTGAGCTTGATTTGTGTATTTTTTATGTGCAAATGTTTACTTTAAAGCATTTCTATTTCACAGTTTGACTAGTTTTAAACTATTCTGAATTAATTGCATATTTTGCCAATATTTTAATGCTTTTTAAAAATTAAGATTCTTAATTTAAATAAAAGTTTTTCAATGCTTTAAAAAAATGGTATCATTTGAAATATCCACTTATTTTATTTGAGTGTAGTGAATCTGTTCACACCAATGTTTGCCCTTTCCCCAATTTTTAAGGGGAACAGAGTTAGAATAGTAAATCTAACCCTCAAATGTACTCATGTCACCTCATGTTTCTTAGCTTGGAGTTTAAATAGCAACTCTGACTGCACACTAATGTAGGCAATGTGGTTGGATTGGATTTTAAATATCAACTCTCTCTATACCCTATGTTTGGAGGTAGAGAAGTCAATCTAAAAAAAAAATGCACTTTTATCAAAGTGCCAATGTGTGTTAGGTTGGAGTTAGAATAGCAAATATGACCCCCCATGTATGCATTTTTACAAATGTTTCTTGGACTAAAGTTAGAATAGTAAATCTGCTCCCTGCACTCCGCTACTTTATTCAGTTTCTTCAATATTAGACTGGACTAGAATATCCCACCCACTAAATATATGGATCTTTCCCTTTGTTTGTAGATTGGAATTAGAATAGTAAATCTGTTGCCTTTCCTCCACCCCCATATTGTATCTATTTTCCTTAATATTTGCAAGGTTGTAGGTAGAAAAGTAATTTTGTTGATTTGCTGTGCTTGTATTGAAGTTAGTGTACTGCATGTTTCACCATCCTAAGAATACTGTTCAAAATATTTAGATCATATTTAATAGAAAGATATGCATTCATTCTGTACATTAAATAAAAATGACTAAAATTAATGTTATGGTACATATTTTTTAATGTGTTTAATTTATTTTAATTATGTTTCTATTGTGACATTTTTTAATGTTTTTTCTACTTTTTGTTATATTTTGGTATTATCATATTTTATGCTATTATCCATTTAAAAATATGATTATCGGTTTGATAAATGTGAGTTTTCTATTCATATTGTTCTAATTTATTAAAATTATATTTATTTGTTTTGTATTTTTACGTAATATTTTAGGTAATATACATGTCTGAAATAAACTCAATAAGGTTTTTATTTAAAACATATATTAATTGTTATAATAATACATTTATTGCGCTGTGTAACTTATTTTTTGTTAAATGATCATTTTTAAAGTTTTATATATTTAAGAATAATTTCTATAGCTATAACATTAATGTTTATGTTATGTGTATGTTCTTTTTTTAACAAATACCTAGTTGAAGAAATATTTATCTTGTATTAGAATCATGCAAATAAAAATGTAATGCATACTTAAAAGTATGGTGTTGATGCTCTGCGCAACCATATTTTGGTAATCACCGCCCTAGAATTACCAGAATTGTTAGTTCTGATAATTCTGGGGGCACAGAAAAAAACAAGGTTTACACCTATTGTTGAATTCCTGCATGTTTTCCTCAATGTTTCAAAGAGAGATTTTCAGTGCCGAAAACTCGGTTTGAAACACCACAAGGATAATGAGTCTCCCAGCACTGTCTGCTGCGCCATTTACTCCGAGTCTATCCCAACTCCTGACCTGTAGCACTCCACCATCGGCAATTTATCCCCTGATATAAGCAGGGGATAACTTGCAGTGGTAATAGGTTCAATATAGGGGCAGAAAGTATGAATGACAGGAGAAAATAACCCAGCATTTTTTGTTCCTCATTTCTGAGTTCAGTGCCCTGAAGGATAATTAACAAGTTATGGTGCTATGTGATAATAAAACACTAGGGGCCTCATTTTTGAGAAAGTCTTGCAGTGCAGCTGAGCAAGTCACCTTGCAGCACTGCACTGTGTGACTGGTAATGCAGCACTCATAGAATGTGGACGAAACAAGGAGAAATAAAGATACTTCAACTCGTTACACCTCCTTTGGAAAGGTGTCAGTTTTTGGCTCATCTCTAGGTTTACAAACTGTAATAAATCTGGAGATGCATCACCATTCATAGGAGTTGAATGGGAACACCCACACAACTCCTACCCGGAGCAAAGTAATGCAACACATCAATTTGCGTCTTGTTGCATTACTTCAGATTTTTTAAACCACTCAGAGCCACCCAAAATAATTTTGCGTTGCTTCAAACATCTGACTTAGAGGCTTACGTCATACATGTAACACATTGCACAGTGCAAATATGATGGAACCCTCTCATAAATGAGGCCCTATGTGTTGAATTAATTGCATCTCTAGCCTTTATTTGAAAAGATTTATGGGCTCAAGAAAAATTATTTTGTGCTTTGATATGTACTGTAGAGAATGGGGGAGTCAGGTCCTGGGACGTGGGCTAGCCGGACCATTAGTAAACTTTCAAAAATACAGGATGCCAGCCACACACTTACTCAAATCCTCAGTATTTGAGGGAAAAACCAAGTAAAAACTTCCTGGTCAATCCGGGTATATCACTATAACCCTTTTATTATTTAATTTTTACCTTTTTTTTGTTTGATGTATGAAAAAGACACCTTATCGTATTATATTTTGCTCAACAAACACTTATTTACAATTTATAATTATTTACAACACAAAAACATACACATAACTAAACGTATATACAAAATTATTTGCTTTGATATATACACAATCAATTATTCCTAATTACGTAAAGACAAGAGTCATTCACAATTACGTAAAGACAAGAATCAAAAAAACGAACTCGTGATTTAGAATAGACAATTAATTACAATGAACTACAGCTTAATGTAGTTAGCTCAAAAGTAAGAGAGAAGAAATAGACTCTAAATTAATTCATTCAGTCTATTCAACAAATTAATGTCTAATCTTTTTTACGCCAACGCGTTTCGAATCCCGTATGTCAACTCAACGGATTCTCATCAGGGCTCTGCCTTTATACGATGTATCTGCAAGTGTATAAAGCAAAGCTTGTTTTAGCTACATTATTGATATATGGTATAGCTTCCAACTGCTCTTAAGTTATGTTCCTCTTATTACCTGTTTTACCAGCCATCGCCGGTTCGAGGGTAGAATGTTGGTCCTGACTGAGTTTCTTTTTTTCGTATCTAAAAAGAAATATGGATATCATGACCTATTTTGTCTCACTTATTGAACAGAACGGGGGCACATATATTAGTAACATACCTGGCTGGATCGTTTCTATGATCCTTCGTTTTCATCAATTAGAATTAATTTTCAGTCCGGTGTCTAGCTTACAGCCTGAAAGCAGTGAAACAATCGTTTAAGGCGCTTTTTAGCACAAACGCAGAAACGAGAGGGAAAGGCACTCAGTGCTCTACTCGGCATACCTGCTGTGCATAGCTCTTTGCTTAGGCTGTTTGTGTTCTATTTACATATAGCGGCAAACGCTCTTCCACAATACGGACACCACTTTTGAAGTCCTCGATAGTCCCATTCGTTTTCCCTAAAGGAAATAACATTGTTTCATAAAACTTCAAGCGCTACTACGTTTTTGGGTAGTTTGACCTGTGTTGTCTTTTGACTTACTTTATCACGCTGCAACCCGGCGTCTGGCTCACAGTCTCTGGGTTTGGCAGCCATGTTGGAACGTGGTTTTAAGTCTGCATTAATCCACATTTGTGGCGGCCATCTTACAGTGGGGTGTCTAGAAAAGGATGTCTTTTAAGATGTAAGAGGAGGTGAATTTCATTTGTGGAATGCGCATTAAATTTCTGAACATTCTGATAAGAGCAATTTACAGTCTTGATATCTCAGATAGCGAATTAAGGCCGCTTAGTGCACTGTTGAACTTCAATATCAGATATGCCTCTTTTTGCAATAGAATTTTATCAAGATCAATGGATTTCGACTATTTTAATACATACAGAATCGACCATTTAAAGTCGTTCTCAGTATGTTTATTTTCAATAAAGTGCTCCACCATAAATGCGGTTAACACCTTATTCTTTAATCTTGATTTATGTTGCGTTATGCGCATATTCACTTGTTGTGTTGTCTTGCCTATGTAAATTTTATCACATGGGCAGATGACTACATACACCACATTCTGTGTTTTACAGTTTGAGAAACTCAAGTGTTTCCACTTAATATTCCCATGTTGAAATTCCTTCCCTTCTACAGTGGTCCCACACGCCACACATGACCCACACTTATGGTGTCCCTCGATGGGTTTCATTCTCCATTGCGACAAAAGGTCGCTCTTGGGTTTGGGTAATGCTACATTCGCTCGTACAAGTTGTTGTCCAATACTTCTGTTTCTCCGGTACGCAAACAGGGGACGGGGGAAGGGACAATCCAAGTTCTCGAGTAAGTGCCAATTTTTTAACACAGTCTGCCTGAATTTGTTGGTATCAGGCCCAAATGTGGTGACTCAGACCAGCCGGTCCAGTTCTACCTTTGATTTCGTCTGTAGTAAACATTCACGTGGTGTGCATCGTGCCCGCTTAAATGAGTTTTTCAACAATTTTTTAGGATAACCTCTGCTTTCCATTTCGTGACAGAATGTATCAGCATGTCTTTCATATTCCGATAGTTCCGTACAGTTTCTCCTGATACGGAGCAGTTGGCCATAAGGTAAGTTGGCCTTTAAGTTCCTGGGGTGGTCGCTTTGATGGTGCAGTATTGTGTTTTTATCAGTCTGCTTCTTATGTAGAGAAGAGACTAACTTTCCATTTGAACATGTGATTTCCACATCCAGGAACGTCATTCTTGTGTCACTAAACTCTATTGAGAATTTGATGTCTGGATGTTTAGAATTAAGCCATCCGTGGAACTCAATCAGCTCCATGTGGCTCCCCTGCCACAGGAGCCACACGTCGTCAATATATCGTAGCCACTGCTTAATGTGACTGCAGTACGGGTTGTCCTTTTCAATACATTTTTTCTCATATTCAGCCATATACAATATAGCCATCTCAGGAGCATATGGGCATCCCATAGCAGTCCCTTTGGTCTGCATGAAGAACTGCTCGTTGAATCGGAAATAATTTTTCCGCAATGCTATTTCTGCCAGTTTCAAAATAAAACTGGTGGGGACTCGATGTGGTCTTACACGAGCTTCTAAGTAAAGCTCAATTACTTCCAGTGCCTCTCCTTGGGGGATCTGGGTATAAAGGGACATGACGTCCATTGTCACAAGCAATTGTGATGCAGGATTAAATTCAGTTCCTTCTACTTTTACTAGGAAATCCATTGTATCTCTGAGATATGATTTAACAGAGCTAACAAAGGGCTTCAAAAAGAAGTCCACATATTTGGCAAGTGGTTCAAGGCAGGAATCGCACCCAGAAACAATGGGTCGTCCTGGCGGCTCATTTAGATTTTTGTGAATCTTGGGGAGGAAGTACAGGATTGGAGTCCTGGGATATTTTTTGATTAGAAATTCACCTTCCCTCACACCCACATATCCTTCATCTAGTCCTATTTTTACAATGTCAGCTATAAGTCCCTGGATGTTTTTTACAGGATCTTCCTGTAGGCTTCTGTACCAGACTTTATTGTTCACCTGTGTGTCTGCTTCAGCAAGATATTGCTCTCTTGGCCAAAGGACTACAGCTCCGCCTTTGTCGGCCTGTTTGACAACTATAGACTGGTCATTCCGCAAGTTCTGTAATGCACTTCTTTGTCCCCTGCTAATGTTTTGTTTGAAATATTTTTTTGTTCTCTCTATTTTATTAATTGAGGAAAGCATAATCTGTTCGAAGGCATAAATCTGTTTTGGAATTTTTTGACTAGGTATAAAGGTTGATTTATTACGTAACCCAGTCGTCTCTTTTTCCATCATTGGTGGCTGGTTGGCAAAAAATGCCCTAAGTTGGATTTTGCGACAAAATTCTATAGTCTCTAGCTTCATTTGGGTAAAGTCTGTTTGCTGACGGGGGACAAATTTTAATCCTAAATTTAATACGGATTCCTCGTCTTTTGTGATTGTTTTAGCAGAGAGATTTACTATTGTTGAAGGTGCCTTTATGATTTGTAAAAATTCCTCCTTGTCCGCATCTCCCATGGTACCTTGAATCTGGTCTTTCCTTGCTGGTCCTTCTCTAAAAAAGACACCTGCTTTTTATTTTGGTTTCCACGTGCATCAGAGCCCGATGAATCTGATGATGAAGAGGTTTTGGAAAAGGTTTTGAACCTGTACCGGGACCTCCCCTGATAGTTACACAATGCCCCCCTTGACTCGGCCTGAGTATAATACTCGTCTTTTAAAAATGGATATGCTTTCTCGAGCGTAAATGCCTTTGAGTCTCTCTCGTACTGTGCGATTTTATTATTGAGTGTATTGTCTTTAAATGCCAAGATCTCTTTCTCTATTTTTTCTAATAACGCTTTGGCATCAGATATTGTAGGACTATCTTTAATGGCCTGGGTTAATGCTTCTATTTCCTCAAATTCTTTAACACTGAGTCTCTGTGCAGTTTCTATTGTGTGGACCATCAGGTCCCTACTGCATTTTGTATTAATGCAACTGAATCCCTTTCTATATTCAGTGTCCTCAGTAAAGATCACAGGGACATTCTTCACCTGTAGCCCCCAGGGTATAGTCCCACCTCTCAAGTGTTTTAATAGAAAATGCCCGTGTAGTTCTGTCCTTAAGTGTTTTTTGCTCAGCCTTATTAATTTGTCTGACTCATTTTGTTGTTGAGCTGAGGAGTTCAGAGCAACATTAGAGAATGCAGAGGAAGCAATGAGACTTTGTATCCGTTCTTCGCTGAACGATAAGGTGTCCTTCTCAGCCATTACTTTTTGGAAGGAGAGATAATCCCTCCTTGATTTGATCTTATAAACGCCAATAAGCAACCTGAATTAATCGTGTGCCCTTGGAACTCTCGCGGGGGTGTCCCGCTCTAACGTTAGAGAATGGGGGAGTCAGGTCCTGGGACGTGGGGCTAGCCGGACCATTAGTAAACTTTCAAAAATACAGGAAGTGTGTGGCTGGCATCCTGTATTTTTGAAAGTTTACTAATGGTCCGGCTAGCCCCACGTCCCAGGACAAAGTCTCATTGCTTCCTCTGCATTCTCTAATGTTGCTCTGAGCTCCTCAGCTCAACAACAGAATGAGTCAGACAAATTAATAAGGCTGAGCAAAAAACACTTAAGGACAGAACTACACGGGCATTTTCTATTAAAACACTTGAGAGGTGGGACTATACCCTGGGGGCTACAGGTGAAGAATGTCCCTGTGATCTTTACTGAGGACACTGAATATAGAAAGGGATTCAGTTGCATTAATACAAAATGCAGTAGGGACCTGATGGTCCACACAATAGAAACTGCACAGAGACTCAGTGTTAAAGAATTTGAGGAAATAGAAGCATTAACCCAGGCCATCAAAGATAGTCCTACAATATCTGATGCCAAAGCGTTATTAGAAAAAATAGAGAAAGAGATCTTGGCATTTAAAGACAATACACTCAATAATAAAATCGCACAGTACGAGAGAGACTCAAAGGCATTTACGCTCGAGAAAGCATATCCATTTTTAAAAGACGAGTATTATACTCAGGCCGAGTCAAGGGGGGCACTGTGTAACTATCAGGGGAGGTCCCGGTACAGGTTCAAAACTTTTTCCGAAACCTCTTCATCATCAGATTCATCGGGCTCTGACGCACGTGGAAACCAAAATAAAAAGCAGTAGTCTTTTTTAGAGAAGGACCAGCAAGGAAAGACCAGATTCAAGGTACCATGGGAGATGCGGACAAGGAGGAATTTTTACAAATCATAAAGGCACCTTCAACAATAGTAAATCTCTCTGCTAAAACACTCACAAAAGACGAGGAATCCGTATTAAATTTAGGATTAAAATTTGTCCCCCGTCAGCAAACAGACTTTACCCAAATGAAGCTAGAGACTATAGAATTTTGTCGCAAAATCCGACTTAGGGCATTTTTTGCCAACCAGCCACCAATGATGGAAAAAGAGACGACTGGGTTACGTAATAAATCAACCTTTATACCTAGTCAAAAAATTCCAAAACAGATTTATGCCTTCGAACAGATTATGCTTTCCTCAATTAATAAAATAGAGAGAACAAAAAAATATTTCAAACAAAACATTAGCAGGGGACAAAGAAGTGCATTACAGAACTTGCGGAATGACCAGTCTATAGTTGTCAAACAGGCCGACAAAGGCGGAGCTGTAGTCCTTTGGCCAAGAGAGCAATATCTTGCTGAAGCAGACACACAGGTGAACAATAAAGTTTGGTACAGAAGCCTACAGGAAGATCCTGTAAAAAACATCCAGGGACTTATAGCTGACATTGTAAAAATAGGACTAGATGAAGGATATGTGGGTGTGAGGGAAGGTGAATTTCTAATCAAAAAATATCCCAGGACTCCAATCCTGTACTTCCTCCCCAAGATTCACAAAAATCTAAATGAGCCGCCAGGACGACCCATTGTTTCTGGGTGCGATTCCTGCCTTGAACCACTTGCCAAATATGTGGACTTCTTTTTGAAGCCCTTTGTTAGCTCTGTTAAATCATATCTCAGAGATACAATGGATTTCCTAGTAAAAGTAGAAGGAACTGAATTTAATCCTGCATCACAATTGCTTGTGACAATGGACGTCATGTCCCTTTATACCCAGATCCCCCAAGGAGAGGCACTGGAAGTAATTGAGCTTTACTTAGAAGCTCGTGTAAGACCACATCGAGTCCCCACCAGTTTTATTTTGAAACTGGCAGAAATAGTGTTGCGGAAAAATTATTTCCGATTCAACGAGCATTTCTTCATGCAGACCAAAGGGACTGCTATGGGATGCCCATATGCTCCTGAGATGGCTATATTGTATATGGCTGAATATGAGAAAAAATTTATTGAAAAGGACAACCCGTACTGCAGTCACATTAAGCAGTGGCTACGATATATCGACGACGTGTGGCTCCTGTGGCAGGGGAGCCACATGGAGCTGATTGAGTTCCACGGATGGCTTAATTCTAAACATCCAGACATCACATTCTCAATAGAGTTTAGTGACACAAGAATGACGTTCCTGGATGTGGAAATCACATGTTCAAATTCTACATAAGAAGCAGACTGATAAAAACACAATACTGCACCATCAAAGCGACCACCCCAGGAACTTAAAGGCCAACTTACCTTATGGCCAACTGCTCCGTATCAGGAGAAACTGTACGGAACTATCGGAATATGAAAGACATGCTGATACATTCTGTCACGAAATGGAAAGCAGAGGTTATCCTAAAAAATTGTTGAAAAACTCATTTAAGCGGGCACGATGCACACCACGTGAATGTTTACTACAGACGAAATCAAAGGTAGAACTGGACCGGCTGGTCTGTGTCACCACATTTGGGCCTGATACCAACAAATTCAGGCAGACTGTGTTAAAAAATTGGCACTTACTCGAGAACTTGGATTGTCCCTTCCCCCGTCCCCTGTTTGCGTACCGGAGAAACAGAAGTATTGGACAACAACTTGTACGAGCGGATGTAGCATTACCCAAACCCAAGAGCGACCTTTTGTCGCAATGGAGAATGAAACCCATCGAGGGACACCATAAGTGTGGGTCATGTGTGGCGTGTGGGACCACTGTGGAAGGGAAGGAATTTCAACATGGGAATATTAAGTGGAAACACTTGAGTTTCTCAAACTGTAAAACACGGAATGTGGTGTATGTAGTCATCTGCCCATGTGATAAAATTTACATAGGCAAGACAACACAACAAGTGAATATGCGCATAACGCAACATAAATCAAGATTAAAGAATAAGGTGTTAACCGCACCTATGGTGGAGCACTTTATTGAAAATAAACATACTGAGAACGACTTTAAATGGTCGATTCTGTATGTATTAAAACAGTCGAAATCCATTGATCTTGATAAAATTCTATTGCAAAAAGAGGCATATCTGATATTGAAGTTCAACAGTGCACTAAGCGGCCTTAATTCGCTATCTGAGATATCAAGACTGTAAATTGCTCTTATCAGAATGTCCAGATATTTAATGCGCATTCCACAAATGAAATTCACCTCCTCTTACATCCTAAAAGACATCCTTTTCTAGACACCCCACTGTAAGATGGCCGCCACAAATGTGGATTAATGCAGACTTAAAACCACGTTCCAACATGGCTGCTAAACCCAGAGACTGTGAGCCAGACGCCGGGTTGCAGCGTGATAAAGTAAGTCAAAAGACAACACAGGTCAAACTACCCAAAAACGTAGTAGCGCTTGAAGTTTTATAAAACGATGTTATTTCCTTTAGGGAAAACGAATGGGACTATCGAGGACTTCAAAAGTGGTGTCCGTATTGTGGAAGAGCGTTTGCCGCTATATGTAAATAGAACACGAACAGCCTAAGCAAAGAGCTATGCACAGCAGGTATGCCGAGTAGAGCACTGAGTGCCTTTCCCTCTCGTTTCTGCGTTTGTGCTAAAAAGCGCCTTAAACGATTGTTTCACTGCTTTCAGGCTGTAAGCTAGACACCGGACTGAAAATGAATTCTAATTGATGAAAACGAAGGATCATAGAAACGATCCAGCCAGGTATGTTAATAATATATGTGCCCCCGTTCTGTTCAATAAGTGAGACAAAATAGGTCATGATATCCATATTTATTTTTAGATACGAAAAAAAGAAACTCAGTCAGGACCAACATTCTACCCTCGAACCGGCGATGGCTGGTAAAACAGGTAATAAGAGGAACCTAACTTAAGAGCAGTTGGAAGCTATACCATATATCAATAATGTAGCTAAAACAAGCTTTGCTTTATACACTTGCAGATACATCGTATAAAGGCAGAGCCCTGATGAGAATCCGTTGAGTTGACATTCCGGATTCGAAACGCGTTGGCGTAAAAAAGATTAGACATTAATTTGTTGAATAGACTGAATGAATTAATTTAGAGTCTATTTCTTCTCTCTTACTTTTGAGCTAACTACATTAAGCTGTAGTTCATTGTAATTAATTGTCTATTCTAAATCACGAGTTCGTTTTTTTTATTCTTGTCTTTACGTAATTGTGAATGACTCTTGTCTTTACGTAATTAGGAATAATTTATTGTGTATATATCAAAGCAAATAATTTTGTATATACGTTTAGTTATGTGTATGTTTTTGTGTTGTAAATAATTATGAATTGTAAATAAGTGTTTGTTGAGCAAAATATAATACGATAAGGTGTCTTTTTCATACATCAAACAAAAAAAAGGTAAAAATTAAATAATAAAAGGGTTATAGTGATATACCCGGATTGACCAGGAAGTTTTTACTTGTTTTTTCCCTCAAATACTGAGGATTTGAGTAAGTGTGTGGCATCCTGTATTTTTGAAAGTTTGATATGTACTGTGACATAAGAGGTGGGAAGAAGAGGACTGATTAGGAGGTAATGTCTTTTACCTATTGATTGGTGCAAATGGTAGTTTGAGTCGGATGCAAGGTTGTCAGAACCCATTGCAAAAATTTGGTATAACTTATGATATATCAATGTATAGGTCCAATGAAAGAGTTTCACGAAAATTCAGTTCTTCTGCATGGTCATTGGAAAAAATTCTATATTTTAATTAATGGGCGAAGTGTATTTTTTTAGGAATTGCTCGGAATCGCAAACATAAAAGAGAATACACCATATAACTATACATTGCATATGCCTTCTTTTACAAAAATGTTTTTGGATGGAGTAATTTTTGTATTATTTTATTACTGGAAAGGTGCCACATTATTTGCTAATGGGAAAAATACATGATTAGTTAGTAGAGACCTTTCTAAGTATTTCATATTAATATGTTACATAGCATCAGTTAATATAAGCATCATGGGTTCAGCCTCCATCGTCCACTTCACAATCAAAGGATCACCTAGCACCAGTCCCATCCCTTCCAGCATCTCCTTCATCAGCTGGAGCAAAGTGACACAGACCCTATGGAGGGGCACCCTCAACACTACCCAGTCAGAGGCCACAGCCAACCTGAAACAGGCAGTTGAGAACTTCAACACCTGGCTCACGAATGCCACTAACCAAATTGCTCACATCAAACCAGCCAGAACCCACAGATTTTCAAAACAAGTTAGTTCACCAGAACTCCGGATAATGAAAGGAAGGTTTAAACTACTGTAGAGAAGATGGCACAGCAGCAGAGTCAATGTAGACCAAGCCACCTTCAACCAGCAGTCAGCAAATACCTCCAATGACTAAAAGATGTGAAAAAGGACACCCTTGCAGACTGTATCGAGGATAGCGCCAACCACACCAAGGACATCTTCATCATTGTCAGAAGGTTTTCCTGCCCAACAACCACCAAGAGCACGATCCTTCCCTCACAGAAACTCTGCAACGCTCTAGTGATTCATTCCACAACAAGATATCCTCTATCAGCAGGAACTTTGAGTCCCAACCCACAACCTCCTTAGCCTTCTCACTCCAATGGAATTCTAGCCCCAACAACATCTCACTGCATGGGTACAGCTCACCACACTGAACACCACAGCTATGTGAATTCCATCCACTCAGGAGCACCAAGCGACCCTTGCCCCCACTGCCTCTTCAACCTAGGAGGCAACAAGATCAGACACAAACTCATCACCATCCTCAATGCATCCATCACCACAGCCCCTATTTCCGGTGCATGAAAACATGCAGAAGTTAGGCCTCTCCTAAAGAAATCCTCTGTAGACCATAGCAAACTCAAGTACTACTGCCCTATCTCGCTGCTCTCGTTCCCCGCCAAAGTCCTGGAGAAGACCATCAACAGAAAGCTCGTGAAACAGCCACTGAGATGCCTCCCAATCCAGTTTCTGAGCCAACCACAGCAACAAGACCCCCCTGATCACCACCACAGATGACATTTTCACCCTACTCGAAAGAGGAGAATCAACATGCCTGATCCTCCGCAAGTTCTCCATAGCCTCCATAGCCTATACACATTCATCAACAGACTGCATCAGATCAAAATCAGGGGAGATGCACTCAGATAGATTGCATAATTCCTCCTTTACGTACATAGAAAAAACACCTACCCCGATTCACTTTGGAACCCATGAACACCATATCCGGCATCCTGCAAAGCTCATCCCTCAGCCCCACCCTCTTCAAACACCTACTTGATGCCTCTAGCCAACATCGTCAGAACCAACAATATTATCAGAATATCCAGTGCCGATGATACCCAGCTTATCCTCTCACTCACAGCAGACCCCACCACCACCAAGACCAACCTTCACAACTTCATGAAGAACATCACAGACTGGATGAAGGAAAACAGTCTGAAGCTCAACATAGACAAAACCAAAGTGCTGATCTTCGGCAATCATGCCTCCCTCTGGAACGGCAGCTGGCTGGCCCGCTGAACTTAAACCTACTCCCACACCAAAAGACCATGCCTGAAACCTCAACTTCATCCTGGACAGCAAACTCACCATGAACCGACAGATCAATACAGTCTCCTCTTACTTCTTCTACTCCCTCCACATGCTCCGAGGAATCTTAAAATGGCTCCCCATAATCATGAGAAAAGCAGTCACGCAAGCTCTAATCACTAGCTGTCTGGACTACGGCAATGCACGGTATGCAGGAACCACCACACAACTCATTAAAAGACTCCAGAGGATACAATTTCAATGGCTTGACTTATCCTCCACCTGCCAAAATGGACCCACATCACCCAACACCTGAGGAACCTCCTCTGGCTCCCTGTCCAGAAAATATGCCAATTCAAACTACTGACACACCTACAAATCCCTCTAAGACCAAGGACCAGCATACATGAACCACTGCCTGAACCACCAGCTATCCAGAAACCTTCTCTCCACCTCATTTGCCCTTGCAGAGACACCACACATCTGCCGTAGCCACAGAAGAGGCCGCCCCTTCTCCCACCTCGCTGCCAAGTCCTGGAGCACCCTCCCTCTCCACCTACAAACATAACCCTTGCTGACGGAGTTCAGGAAGAGTCTTAAGACCTGGTTGCCCAGCAACTCTTGCAACTACATACCTTCACAGGTGATAAGCCGGGATTTACAAGTACTGCTTGATTTATTGGTCTGTTTGTGGCATATTTTCTGAGATATCTAGGCTACAATGTATCATACAATTATACAAATTACTCATGAGATGTAATTCCCGCGCCCAACCACCCAGTTTGATAGTAAGGAATTTGAAAGTCTTAAGGATCACCATTCTTGGGCCCATGACTAGCACATATTAGAGATGGCTTAAAATTGTATATACTAAGTGTGGCAACCCACCTACACAAACTATCGGACATTGCTCAAAATGTTTTAATTCCTACACTCTTTTCCCATTATCGCAACCCCATAAATCAAAGTTTGATGGGTTGGCAAAACAATTGAATCCAACACAATGCGCTTAAGCACAGCTCTGTTCTAATGAGCAATGGGGGTCTCAAGAACACATGCTAAGTTTGCTTTATAGCGCATTAATATTTCTAAAAAAAAACGCCGCTTATGAGGGCTGTTCAGGCCACGAACATTCCAGCTCACTATAGTTGCTATCCATTCCTCTGAGTCTATATTTCTACATCTGCACACTTGATCCTTGTGCAAACTACACCATATAAATTAAAACATATATATTTTTGAATAACTCATATGTGGTCTGTGTTACCTTTATCGGATATTGTTCCCTGTGCAAAGTTGTCTGAAACCAGTGTAAAAATTGTGCAATGTTGGTACAACTTGTGGCACCTAGCTGTGCGTCAGTCCAATTAAAGCGCTTCGGGTAAGTCGGTTGGGTTCTCTTGTGTGGTCATTGTCACAAAATGTAATATTTTAATTAAGAGAGATTATGTTATTTTTGGTTTGTTTAAGTACACGTTGCATATCCCCAGTGGCGTAACGAAACTTGAGGGGGACCCCCTGCAAAGCAAATGGAGCCCCTCCACCCGACGACCATGCCAACCCCCTACCACTTTGCCCCACCACCAAAAAATCTAGTATATTTTTATTTGAAACCTCCAACATTTAACCGTAGTAAAAAAAGAATACAATACTATTACATAACACCTTAAGGCTGACATATTGAAGTTCTGCAAGAATTTGTTACTGTTACACAAACTAACAGGATTAATGTTATCAACCTCGGAACGGCCAAAGGCACTGCCAGGATCTGACCACGTGACCCAGTGATAACAGTACAGTGGCATGATACGCTGGTTTGCCACTTTATTGCAGTGGCCTTGAAATGTAGGTGTCATTGTAAATCCAATTCACTGACTGAAAGGGAGGTATGGTCGGGCTACACCATGTTTATGTCAAACCAGATAGACACACAGTGACCCACAAAACACCACGTAGTAGCAAGAGGGAATGGATTTAAAAAAGATTCCTGAATTTGAATCTGAGCATTTTGATTGTTGAACATGATACTTCTGGCCAGTTGGATAGCTCAGTGGGTTGAGTGCCTGCAATAGGCATGTGTGTAACATGCAAATCCCAAGTATGAATTGCACTAAGGCAGGTACTACCCTCTGTTATTGAGAAGTGAACAAAATAAGTATCATGATTTTATTAGGTTATTTTGGCAGCACTCGTTGAAGAGAATTGATGTGTTTCATAATGTGTTTTGCTCTTGCGAATGGTAAATTTAGTTTGGGATGCCTTGTTCATGTATGCCCATGGCTACAGAAAGGAGAAACAGTGCATCAGCTGTGGGCGCTTGTGTGCTACATCATCCTGGGGATCACTTACCATCTGAATTTGCAATGCTGAAACACGTTGACATAGCCAATAGCTCTTGCATTGCTGAGACGATTAAATTTGCCAATACTTGTTAATGTTCGCTAGGGCCTGGAGGGGTGCAATGCAATACATCGTTCAAATAGACCAATAGTAGTGCTGAATGTTTAAAGGGCACTCATATTGAACTTCAGATATAAAGGATTTAATTACTGCTGATATTTTCTACAGCACTTCATCAGGATAGAATTTCTTTTTCTTACGGGCTTCTCAAGTTCATATGGCAGTTGTCATGTGGGAAACATGGTCAACCCTTAAATTGTGGTACTTGCATTCCAATTTTACTAAAGGTTAGTTTCACACATTCTGTTAATCGTTTATCTAAAAAGTTTTTGCCCATTAATGCTTCAAGCAGCATTCTAGAGCAAAACCTCAGCCCACACAGAAGTGTTCAGACTTACTGTCTAATACACTTAGTTGTTGCAGTGTCTAGCAAAACAAAACTGATTTGCTGGTTCAAGTAATCACAATGCAGCATGCACTGCTGTCACTTTGTGCCTCATTTTTAGTTTGTCCTTGCAGTTTGTGGCCCACTCTCTACACTGATATACATCAAAGAAACAGGTGTTCTGACACCAATTTAGTTTTTTCTTCTGTATTTAGTGCATGATCCATAGATTAAAATAATCCTTAAACATATTAGAATGCAAAACTAGTTAAAATTTGTATGCAGAAATAAAATCGCAGTGACCTAGTAGTCATTAAAAGTATAGTTTATTGTTCAGTGTCAGAAAAACTGCACATGAGCAATTCTCTTTGGAAGTGAAAGGAACCAGATCATTCAAACTTAGAAAACTTAGACAAATCCTTTTAAGAGATTAGTTGAAAGCCCCATTGTTGGTGTAATCCTCTATTATATACTTAGCATGCACTGGAGCTGGCTTATAACTGAACAGTTGAATTTATAGGTTTCATGTCAGTGAAAGGTATTGCTATGAAAAAAACTAATTCAATTTTTTTTCAACTGGCTTAGAACCCACCCATTACTTAGCATTGGTTGGTTTCCATGTCACTCTAGTTTCCTTGCTTCTTACTGGTCATGCCTCCTGCTGACTGATCACCTCCTCTTGCATTCTTCCCAGGGCTTTTGCCCCTGGCATAGAGAGAGGACCTAGCACAGCTTCTTGTTTGCGGCCCGTGTCCTTCCTCTGGTTGCGTGCAGCTCCAGGTACTTTTTATGACTTTTGACCACTGTAAGAGTGAAAAGCACTGTCTGGTGTCCCCACCCCCTGCACTCATGGGTTGCTTACCCCCACATCCCTGTGCTGTTTTTCACACATTGCACATTAGTGTGGTCTACTGTGCAAAATGGCTTAAAGGAAAAAAGTACTTAAGCAGTCAATGTTGGGTGTGTCGTAGTGCTTTTTTTATTTATATATTTATATTGCATAGCAGCTCTGGCTGCTGTGTAATATGTCTATAAAAAAGAGATGACCAGACCAATCGATCTTGTGTGGGAGAACCTATTGGCTTTGCCAAGGCTTGCTAACCGTGTACTACATTCATGTGAAACTCTGTTCGCTTCGTTGTTTAGCATGTGTTCTGGAGTACACTTAGCATAGTACTTGAAAGCCAGTTTGCACATTGCAAGCCATTTTGTACATTGCTATGCAGCAGCCCATGACTGCAGTAGAGCATTGTTTAGTTGAGTTACCCAGGAAACTGACATTAGTGGAATATGTAAGACCCATACAGTAAATTTCAAGCAACACCGTGGCACACCTATGTAAGGGACACGCACTTATCTGATTTTACCGAGCCTCCGCAAACATATGTATGCAGCTTATCCCTTCTTTAAGACATGTGAACTGGCTGCTCTGTTATTGCTACCTTGTCGCTACACTTTCTATGTTCTTGTTATTGCTGGCAGTAGAGTGGTCATCTCTTGCCTTAATGATGGAACAGGGTATTTTTGCGAAGTAGGGCTAGGTAGTGTACATCTGGCCTTATAAAATTGAAAGCTGCCATTTGGGTGTGTAGGGGATGCAAGCTATATGTATTAGGATTTCTGTGGTATGAGACAGAAGAATTTGATACTTAATCAACAACAGATTGTGGTACATCACAACTGTGTGCGTGGTTTTTAGTACCACTCCAAATAAAATGATATTACCCTTCCTTTATTAATAGCTTATTTTAGCGAACTTTAATCCACCAAAGACATTCAACGACTATGAGTGACACTTTCTTGTGAGGAAAATCAAGCAATGAAGACAAAGGTGAGGGAAGCATAAATATCAGAAATTACACCCATTTGAGCAACGAGAAATACTAAGAATATTTTAAAACTGCGCAAAGCACTAGAAACGGAAGGGCACTAACCTAGTGCCCAGTTTACTTTGTCTCATGATCATACGTTTTCAGTCTGCTTATGTGTGACATTTTGGTTCTTTCACTGTGTGTATAAGTGACTTTCTACTGCCCAAAAAAGTGAAACTTCCTCGCAGGTAAATCAAATCTGTAATTAGTATTTTTGTGCTTGTCTGTGAATTTTAGATTTATATGCAAGATAAAATCCTAGCTTCAGTAGTTAACCAGTGAAACCAGTCAGGGCCAAGCAAATGGAAAACCTTGCAGTACGATCAATTCCTCAATTTTTCCCAGATGGCAAATTCATGAAGCTATAACGAAGGCAAGCATGTGTCCCAACATTTGCTGCCACTGAAATAGCCTTCTCGTTAAATGCCCCTAGGTTACATAATTGAATCACTAGAAAAACCCAGAAGTTCGTCGCACATTGAAAAAACACTTAAGGGTCTGCTGAAAACAAAATTGTTCACTCAAACTACCAGCTGAGATGTGCCACTGTGGATCTGGACTGCTCACATTATTCAATACAGTGACGGAGTCGGTCAGCTGAGCTCAGCCGCCGGGTGCCACCACCACATCCTGAGGTGAGCAGTGAGTTATAGGTTGAGGCTCACACTGTAAGAAGTATTATATTTAAATATACAACAATAATCACACAGACATGAGTGAGGCAAGCTGGCCGGTGCAGAGTCTTGCAGCATTCTGGCATACATCAGAAGGAGGGAGACATTCAGGTCAAATTAATGTGCTGTAATGCGGTCTCTGAGATAGGTTTGATCACCCAATGAATGAAAGGTCGCCGAAGAGGCTGGTCTGTGGCATCAATTAAACTGGAAGGCCAGGCGCAGGTAGCCGTGAGGGCCCTCGCTGCAGCAAAATATAGACACATAACAGCCTCTCGACTTTCTGCCGACAAGCTGTCAGGAACTTGGTGATTATTGGTCACGTGGATGCTGCGGGCCGGAGTCTCAGCAGCACTATAATGCATGCTTTTTGGCAGGACGTGAATTATGCTGCCAGACCAGCTGAGTCCCAGGACCGCGCGACCCACAGGCCCGTGTGAGTCTGCAGTCCACTGACAGAAGTCTGTCCTTAGCGGCCGCTGCAAATGCAGTCACTGGCTCCGCGACCTGCTGCCCGAGACGTGCAGATTGATTAGAAGGCACCGCGAGCGCCATGACTGACCAATAAATAGCCCCTCACTACTTCCTGGCTTTGGCAGCAGGACGTGATGTGACGTGACGTCACCCCCACGGCGCCAGTATGACTTTTTCTGACTAGGCTGTAGTGTTGCTGCCAGTGGGGTGTACCACTGCAGCACACGCCCCCTCCCCACTGTTGTTCATGCTAAAACCCCCATAGCGTTAGCGGGCCATGGTCTGGTCCTAACGTTAACGTGGACACGCAAGACAGCCAATAAAAGGCCCAGGGAGCTGGGCGTGGTCAGGTTATTCACTGCCACTAACCATACTTCACGTGTCCTCTGTCGTCTTGTGTAGGCCCACTCCAGGACACCACACTGGCGACGAGGTGGTCAGCAATCCACCCTGTAGCTTGCACCGCTACTCCCTTCAACCCCAGCGTGCCCTGCCGCGGAGCGCTGTGCATGCCTGCACTGGGCGCCCCGCCCGACACCCGGCGATCTACTCACGGAGGCCTGCCGACGCCGTGGAGCCACTCCGCGTGCTGCCCGCTTTGCTGCTGCTCTGCTAACGGGGCCACCACCAGCCAGGTACCCCGCTGCTTCTCGCTGCCCCGGCCCCTATCTGCTCCGCTCGGCACGGCCCACAGGCCCCACACGGCCCTGGACTTTTCCCGCGCATGCGCGGTGAACACACGCACCGCGCTCCTGCTGCCCGGCGCGGCGGCTCTTCGTTTCCTCACGCATCCCGCGTGAGCACGGACCTGCCATCCCTCACGCATCTCGCGGAACGGGTTTCCCAAGCCCTTCTGCTCGGCGAGGTCCCCTCTGAAGTGACTACAAGACTACCTGGTGCCTTCTAAAGCCCCCCTGCACGCCCACCACCAGTGTTTCAGGCGTCATGGCCACGGTGCCACATCTGGAGCCGTTTGCAGTCACAGGGAGCCCCCCCTCTCAGGCTGCCCGTTGGAAGACATGGGTTGAGCGGCTCGAGAACTACTTTGTCGCGACGAACATCGCTGTGGGACGTCAACGGGCCATGCTGCTCCACCTAGGGGGTGAAGCCATCCACGACATATCCAAAGACATCACCGAAGGTGCCCCACCCCACACATACGCAACTCTGCGGGTCGCCATTACGAGGTACTTTGAGCCATTCACTAGTGCGGACTACAAACGTTTCCTGCTACGCCAAGCGCGCCAACTCCCGGATGAGTCCGTCGATGTCTTCTACGCTCGGCTCAAGAAATTAGCGAGCACGTGCACCCTCCCGGATGCTGCGGATGAAATTCGCGCGCAATTCATTCAAGGGTGCTCCTCCCTGAAGCTATGAAAGAGGGTACTTGAAACGGACGCGATGCCTATGCGCGACATCCTTGCCCTGGGGCGGTCCAAAGAACTCTCCAAAGCACGTGCCGCCCACATGGAACCATCCCCTTCAGCGACGATTAAGACGGAGCCCGTGTGTGCCATCAAGTCACATCCTGCAGATGGCAGGGTGAAAACCCCCAGGAGAGAGCGACCGAGACCGAGCAAATCCAACCACGACCAAAGCTGCATGTGGTGCGGAGGTGTCACCCCCCACAATGGCGCCTGCCCGGCCCATGGCAAAATATGCAGCACGTGCGGAAAAGCTAATCACTTTGCAAGTGTATGTTTGTCGTCCCAACGGAAGAAGCCAAGTGGCCCGCCCAGGAGAGTGCGACAAGTGGCGCCATTGCCGAACACGTCGAACAGCAGTGACATGGACGACGACGAGGAAGACGCCAAGACAGTCCACGTGGTGCGCATGCTCAACGCCTTGGCTGCCGCGTCGTCCACTGAACCGATGTGCACTGTCCAAGTACATGACCAATCTGTCAGGGCCCTCATCGACACCGGCGCCACAATAAACCTCATGGCTGCCAGCGTGTACCAATGCCTCGAAAACGCCCCAGCGCTTCACCCCACAAGGGTGCAGGTATTCGCCTACGGGACCCGGCGCCCGTTGCGCCTGTGCGGAGTATTCCAAACCACTGTGGCCCATGACTCAGTACAGCTACAGACAAAAATCTATGTTTCCCAGGAAGGGTCAGGTTTCCTTCTTGGCTGAAAGACAGCACGAGAGCTCGGCCTCATACACTTTGCCTTAACAGTACAAGCCCAAGGTATAGACCAGCTGGTGACAGAGCACTCCTCGCTGTTTGAGGGCATCGGATGCCTACGAGGCCCCCCCGTGCGACTTCACATTGACCAGTCGGTAGCCCCAGTAGCCCTCCGCCACAGACGGATCGCTTTTCACCTCCGGCCAAAAGTTGAAGCCGAGCTGAGGATGCTTGAACACGCCGGCATCATCGAACGAGTAACGGGACCCACACCGTGGGTGTCCCCTATCGTCGTGGCCAAGAAGCCGAAGCAACCTGAGGCCGTGAGGATATGCATGGATATGCATCTCCCCAACCTAGCGATCAAGAGGGAGCGCCACCTGACACCAACCATTGACGACATCATCGGTGAACTTGCAGGATCAAAATGGTTCTCCAAGATGGACCTGCGGTCAGGGTACCATCAGATCCCTCTCCACCCAGACTCACGCCCAATAACGACTTTCTCCACCCACGCTGGCCTGTGGAGATATAAGAGGTTGAATTTCGGGATCTCAAGCGCAGCCGAGGTGTTTCAGAACATCATTCACAACGTCCTCCACGGCCTGGAAGGTGTGCTTAATGTGAGCGACGACATCCTTGTGCATGCCCCAACGCTGGATGAACATGTTACATGCCTTGAAGCAGTGTTTGATCGGCTAAAAGAGAAAGGACTGACCCTCCACAAGGACAAATGCGAGTTCCTATGCAAGGACATCAGCTTTTTCTGACACAAGTTCTCCGACCAAGGAGTTGGCCCCGATCCGGACAAAGTCAAGGATATCCACGACGCACCAGCCCCCACTTCTGTAACAGCCGTCCGCAGCTTCCTAGGCATGGTGACGTACTGCGGACGCTTCATCAAGGATCTGTCAAACCTAACAGGACCACTCCGAGATCTGACAAAGTCCAATGCCACATGGATGTGGGGCCCAGACCAGCAAGAGTCATTCACGAAAACCAAAGCAGCCCTGTCGGCTGACACGACGTTAGTATACTTTAACCCGCAACACGAATCACAACTACTAGTAGATGCCAGTCCCACTGGCCTGGGAGCCGTACTATCGCAACGTCAAGCATGCGGAGAGTGGGCACCTGTAGCATACGCCAGCCGCACGCTGACCCCGACCGATCGGCACCTATCCAACTTCATTGAGAGTGTAGGGGGACTAGATCCCTCTCAATCGGGTCTCAGGCCTAGGCACAGCACCGAGACCGCCTTGCTGTCCGTCACTGACAATCTTCGTATGCTTCAGGATAAGGGGTACTCCGTTATCCTGGTGCTATTAGATTTGTCAGCGGCGTTTGACACGGTGTCACACGAGATCATGACCGCCAGACTAGTTAACATCGGTCTGGGTGGCAAGGCGCTAGTTTGGCTGAGGAGCTTTTTCAGCAAGCGCACTCAGAGAGTAATACTGGGTCCCTACCAGTCAGAGGAGGTGGAGATCTCAAAGGGGGTGCCACAGGGCTCCTGCTTGAGCCCTACATTATTTAATATCTACGTGGCACCCCTAGCTAACATCGTGAGATCCCACGGGTTTATCCCTGTATCGTATGCAGACGATACACAACTCCTCTTTCCTTTTAAAATCTTGACTCCTGAAGTGCGCCACTCTTTTGCTCAAGGGATGAAAGAGGTAGCACACTGGATGGCAGCAAATCTCCTTCAGTGCAACGTCTCCAAGACGGAGGTGATGCTCTTCGGGGAAGCAAAACAACTATGGACTCCGGACTGGTGGCCCTGTGATCTTGGCCCAGTCCCAGAGCCAAAAACGGTAGTGAAAGATCTGGGAGTCAAACTGGATCAGGAGCTTACTTTAAAACATCACGCTACTTCTGTAGTGGGCTCCTGTTTTCATGTTATTGGCCTTCTCCGTAGGGTGTTTCCCATGCTACCCGATTCCACCAGAAGAACTTTAGTTCAGTCACTCGTGCTGAGTAGACTGGACTATTGCAATGGTCTGCTGCTATCCGCCAACGAAGGGGTCATCGCTAGACTTCAAGTTGTGCAGAACACGGCTGCCCGTCTTGTTCTAAATGCCCCGGCCAGAACCCCCTCAAAACCCCTTCTAAAAAAACTCCATTGGCTTACCATAAAACAGAGAGTGCTGTTTAAAACTTGCTGCACTATCCATAAGTGCCTGTCTGGTAGTGGCCCGGAGGTCTTAACAGGGAAATTTACTCCATATATTCCCGTAAGAACTCTGAGATCAGGAGACCATGAACTACTATGTGTCCCCAGATTCTGGAAAACACGACAAGGTGGTAGAGCTCTGTCAGTGGCCGGCCCGAAACTCTGGAACGAACTCCCCTTGGAAATCAGAGCTTGCAGGGAACATCTTCCTTTTAGGAAAAAACTAAAAACTTTTTTATTCAACTATTGACATCTGTAGTAGGTTATGTAGACATGACAGGGCTATTTGCTTTCTGATGTTGCCAATGGCGCGGAGATACTCCCCAGGGAGTCGATTCCCAGCGCGGTATAAGCTTGCAAATAACAACGGTATTCGCAAATTGAACGGGAGGCGATTGCCATACTATGGGGATGCCGCCATTTCCACATCTACCTCTACGGACATCCGTTCTCCGTGATCACTGATCATAAGCCCCTCATACCACTTTTCCAAGGTTCGTCTTCTCGCCCGCCTCCAAGAATTGAAAAGTGGGTACTGCAGTTGCAAGAGTACCAGTTCACGGTGGAATACCAGCCAGGCACGAGAAACCCAGCCGATTACCTGTCAAGACACGCACGGCCGGTCACAGACGCTGAAGCCGCTGAAGCAACGGCCACAGAAGAATATGTCCGACTAATCGTGGAACGGTCCAAACCGCGTCCGATGTCCCTAGAAGATGTAACGAGAGCCACGAAGGACGATGACTGCCTCCAGATTGCCATCAAAGCCATACAATCCGGTGACTGGAAAGCGCTACAAAGCCCGGCCTCGTTTCGCACTCCGGACGCCCAAGCTGTCCTAAAAGCCCTGCATCAGGTCAAACATGAACTATCCGTCTCAGGCGAAGGATGTCTACTGAGAGGCCCGCGCCTGGTGCTGCCCAGCAGCCTCGCCCAGCAAGCGGCTTTGCTAGCCCACGGATCACACCAAGGGATCGTCAAGTCCAAAAGCAGGCTCCGAAGTAAACTATGGTTCCCTGGACTCGACAAAGCCGTCGAAGACATAGTTCATAGCTGTCCAGTGTGCCTGGCGACGAGTTTGCCAAACCCTCCAGCACAGATCGTCACCGAAGAAGGACCGACATCCCCGTGGATTCAAGTAAGCGCAGATTTTGGCAGCCTCCCAGGAGGCAAATACATGCTAGTTGTGGTGGACGACTACTCCCGCTACCCTGAGGTAGAAATTGTGATGTCAACGTCGGCGTCGGAAGTGATACCAAAATTCGAAAAAATCATCGCCACCGACGGGATCATGAAGGACGTCCGCACAGACAATGGACCCCCATTCAATGGCAGCGAGTTCACCGAATACCTGCAGAGCCATGGCGTCAAACACAAGCGAATTACACCAAGATGGCCACAAGCCAATGGGGAAGTTGAACGGCTAATGAGAACTCTGAATAAGACAATCCAGATCGCAGTCGCAGACGGTCACTGTCTGGAGATGGCCATCTACCAGTTCCTCCGCGAATATCGCCAGACCCCGCACTGCACCACTGGCATTGCCCCGAACAGACTCTCTTTCAACCGAGCCGTTGCTGACACCATCCCACACCACCCCACGTGGGAGTTAGCCCCAAACCCCAGTAACCGATCTATGGAGCACCGCACCAAAAACAACCAAGAAGCATCCCGAAGACGGAGGGCGGCAGACAGCCCCATTCAAGCCGGAGACGCAGTTCTTGTGAGAGACCGCCATCCTGGCGGAAAGTTCCGTTTGCCATTTGAACTAGACCCCTGGAGAGTCACCGAGGTGAATGGAACCATGATCACTGCAGTCAGGAATGGGGAAGTGGTCACAAGAAACGTTTCGTTTTTCAAGCAAGTACCAGAAAGAAGAGAAGACCCAGAACCAGATGACAGAGACCTGTACCTACAGCGCAGACCGTCAGAGGCAACCAACACAAGCACCCCAGCACGCTCACCGAGTGGCTAGGTCCCGACTAACATCAGCCAAGAGAGATCCACTAATGAACCCAGCGCCGCAGAGTCGGAGGAAGCCGGAGGTACCCCCATAGCGACGGGAGGAGATCGCAGCCAAGCGAGATACAGCCTACGCCCATGCCCCAAGCCTTCCCAGAGGTACCGAGACTTTGTGGCCCAGTGCTGGCGATGAGAAGTTCCTGATGGCTGACCCCGCCGAGTATACAAGTAAGACTGTTCCAAGTTATACCCAGATGTTACATTTGTTAGCATAACTCAGAGACTGCACCAGAGACTATTCCCGTTGGACTTTGTTGAACTTTGTTTGATCTAAACGGTCACAGCATTCCCGCTGTCCACCAGAAAGTGTTTATATCCCACTGTTTTCCTTTTTGTCTTACCCCTAGGTAAAGGAGGAATGTAGTGTTGCTGCCAGTGGGGTATACCACTGCAGCACATGCCCCCTCCCCACTGTTGTTCATGCTAAAATCCCCATAGCGTAAGCGGGCCATGGTCTGGTCCTAACGTTAACGTGGACACGCAAGGCAGCCAATAAAAGGCCCAGGGAGCTGGGCGTGGTCAGGTCATTCACTGCCACTAACCATACTTCACGTGTCCTGTGTCGTCTTGTGTAGGCCCACTCCAGGACACCACATAGGCCCTGAAGCCATAAAGTGAGGCTGGCTGAGAGCCGCGCAGCGGACATAATTATGATGCCGTGGCGTCACTGGCGTGCCCTGCACGCACTATTTAATTTATGACTGGAGGCACCACATTTAGGCTTGCTGGCTCCGCTGAGTGAGGGGGCCCCTGGACCGCGGGCCCCCCACGCAATGGGGAGCTGCGGGGGCCTGTGTTACGCCCCTGCATATGCCCCCTCCTTCCAAAATGTAGTTGGATAGGGAAGAATTTTGTATCACTGAGGGGGTGCAAAATAATGTGAACAAATCTAAAATACATATATTAACAAGCCATGAAGGGTCTGCTTATAACATTATGTGCCCCAAAAAATGATGATAAAATATCTTACTTCTAAAATGTAATATGTCTTTATTCTTGAAGCAAGATGAGTATTTGAAATAAACTTTATAATTTGGTTCCTATAACAAAGAAATGTTAATTAACGTCGCATGTAAATGGAGCTGGCTGCCTTGTGAATTATGAGTTTTCAATTTTCTTCCAATTGAAGAAACGTCTAACACTGGCAGGCATTTTAATGTTTTATATTATGAAGGTTTATCGTTGCATTGCTTAACATAACATGAATTATTAATAATATTAGATCACAAGTAACCACCATCTTGTTTAATATTCACTGTTAACTAGTTTTACATTTTAGACAGTGGATGAAACTCTTGAAAGTATGCTTTCTGCAAATTGTGAAAGTTTTAGATGTCAGCGTGCCATTGGAATCGTCCCTCGTGCTGATTTTTGATGATGCGTTATGCAGGTTACGAATCTTTATTTGTATATGGTCGATTTATGGAGTATGAACCAATTGGATAGTAGTAACGCTTGTTATTTACAGCACTAAAGCACCAAAATGCAACAGAAAGCGCTGTAAAAAAATAGCAATGTTTTAAAAGTCAGATATTTGTAAAAGAAGGCTACTTTTGCATTTTATCTGGTATTTATATCACACATGTACTACTGATCTCTTGTGACTTTTATGATCTGTAATATGATCAAGGTATTTGAAGGCTGCAATTTTTTTAAAGCCTTTGGGGCATATTTACAATGAAATGACGGAGTGTGGCGGTAGCCTTCCTGGTAGCACTCCGCCACTTCAAAAACGCATGTCTGCACCATATGTACAAAAATATGGTACAGCCCTGCACTTCCCCCTGTGCTGACGCTAAACTTAGCAGCCTAGTGCCAATACAGTCACCCTTGCACCATAGCTCGAGAATGTCTGCTTTGAAGGGAAGATTGTTTATGTACACAAAGGTCCCCCTTCCTGCACATAAACATTCATTTTCATGCTGTTTTGTAACTTCTATGTTCCAAAAGGGCATTTTTTTAAATGATTATTTATGTGCAGGAAAGGGGACCTTCCTGTACATAAACAATCAAAAGCAATTTGCTGTTTCAATGTGCGCTGCACAAGGCTTAAAGCATTTCTCCTTTTTCAGCCTGTTTAAGACCAGGTTTTCCCTGGTCTTAATTTTGGCGCTGCTTCCTATTTACGCTGCTCTTGTAAATAGAGGGCTGCATCAAAATCAATGGGTGTTGCGCAGAAACGCCCTCCGCAACACCCATTGCCCTCCCCTTTCACACTAAACACAGCGTGAAAGGATGCCTTATTTATAACGCTAAGTGTCTTAACGCTGCCTTGTAAATAAGACGATGCCCCTATTGCCATCACAACCTCACTGAAAGAGATGTTGCGGCAGTGATAGGGGCTTGTAAATATGCCCCTTTATTTTTTATTGAAATACATTACATAGCTGGGGGTATTTCTATCACAGATAGTAGGATATTCACAGTGATTGACACAGAGATTAGAATCACACTGATAAAGTCAATCGCTATCTGTAGAAACTTCGAGCTGAAGGCTCCAATGAGTCAGTTTCAGAATAAATCACCTTTTCGATTGCCATACGCATTGGGCTTGATCTACTAACATCATGAATACCGATTTCCTAATTGCGATTAAACCCAAATCAGTTAGGAAATCAGCATTCTTAATGGTCAAAATGTTTTATTTCTAAATAGCGAGTCCTAGTTTGTCGCAAGTCGAACTACCTCATGAGTATTACTGAGGTAGGTCACAATTTAGGACTATTCAGAATCATAGTGATGCATAGCATAATTTTTTCCAGGGCCATCATCATCGGTAGCACTTTTGTGCTACCAGATGGACTGCCCTGAGGCTCAGTTGGTAGTCCCAAACATGGTGGTACATTTCCTCACTAGGCACCATTTCCTCAGCTAGGGTAGGGTGAAGCAGGTGTGCACTTGCACTTACACATGTGTGCTGTTAGCTGCAGCACGTGCAGTTAGTCACTGTCCAATCTTGCCCAGCCATGCTGCACATGCTTTGTACTTATTCTTTCAGCTTCCTGCCCCAGACCCACTGCAGATCCATACAATGTATGACATTAAGAACTCTCACAGGTGAGACAAGGTATTTTCCCCAACCAGGCCCAGCTTGCAGGTCATCATGATCTCCTTGCAAGCAGAGCTTCAGCACAGCAGTGCAATCAAGCGATGCTCACATTGCAGCTGATTTCATGTCACCAGAGCACTTGCCAATTCTGACAAACAGCCAGGGATCACAAGCAAGGTGGCAGGGGTCGCAAAGAGTGGCTTAGGTTTCGCAGTTGCGACCCCTTGGCACCCCTAATGGATGTCCATGAAAACACCTTCCGATCAAATACCGAATTGCAAATGCAAATTGCGATTCGGGAACAAGTCACAGAATCGCATTTTGCATTTTGTACATTTGAAAAAAACATTTTTCTGGATGCAAATGGTTTGTGACCGTAAAAATTGTTTGAACATCTGGCCCTTAGACACGAAACATAGAAGCACATGAAAATGTTAAGCAGTTTGCAATAGGTTTATTAAGGCTTGTGTGCTTCACCAACTGTTAAACTCATGGCAAAAGAGAGATACCCTTCATGTACCAGCAAGGAGGATTGCTGAACTTCTCGTATGACCCTAGGGAACAGGCTGAGTTCAATAGAATGATACTGAGTACAGGTTAGTGTCAGATCTGACAATTCAGTCATGTGAACATGCTCATGGCGCACCTATTCTCTCCCTCTAGCCTCAGAGAAGCCATGGCATGTTAAGGGCAAGCCAATAGGTCTGCATACACTCTGTGACAGCCACAGCTCTGTATTCACCTCCTGTTCATGGCAGGTTTTCTGACTGAAAATGGCTGCCCTTTGCTCCCCGTCCCTGTAAAGTGTCCAACGCCAGCAGAAATCGTGCTGCCCTGAAGGCTTGATGGCTTGTGCCTGAGGTGCTGACTTCATTTTACACAGTATCTTGGCGTGCTGCCGGCGTGCTGGAATGGTTATCCTGATCTGGCACTCCTCGGGACAGGGTGAGCTGTGAGTATACCGTCCTTAATGTCCCAATCGCTCCAACAAAAAGCAGTGTCCGCAGAAGCTAGACAGGACTCTGCAGCACGTCCTTAATGTTTTTCCAAGTGCACAGCATAGGTGCTGACAGCGGAGGCCAGCAGGGCCTAATCTAAAGATTTTCAAATGTATCCAACTCAATCCAACTTGAAGCTTTTAGTGACTGCTCCATGTTCGTCACTACCCAGTGCACTGCCTATGGTAAGCACCGACGTTTGCACTGCTCCTGCCATAGAGTATCTCTAATCACATTTGCTTCATATCTGTACAGGAGAATTGAGTATTGCACTGCAAGGGTCACTTTTCTACATGTAGAGTTTGTGTAGCATGTAATTATGAACAGTACTGTGCACGATATTTCCATAGGGAGAGGTTTTAATCAATGATTTATATATGATAAAAGAAATAAAAAGTATAGGATTTCCAGTTAATTCCCATACTGAACCTGTTTTTCGGGGATGAAGAGAGTATAACGGCTCCTCTCAATGCTGTAATATGTCCTGTCTCTGTGAAGTGAGAACTTTTGCATTCTGTTCTTTATTAGTTTTGTGAGAGAAGCAAGATGTCACACCAAAATGTGATTCATTAAGTGACTGAGGAATATGAATGTTTTTGTTTAATTCAGTCTTCACATCCTAAGCGCAATGGGTATGGCCAGGAATGTGTCTCCTGCTCACTGTGCTACAGAACTCACTTCACATCTCATTGATGAAGCAGGACTAGGGAAGCTGGAACAGGTCTGGAGTTACTTGTCCTTTCTAAAGTTAGCTGACCCTGGCATGCTTGAGTTCGACTATTCCTATTAAAGTATGTTTTTGCCACTGAAACATTAAAAGACATTATAGTTCCTGGAACAGTATTTCAAAAAGGTGCTGTAACTCCTACCTTGAGATTCATTGGTGGATCAAAGGCACAGAGCATGGAATGGGAAGTAATTTTTACGTGGCAAAAATATATGTTGTGCTGCTTATTCAGTGTTTCTATCCTGCAGCAAATAAAGCCAATTTTACTTAGAGGTGTGCAAAATTGTTGTGAAAAAGTGGAATATTCGTTTAGGTGGATAGTAGATTACCAAAAGTAATAATGTCACTATTGTTGTTAGGCCCACTAAAGATTTCAGTAATTTAAACTTGAGCTCAACCCCAGCATCTATAGCACAGAACAAACAGTCTTAATGTAAGAACATGTGTAAAGTATGCAAAGTATCAAAGGAGTTAAAAATTCAAAAACACAACATAATAAAAATTCCACTACATTTTATAAAGATAATGAACATTTTAATGATAGCATCTAAAAACATTGACCGTGGTCATGTAGTCCTTAGGTGTAAGTTAAGGTTGAGTGCAATAGAGCACGGATGCAGAATGAGTTTTGTCCTGGTCGGAAAGTTACCTTCTTATTTAAAAATTTCTTTAAAAAAAAATAATAATAATTTTTATTAACAACACGAGAAAACAAATACAGTTTAACAATAAAAGACATGCCGAGGTGGGAGGAAAATAAACGATATAGCAGAATGGAAATAAGTTCTTTACAAATCAGTATTATGAAAATCATGACATGATAACATCACGGAAAAAGTTGCGGGATGTTTGCCCACTTGATTCATAGTGTTACAACCCAAATTTTTAAATAAAAGTATCCCAAATTTTATCAAATTTCCTTAAAGATAGGAGACCTCCTAATCTTGCCAGAACATGCTCCATAGAATGGATTTCTTTGACCAATGACCACCATTCAATAATGTCAGGGGGTTTTGGGGAGATCCAAACTCGGGCAACAGCAAGTTTGGCATATGACAACAAAATAGTTACTAAGTATTTCTGCGGAATATTGAGGGTATATATGTCTGATAATACTGTTGATGGAGTAAGTAAGGGTGGTTTAACCAATTTTTGTTTCAAGATTTTATCCAGAGCTGACCAAAACTCCGTCAGCACCGGGCAGGAAAACAGCATATGCTCCAGATCTGCTGCGACTAAGTCACATTTGGGGCATTTAGTGCGATCGCTTAAAAGATTATTTGTAGACCACTTAGGAATTCTTTCAGGTGTATGATATAACATACATGTGGTCTTAAATTGCTGTGATCTTAAACTTGAAGATTGAACAAGATTATTAATATTACATAAAGACGCAGCAATCATATTAGAGGTAATATTAAGCCCCAACTTGCTACTCCATTTCTCTGCTAATTTGGAGCTGTCACTGATTTTAAGACATTTATAACCCTCGCTGATTAAAGATTTATTCTTTCGAGAATAGAAACAGTTCCATATGTCAGAATCCATGATTTCCCGGACTTTCAACTTACGTATAAGAAAGTCATAAATTTGAATATATTTAAATCTCATTGGTTCCGTCAGTCCAAGTAACCGTGAGTACCATATAGATCACCTAAACTTTTAATGCCATGAGCCAACCATATTTTTGCCATACCATCGTTAAATATCCTTGGAAGTCCCGGATTACCCCATAACAACAAACTAGGATGAAAAAAAGAGATTTTACAGAACGCCAGGATATTGAACCATATCTTGATTAAATCTCTGGCGGTCTTGAATTGTACCCTTTTAAAGTAGTTGAGGGTCATTTACTCTTAATAGAAACATATTAGAGTAGGCATGTAACATAAATGTGTAAAAATAAAATTGATTGTCTGAGTTAAGTAGGCTGCGCAGACGACCGAGAAATGTAGCCCAAAAGTATAATTTAAGATCAGGGAAATTAAGCCCATCATTCTCTAAGGAATTTTTAAGTAACGCCTTGGATCTGCAAGCTTTCCGGTATCCCCATATAAAGCAACTAAATATCCCATCAAGTTTCTTAAAAAAAACAATACTGAGTGATAAGGGAATGGACCGAAATAAATATAGACATTTGGGAAGTACCTTCATTTTAATCAAATGAATCCTACCGATGATATTTAAGGGAACCTTGTGCCATTTTTTTAAATAATAATGTGGTTGTCTTTAATAAAGAAACATAGTTAATTGTGATTATCTCACTGATTTTAGATGAGGTTTTGATTCCCAGATAGGTAGCTGTCTTACAGATCCCCGATATTGGTGTCACAGATTTGTAGTTCACAACTATTGGTGTTTTGTTCATATTTAATTAGTATCCGGATACAGCTCCAAATTTGCTTGCCTATGTGGTTATACCCGATAATGCCTCTACCAAGTCCGTAGTATAAATGGCTATGTCATCGGCATATGCTGTCATTTTCAGGGAGTGAGGACCGGATATAAAAGGAATTATTCGGGGCTGTATCAGTAAGGCATAAAGAAATGGTTCCATTGAAAGCGCGAACAGTAAGGGTGACAATGGGCACCCTTGCCGAGTCCCCCGGGATATAACAAAAGTAGAAGACGTCAGACCTGCATAACTAATTCTTGCTATAGGATTATCATATAATGCTCGAATCCATTTTGCAAATTGGCCGTTAAAACCAATTGCTGTCAAAACAGACCAGATATAATCCCACCCCACTCAGTCAAAAGCCTTCTCGGCATCCAGGAGTATCATACCGAGTGGGGTGGAATTCGTCTCTGCTATATCAAAAGCGGTTATGGCCATGTTGGTATGAGCTGTAGTATCCCTTCCAATCACAAACCCATGTTGCTGTGGATTCACTATTTTAGGTATAAATGGAGCCAGTCGAATGGCCAGAACTTTGGCAAATACCTTTGCGTCCGTGTTTATTAGTGAGATGGGTCTGTATGACCCACACTCATCCACAGGTTTACCCTTTTTCAGAAAAAAAACGATTTTAGCGATATTCCAGGAGCTAGGGGCTTTCCCTCTTTCACCGATAGATCTAATTACCTGATGAAAGAGGGGTAATAGTTCTTCAGTGCATATTTTGTATATCTCTAATGGTAAAGTATCTTCGCCTGCCGCTTTTCCAGACCGTGGGGAAAAAATGGCTTGCCTAATCTCTTACAGACTGATATGATCCGACAATTGAGCTAATCCGGGCATACTTCTATTTTCTTTAATATTATTATCCAGGTAATCTTGTATACAAGCCGGGCTAGGGTGATTTTCATGAGTATATAATGTATTATAAAACTCTACAAATTGTTCTAATATCTGTGCCGGCTGATCATAAGTGATATTATTAGAGCCTTTTATAGTTTTAGTCAGAGTATTAGCTCTATCATCTGCAACTTTATAAGCCAACATTTTCCCAATTTTATCCCCGCTCTCATATTGAGAAACTTGATATTTATGTAATTTCGCACTGCTTTTTTTCCTAAATATTGTTTTCAGGGCTGATTTTAAATGCACTAGTTTTAACCCCAGTTCAGTCACATTAGGGGAGCCTGAATGTAAGGCATCAGCTAATATTTGTTCTTGCAATAGAATATTAGTAGTCAACATTTTATTTATTTTACGACGTTCAGCATTCTGTCTAAGAACAAATTGTTGGGTGAAACCCCTTATACTAGCTTTACAGGCGCCCCAAACTATAGTACAGAAAGTTGAGTTTAGATTAATTTAGATAAATTCTGTACGATGTAACTTAAGATGAGAAATAAACAAAGAATCTGACAGTAAGTATCTAGGGAAGGAAAACATCCTAGGACACTGATAAGTTTGTGGGGTGTTGAACGTTAACAGAATAGGATTATGGTCTGAAGTGACCCGTGGGCATATCTCAATAGAGCTAGTATTCAATATACTGTCTGTGACCCAGGCCATATCAATACGGGAACATAGTTTGTGGGGCGCAGAGTAATAGGTGTACCCGGATGTGTTGGGATGGACGCTTCGCCAGATATCCCTGATATTATGGATACAACCTATTTCTAGGATAGCAGCCCGTGTTTTCCGCATACGTTGGAAAGTGTCCCGCCTTTTGGTATCTTGCTGATAGTCCATTATACAATTAAAATCTCCCATAATAACAAGCTCCCCTTCCCAACCCAGTAGTTCCATATTTAGTCGATCAAAAACAATAGGATCATCTGAGTTTGGCCCGCAGACCACACAAAATACATATTTTTGTTTTTCAAAAGACATGTGTACAATAGCCCATCTTCCACCTTTATCTAAAGCGGTTTTAGGATTTTCTGCTCAAAGGGCCTCATTAGTATGACGGGCGGACTTTGTACGCCCGCCACCCTATCGGCATTCGGGACTGCCTGCCATAAGGGCGGGGGTCCCGTTGGGGGAATTAGGATGTGCCCGCCACAGTGGCGGGCACATCCTTCATTTTTAGCATTGTGGCGGGTGGTGCACTCTGTACCGCCCACCACAATGCTAAAAATGCATTTACGCATTTGCATATACAAAGCGGCAGGCACCACGCGGTGCCTGCCGCTTTGTACATGCAAATGAAGGGGGTACCATAGGTACCCCCCCTATCCACCCCCACCTCGGCCTTCACCAGGGGGGCCTACAGGGGCCCCCCAAAGCAAAGACCGCCTGCCTTTCCTTGGCGGCATCGCCGCCGCAGAAAGGCACCTATTTGCACGCATCATGATATGGCTGGCGGTTTCCATTGGACACCGCCATCATATTATGTCCTTTCCGCTGCCGTCGCAAGGCTACCGGGGCGGAAAAGCGGTGGACGGTCTTTCCGTCCGGCGCGGTCCCCCGCCATACTAATATGGCGGGGGGGAATTAGGGAAACAGTGTCGGGCGGATTGCCTCCGTCAGGCAGGTGGTGGCTACCACCAGCCTGGCGGAGGCAATCCGTCCGACATTGTAATGGGCCCCTAAGTCTTCTATCCTTGAGAATGGCAACCCCCCTTATTGAAGCATTTAATGTTGAACAAATTGTTACGTCATAGCCTAATTGTCCGAGTAGCTTTCTATCCTTATGGGCGATGTGAGTCTCAGATAGAAAAATTAAATGTGGATCATACATTTATAACTCTTTTTGAACAAGTCGTATTTTATTCTTGCTATTAAGACCCGCAACGTTCCAGGCTAAACATCTTAACCGAAACATTAAAAAAAGATGATATCATCTTTACCATTCTGCTCCAAAAAACAAATAATAGTCTCCCTCCTACCAATTTCAAAGAATCTCTTTCTCGTGTTGTATTTTTCCAAAATTGTACCCCTCCCACAAAACCACCCCGCAAGCCCTTCCCCCTCCCATCCCCTCTTTCCCCACAGCGCCCCTCTATGTTCTGCTGCCGCTGGATGGGCAGCCATGAAGAGTGGCAGCCTGAGGCTCTACCTACTACTACCCTACTACCCCGCTACCCTAAAAAAAGGAAAAAGGAAAAAAAGAAAAAGAATAACGGACCTAACCTAACCTAACCCTTTTTTTAACAGCTAGACGGTACATCTAAGCCTGTCTTTTTCGCTCTTCTAATTTAGAGAGAGCAATCTCAGCTTCCCTCTCATCAGTAAAAAAATAAGTTTGACCCCCCCTTGATAACTTTAAGGCGGGCAGGCTCCTGTAAGAAGACTTGGCCACCCAGAGATTTAAATGGATCAATACGTTTGCGTAATTTCCATCTTCTATCCATTGTAGCTTTGCTAAGATTAGATCGTACAAAAAAAGAAACATTCTCTGTGGTGACTGGAAAATTGGGCCGTGCTTTCACGGAGACTGCCTATCTTAGTAAAAAGTTCCCAAAACAGATAAGGAGGGGACGAGGGAATTTGCTTTCCTTATTCCTCTGTATTAGAGGTAGTGAGCTCTTTGAAGTTGAGAATCCAAGTCTCAATCAGATAGGTCTGGGAATGCCTTCTGAAACAATTTTACCACATAAGCCCTTGAGTCCGAGCCTTCTGCTCCTTCGGGTATACAAAATAGTCTCAGATTCAGATGTCTTTGGCAATTCTCCAAATCTTCAATTTTCAGCTGAAGGGACGTTATCTGGGCATCATGCTGGTTCACAACAGATTCCATTCAGGCTGACCCTTCTTCTATATCAACTACTCTGTGTTGCAGATCCTCTATCTTTTGTGAGACCCCCCAAGTTTAATAGTCAACTCTTGCAAAGAATTTTGCCTCTTGCTGTTATCGTCCCGTAGCTGCAAAAAATGTTCTTGTGCCTCCTGGCGGTGACTAGTTAAGGATTGTAGAATAATATCGAGGGGTGAAATGATATCCTCCTGTTTGCTTGAAGTAACTGTAGCTAGAGCTAATGTTGACAAATCCGTAGCGCTAGATACAGATAAGACTGGGGGCGTGGATGAAATTAGACTAGGATCAGGGCTTATACTGTTTGAGGTTGATTGGTTCGATGGTACTGTCACCGTAGATGTGTTGTTTAAAAATTTCAAGCATGCATAGACATCAGTGGGACATGACTGCAAGCATGATGCAAAAATGGGCTTGGCGACCAATGGTTGTTGAAGTACGGGGTTTTGGTGAAGTCTTCGTTAAAGGTGGGAAATGCTCTGAGGGTGAAAAGCCTAGAGTTCACACCCGGGAACCTGTCGACGTCGATCGGAGGATTTCTACCTTCAGCCATAGATTTTTTTCTGGAAGCAGATTTCCTCAGCGGGGCAAGGCTACAGGTTGTATCTGAAGATGGTTTGACATTTTCAGATGCAATTCAGCATCAAGCTCCCTTAAAAGGATTTCAATCTGCGTTAAAGAATTTAGTGGGAGCTAGGCAAAGTCAAGACCATTGGCAATAATTTTCGGCGGATCAACTTGGCAAGTTGCTCCCAGTCTTTGGTTGCTTCTTCAGACAAAATGTTTTGAAAAGTTTTTAAGTCCCAGGTTTTAGGTTTAGACAGGAGGAGTACATGCTGACACCATCGAAGGTCTCCAAGACTTCAGGAATAACTCTTGGGGTTCAGGATTCACTCCAACAGAATCCACCAACAGGGTCTGCGGCAGGTTTATTTGGAATTGTTCCGCTGGGCTCTTCCAGGAAAGTTGACTTTTTCCACCAATTGTGTCCTTGTAGCTGAACAGAATGTCAGCCGACTGATCCTTGGAGTCTACTTCTTAATCCTGCGTACAAGTGGAAGGAAATCCAGTCCTTAGGGTACTCCTCAAAGGACTCAACAACAGGCCTAGTTGACTTCTGTCTTTCACAGTCCCAGTAATGATCTGAAGAGGGATCCCAGGGTGCCACATTTCTGCCTGGCACTGGCCAATCGATAGGAGTGACTCCTAGCCTCCTTCCAGATGTAGTTGGATAGAGCAGAATTTTGGATTACTGAAGAGGTGCAGCATAATTTAAAACATTCCATAATACATACATTATTAAGTGATACATTGTGTGGTTGTGATATTATGTGCCACAAAAAATTATGTAGGGTAAAAATATGTTACTTCTAAACTATAATATGTCTTTATTCTTATAGATAGATGTGTATTCGAAATAAACTTAATAATTTGGTTCCTATAACAAAGGAAGGTTAATTAAAGTTGCTTTTAACTGGAGCTGGCTGCCTTGTGAATAATGAGTTTGTAATGTTCTTCCAATTGCAGAAACGTCTAGCACTGGCAGGCATCTTGATGTTTTTTATTTTGAAGGTTTATCGTTTCTTTGCTTAGCATAATGTGAATTAATAATACAAGTAGATCACAAGTAACAACCACATTTTTCACTGTTAACTAGTTTTACATTTTAGGCAGTGGAGGAAACTTGGGAAAATATGTTTTGTGCCAACTGTGATAGTTTGAGATGTCAGTGTGCCAGCAAGCTGGCAATTTAAATCAAAGAGGAACATGCCTCATGCTGATTTTTGATGTGAAATGTAGGTCACAAATCCTGACACAGTTCGCCAAAATCTATTTTTGTATGTGGTAGATTTATGGAGTATGAATGAATTGGATTGCAGTAGTGCTTGTTTACGAAAACCCAAAATGCAGCAGGATGTTCATAGAGAATAGCTATGTTACAAATGCTATTCGTAAAACAGGGCAACTTTTGCATTTTATCTGTTATTTATATCACATGTGCACTACGTATCTCTGATGACCTAACCTATAGGGGAAAAGTTCTCTGGGGTAGTCATACCTACGTTTTGCAGAAGCTGCTCCTGTGGGGCCCACTGCAAACAAATCCTCTCAGCTTAAAACCACGAGGATAAAAGCTGTATTCCCTTGTGCAGAAATCTTGTGCCCACACTAGAGGTGTAGCCAGGAAAACAAGCAGTCCATCCTCTGTGCTCTCTCAAAACTGGTTATGGGTTCAGCTCCTCTTCCACTGGGATTGGTGGCTGGCTGGCATCAGGACGTAGGATAAGACAGACATGTGTTATCTAGATCAGCTTGTGGCACAGTAGGTCTCTTTGAAGATAAAGAGGTTCCCCACTCCTAGATGTTCATACTTTCAGAGAAACAGGTCACCTTCCCACATTCAAGGTCTTTGTCTCAACTCTAGCAGCAAGTTCACACCTCAGAAGGGAGCTATTCAACTCTTACGTGACGGTTGGAACTCATGCAAATGGCCTCAGAGAGACTTTAGGCAGAAAGTGCCTTTTGTAAAAATTACAAATAAAAAGTAGAAATCCTACTTTACCAATTAACTGGAGTTGTAATAAATATATATATTTTTAAATCTAAGAACAACCTTTTTGCCAGGTTCTGTGCCCAGGTCACATTCTTTATTTTAATATTAACTTTCAATGCTTTCCTACAGAACAGGTAACTGTGCTGGAGTGGAAATAGTGTCTGAAGCCTTGTCACTGTAAAGAGGTTTTACTTTAATCTTTTAACATGATCAATTTCAAATATCATAGACCCTACCTTATAGGGCATTACAACTTACTGAGCGGTAACTTAATAATATTAAAAAGGATGGTCTAGGCTTGTCAAAGGGGGTTATTTCAACAGTCGGAATTTGCACTTTAAGCCTGCACAGTCAGGTTACTGGAGGCAGGCTCAACGTCATGTTTTGCATTTTCATTTTATTGATGGTACAACATGAGCAGCAGCCCACTAATAACATTCAACTTGCAGGCTCTGGGTACACTTTGTACAATGTACAAGGGACTATTAGTAAGTTAAATATTCAAATTGTGGCCAATCAGCCGCGGACCGTGGAGGGAGTTCCGGTGGGGCAGAAAGGCGGGGTGGGGGAGGGACAGGGTGGGGGGTGCTAAAAACTGGAATACGGATAATTGGAGGTAAGTAAACAATTTAAGAAATAAAATGAATTTCGTATCGCGCGCGAAATTAGTTTTATTTAATACATTTTCTTTGGATGATATCACCTTCAGCCATTTCTCCAGGAAGTAACAAGTTCACTTGCCACACTTGCTTGATGGAATGGAGGTGGTATTTACACTTCACCTGTTTTTACCAGCTGCCACGTATGTTAATGCTGCATATTAACCTGTACATCATCCTATGAATTTGGTTAACAGCTATTAATTTACACAGCTGTGTATCCAGGGTCACCGTGTACATATTCTCCGGGGTAATATGCATCCTGTCTCCCAGCTTCTGTGCACTAACCACAAAGCCCAAGAAAAATGCATTTCAGTGCTGAGTGCCTCAGACGTCTAATTGGCTTTAATACTACTAGTGTTTCTGTATACACAGTCAATTGGCTCTGTTCCTCAGGACTGTTTTGTTACACGCAGTAATTTAAGCTGCAGAATGCAGGTCACTCTCAAAATAGAACTTCATTATTAGCATATCTGTCTGTCACCATCAGTTGTAATGCCAGTCTGCAAATGTCACTTATAGTCATGATGTTCATATGCATCGTGTGCATTGCTAGTTCAACACTCTCGTACAATTACAGTAGCCTCTTCAGCAATTTGGATTGCTGGCATAACTTCTATTAGTTTTGGTAATCTATCCTGCATCATAAGGATCTGTCAAATATTTAATTTTGCCATCTGTGCTCATGGCCTATTTTTGGATTTCATAAACCATCTTGTATGTTCCTAGAGGAGGTCTTTGTGTATTTTGCCTGACACAGCTCTTTGGTTCCAAATCTTTGGTCTTTCTCCTCAGAGTGCTTTCTCTCACTCTGAGCCATATTATCAAGAAAGGGCAATAAACAAAGATTTATTAACAAATATGACTAATCTAAGTTACTTAGTTCTTGACATTACAATGTTAGTCATAATTTTTGCAGATTTAAATAGTCTAGAAGTTCATATGTTGAAATAAAATAAAATGGAACATTAGTAAGGATTAGGAACAGAATACAGAAAATGCAACACGCGTGTTCCATAAAGGAAAAGCCCTAATCTAAATTAAGTAAGGATAGTTGGAAAATACATTTGTTTAGGCAAGTAGATAAGGTGTAAGCTTCAGTAAACCAAATGAAGGTTTCTGATGAGAGAGTAAGAATGCCCAGGCAAAAAGCCTTTGCACTCAAACTGTGGAGAAATGCAAAGGTGAATTTCTAAGTTCAGAATCAGTGAGCATTTCTTTAGTGCACTAAGTGTGCAAGAGACAGTGCATAGGTGAGTCCGTCCCTAAACACACTAATATAATTCAACAAAACTCTAATTACAACATTTCAGCTCATTCCTACTCTTAGGAAAGAATCATTCTCCTCCAAAAGCTGGGAACAGGTAAACTCTCTGATTTGCCATGTTTTCACAATTGTTCATACATAGCTATATCCTTGAGTTGTTACACTGGGTAAAATAGCTGGTACTGACAGCTCTTCCCACGGGTTGCGCTTCATAGAATCTTCTCCCTGTTAGAAATTCACTATCAGTTTTCTAATACATAACAAATGCTTATTTACTAGCTAACAGAAGGCCTCTGGAAAATGAGAGCACCTGCAGTGGTAAGAAAAACAGAACACATATTGTGCAAAACAACTACAAAAATACATGAGCAAGACTCTTAGCCTTAAATGTGTAAAGCTGACATTCAAAATTATATTAATATTGGTAGGCAGACAAAATATCGAAGGGACAGCATATAGAAGGTAAGTAATATCGATATTTTTAATATCGATGGGACAGAATTTCGAAGGTAAGTAATATCGATTTTGTTAATATCGATGTTAGTAATATCGATGTTACTAATATCGATGTTAGTAATATTGATGTCACTAATATCGATTTTTATATATATATATTTTATTATGAATTTAATATGTATTGTTTTTAATGTAATTTAAGTAAATTTTGTATTTTAGTACCGTAGCGGGTTGTCCGTTTATTGGTGGAATAGGGTGGGAAGTAATTTAATTATACTAAATTAATTATTATTTTTTAGGAATTATAAATGAATTTTATTTACTTGGTAATTAGTTTAAATTAATTGATTAATTGATAATTATGTTCTGTAGCGGGTTATGGGTTTATAGGGGAATAGGGTGGGAAGTAATTTAATATATTAAGTAATAATTTATTTCAATTAGGGTTTTTGTTAATTATATTATTGGTGATTCATTATTAATTGGTAATTAATTATTATTATTTGGTATTTATTATTAATTTATGTTTACTTAATTAATAATTGGTAATTATGTTTTTAATAATTATGTATTGGTATTTGTAAATAGTTTAGATTTAATTAATATTTACTTTTTTAAATATTTTAAAATATTAATTAATTTAAAAGTAGGTTATTTTTAACTTCTATGCTATCCAACACTTTCCCTACTGTTGCACTCTCTGGAGTGGGAATAGTACTTTTTACCCCTACGCTATCCAACACTTTCCCTACTGTTGCAATCTCTGGAGTGGGAATAGTAATTTTTACCCCTATGCTATCCAACACTTTCCCTACTGTTGCACTCTCTTGAGTGGTAATTGTAATTTTTACCCCTACGCTATCCAACACTTTCCCTATTGTTGCAATCTCTGGAGTGGGAATAGTAATGTTTACCCCTATGCTATCCAACACTTTCCCTACTATTGCACTCTCTTGAGTGGGAATAGTAATGTTTACCCCTACGCTATCCAACACTTTCCCTACTGTTGCACTCTCTGGAGTGGGAATAGTAATTTTTACCCCTACGATATCCAACACTTTCCCTACTCTTGCACTCTCTGGAGTGGGAATAGTAATTTTTACGCCTACGCTATCCAACACTTTCCTTACTCTTGCACTCTCTGGAGTGGGAATAGTAATTTTTACCCCTACGCTATCCAACACTTTCCCTACTCTTGCACTCTCTGGATTTGGAATAGTAGTTTTTACCCCTATGCTATCCAAACTTTCCCTACTCTTGCACTCTCTGGAGTGGGAATAGTAATTTTTACCCCTACGCTATCCAACACTTTCCCTACTGTTGCACATTTTTGGAGGGGGAATAGTCATTTTTACCTATACGCTATCTAACATTTTACTTACTGTTGTTTATTTTGTAGTTATATTGGTATTTTATTCCCTCTGTTATTTAATATATTTTGTATAGTTTTAGCTAATGTAGCATATAATTAATTTTAAAAATATTAAAAGTAAAAACAAATTTTAATTTGTTTTTCCTAATTATTTAATTGTAATTTATGTTAATACTGTATGTGTATAGATGAATTTGTAATTTATAATATTTTTATTATTTATAACCTATTAAAATAATTATTAAAACTGATTATTAAGTAAGTATATATATATTATATATTATGTGTATATGTTTAATGCATTTTTTATTAAATTATGTATATTACTCATTAATTTTTGAAATATTATAAAATATTTTAACTATGTTTATTATATTTTTTAAGTATTATTTCTTTTATTTTACTTTTTTTTTTATTTAAAAAAACTATATTATTTTCAAAACAATATTTTTGACCGATATTTTTTTCCGATATTTTTGTACTTACGTTGTTGTAGATAGGATGTCGATATTGTTGGCATCGATATTAATGCTCCGATATTTTTGTACCTCGATAGTATGTCTTTCGATATTTTGTCAAACATTCATTAATGTTAGGCTAACCTTATTCATTACAACATGTAAATGTGCGCGTTGCTTATATAGCGTGTTTACGTACTACAAATTATATGATAAATAGGCACATGTTATTTAACATTGAAAATCCTCCTCTCTAATTGAATATGATTGATTCTGCAAAAAAAAAAAAAACACTCCAGGCCCGATTCACAGAACTAACTTAAGTTAGGACTCCTAACTTTAGGACTGCTATACTGAGAAAAATCCTAACTTTAAGACTTTCAGTATTCACAGAAGGCATTTAGGTGTCCTAAAGTTAGGAGTCCTAACTTTACTACTCCTAAACTGAGAAAAATCCTAACTTTAAGACTTTCGGTATTCACAGAAGGCATTTAGGAGGCCTAAAGTTAGGACTCCTAACTTCTGTGAATACCGAAATGAGTAAGTGCCTTCTGTGAATCCCAAAATGGTAGTACATTTAGAATTTTGTCTTAAGTAAATTCTGTGAATCGGGCCCTCCATAAGGATTATGGATTATGACATCCATGGGAGTGCCAATGACCTGGTGCATTTCACAAGGAGATTTTGGCTGCTGAATTATAATTTCTGCTAAAGATACCTTCTTTCTAAGAGAAGGTTCAGGGTCCCTTTTATAATTATTGCTATACCTCCCTACCTGCTTTAAACACAGCCCCCCGTATCTGTGATTTTGAGTGGTAACAGACTTATGAGGACAACGTTCAAATAATTCAATATCAATAACAAGGCCCTTAAAGGAAAGCTTGGGTATTAGGAGGCGCTGAAACTTGTAATTTCTGGAAGCTCTAGTTATTAATATTAGAGCTAGGGACTATTTTCTGAGCCTAATTGTGAAGCCTGTCTATCATTACTGCCTCCATTGCTCCGCTTCTTCATTGCCAGTTAATGAGCTATACAGGGATGTGTACAGGAAGCCATCTCCACCAATCAAATGCCCATCTGTTATAAACATACTCAGAAGTCAATCAAAGCACAAAATTGACTGGACAGGCTAAACCAGTTTACTGCTAATCATAATGGCTCTGTGTCTAGCTTTGAGGACTCATTCATGTTGCAGGTGTACATTTAAGGTGCACAGCTAAAAATGTTGGGGACTATTTATCAATCTGTTTCATCATCCTTGCGCCACGCAAGCGCAACAAAATATTAAAGTAGATTCATCAACCCATGCAAGGCCACCTTGCATAGCCCTGCCTGATGTGATAAATCTAGATTATTTCAACACATCGGAAATTCCTGTGTTACATTACTCTGCCCCAGGAAGGCATTTAGTGGGTGGAGTGTGGGTATTCCCATTGCTCATTCACAAATTTACTAACACTGGTAGACCTGGGAATGCGCTAAAATGCTACACCTCCCCAGGGGAGGTGCAACGAGGAGAAATATCATTATTACTCCTCATTGTTTCTTCTTTCTACTTGTACTGAATTCTACAGCACACTTAGAAAGAGAAAAATGCCTCTGCTGATTGTTTCAGTGCAGGAAGTGCCCCTTCCTGCACAAAAACAATCCTGCCTATAATGCAGGCCCTCTTGCACCATGCACCATGTACTGAAAGGGTCCCCTTTAACCCCTTCTACGCTCATGACGAGCTCAGCTCGTCATGGGCGTAACCTGCGCTACGTGGATGACGAGCTGAGCTCGTCATGTAACGCGGGTTTTTTTAAATCGCAGCGCGCAGCGGGAAAACCGCTAGCGCGCATGCGGTTAAGTACAAAATACGATGCGTAGACACACTTCAAAGTTTTTCCTACTTTGTATGTGTAGTGCACAGTGCAGCATGCGTGCAAAGTCAGAAAAGCAAGGTGAAATGACAGCATTTCTCCTTTTAAGTTCTGCTTTCCAGCGGCATTATTTTTCTACACGAAACCCTGTCTACCAATGTCAATAGATAGGGTTTAGCATCAAAAAGCATGGTTCATACCATGAGAATGGCAATGTACCACACATGTAGTGCCCTTGGGATGCAAAGTAATGCTAGGCAGCATTTTAGGCTGCTGTGTTTCTTTTCCATACAAACCTATAGCAAATACCACTTTGCGTTGATTTGTTAATCTCAAAACAGGTTTGGCGTCAGGTTTGTATTAAAAATTTAGGTCTAACCTGACTCTTAAGCTTTGTGAATCTGGGGCCAGAGGCCCAGACTCCCTTAGCTGTCAGGCAACGCAGCTCAGCACCCAAAGAGGTTGTGCTGCGTTGTGTGACACGGAGAGAGCAGGAGAGAACACCATATTCATTAAGATGTGGCACTCTTCTCCCCTCTCCCTAGCACCAACAATGATTTCAGCAACCGTGCTCCAGGTACACACCTGAGCGTCATAGTGCTAGGGTGGGTGCCTGAGTCTACCATAGGTTTTGTACTGTAAAAGTATCCTTCCACTCAAAAATGTATGCGTAGACACACTTAAAAGCTTTTCCTACTTTATATGTGTGCTGCATGCAAGCAAAGTCGGAAAAGCAAGGAGAAATGAAATTTCTTCTTTTAACGCCTGCTGTCCAGCAGCGTTAATTTTTGTCGCAAAACTCTGTCTGCCAATATTAGTAGATAGGGTTTAGCATCAAAAGCATGGATGGTTGCATGGGAGTGCCCATGTACCACTGACGTAACGCCCCGTGAGGCAAAGTAATGCAAAGCATTGTTTCATGCTGCTTTCTGTTATTTTTCTATACAAACCAGTGCAAATACACATTTGCGTTGGTTTGTTAATCCCTAAACAGGTTTAGCGTTGGAATTGTGTTAAAAAAGTAACACTAACCGGATGCTAAGCCTTTGTGAATCTGGGTCATAGTGTGCTAAATTGATTGTCCTTCATGTCAGAGAATTTTACTCAGTCCGAACGTTCACTTGCAGCATTTATAGATTGACCTTACAAAAATGGAAAGCCAGCCTAAAAATACAATTTCTAATCTCCAGATAAAATTTTCTACTGCATCAGTTAATGTCCACAGTTTTTGTGTGTTCGATATTTCAGCTTGATAGATGGATTTCCTGCACCATTGGTCAGAGAAACAAAGGTTGGAACCAAAGAACAGTCACAGGGGGGAGTGTGGGAGAGTGCGCACAGAATATCAATTTGATTCTGCCACTCATAAAAAGGCACGACGGTGGTGAGGTCGTGCCCACGAGGAAAGGTTGAATGACATTTGCTTCTTGCCGTCACCTTTACCAGTTATTTTGACTCCTGTGGTGTCAGGGAGTGTAAATGAAGTGAAATAGTTTATGCCTCGTGAAGCATTCCTATCAGAACACGTTCGCATGTTCTCCCACATGTGACCATGTGGAAAACCTGTTTGGTGTTTTTTTTTCCTTTCATTACAGAAGTATTCGCTTTCGTAAAACCGCTCACAGGTGGACTGTTTTCTGATTGTGTGCGTGTTCTTCCCTTTTAGCTCTTGATCCAGCCAAAGACCCGTGTTTGAAGGTCAAATGCAGCCGCCACAAAGTCTGCATTGCCCGTGACCATCACACAGCAGTCTGCATTAGTCACAGGAGACTGACACACAGGTAACTCCCATTACTGTAATATATGTGTGCATATTATGCTTTTCAAAGACGTCGTACATTTCTTCTTCAAAGTAGTTGATATACTGTAGCTATAAATAGATGTTTTAACACCACGTGCTTCTCTGAATGCGAACAGATACGCTTAGGGCCTCATTTATGCCACTTTGGCGTAGGACAACGAGGCAAGGACGCCAAAGAGAAAGGGCAGGAATGCACCGTATTTAAGCGATATGGTGCATTCCAATTCTTTCTGCCTGCACTGATGCCATTTCGGAAGCCTAGCACCAACGTAGGCACCCGTGCACCAATGTGCACGGTTGCCTCTATTGCAGGCAGTATTGTTTTTGTGCAGGAGAGGGCACCTTCCGGCACAAAAACAGTCCAATTAAGGTTTTTGTCCTATGTGTGCAGCAGAATGCAGTACACATGGAAAGAGGGAAAAACAACAAACCTATTTTTTGTTACGACTCCCCTCTGGATTTGGTGCATCCCCAGGTTTACATTACTTTGTAAATCTGGGACAGCATGAAAATCCATGGGTGTTGGTAAGGAAAACCTACCCCAATGCCCATGGAACACCTCCCAGCTGCAGAGCAAGGCAATGCAGTGATTTGCGCCGCGTCACCTCACTTCTGTTATGAGGCTACTCAAAGCCATGCAGGGTAGCTTTGTGTGGCTTCATTAATCTTTATTGGAGCCCTCCATCACGCATGTACCACTTTACATGGTGTAAAAGTAATGCAGGGCTCGCATAAATAAGTCCCCTAAGGTTAATTCTGCATCAACGTACCTTTGAATAAGAGTGACTTCTACAATCTAGAAATGTCTATCTATGATGAGGTTTATTCAGTTACATTTCTGCCAGCCTCCAGATACTTATCACAAATAACTACAATGAAACAAATGTTTTGCCTTCATTACTTGTTCATTTATAGCAATATTCTCTGAATGTACATATTTTTTAATGACAGTTTATTCAATTCTGAAGTTGAACATAAGTACAGATTTCAATTGGATTGTCATACATAGTAATACAGATGAGTCGAAATCCTTGTGGTAGCAATACATCATAATGAGATTTTCAGTAGTTCAAGCTACCATGGGATGCTTCACGGAACAAGGCATGTACGCCATTACCACGCAACCCTTAACACACAATACTTTTACCACTCATTGCCATTACCATGCAAGTGATTGCCACACATATGCCTTTACCACAGATACCTTTACAATGAAAATGTAAGTATAAATCAGTTTATCAGCTAAGTAAAACCCAATGTATGTATATGTTTATATATATATATATTACCTACTGGCGGTCGCCAGTAGGTATATATAGTTAGGATTTTTTCTCTATGGGATTTTTGAAAATTCTATGTCTAATAACTTTGGCGTTTGTGGACGGAATTGGCTGAAATTTTCAGGAAAATGGAACATTTTGTTTCTGAGCAGCCCCTGAAAATTTGGGGGGGGGTTCGTCAAGGGGGGGCCGAGAAAAAAGGGGGGTCCCAAAACGTGTTTTTAACATTGAGTTTTCCATAGGGCGGTTGGCCTCACTTTTAGCCCGAACGGCTGAATGGATTTCCACAAAACTTGGCAAAATTGTAGGGACTGGTAGCCCGATGTGCCTTTGCTAGGTCTCAATATATGTGCTTCAGTGGATTTTGAGAAATTAACGTTCAAAAAAAGATATATATCTGTAACAGCGTACCGGGCAGCGCTCCGGTTCGCGGACTTTTCGCGGTACGGAGCTTTGTGAAGCGAAGCTGATTGATTCTCCGGCGTCTGTGAACATTCCAAACAGTCCGTAGCGGCCGCCATCTTGTCTCTCGGTAGGATCGAGAGACAAGAGGAGGCCAAAGCGAAGGGGCAAATGACCATAAGGGGGCATAGTAGATCCTCGCTGACCCCCTAGGTTTGATGTGGAGGTTTTAAAAGGGCCCCGCGGGGCAAAAAAAATAAATAATAATAATAATCGAACGGCTGAATGGATTTGCACGAAACTTGGCAAAATATTAGGGACTGGTAGCCCGATGTGCCTTTGCTAGGTCTCAATATATGTGCTCCAGTGGATTTTGAGAAATTAACGTTCAAAAAAAGATATATATCTGTAACAGCGCTCCGCTTCGCGTACTTTTCGCGTTACGGAGCTTTGCAAAGCTGATTGGTTCTCCGGCGTCTGTAAACATTCCAAACAGTCCGTAGCGGCCGCCATCTTGTCTCTCGGTAGGATCGAGAGACAAGAGGAGGCCAAAGCGAAGGGGCAAATGACCATAAGGGGGCATAGTAGATCCTCCCTGACCCCCTAGGTTTGATGTGGAGGTTTTAAAAGGGCCCCGCGGGGCAAAAAAAAAAATAATAATAATAATCGAACGGCTGAATGGATTTGCACGAAACTTGGCAAAATTGTAGGGACTGGTAGCTCGATGTGCCTTTGCTAGGTCTCAATATATGTGCTTCAGTGGATTTTGAGAAATTAACGTTCAAAAAAAGATATATATCTGTAACAGCGCTCCGCTTCGCGGAGATAAAATTATCTCTGTATTACCTAGCTGTTGCTAACACCAGTTAGCGACCGCTAGTAGGAGATAGCGACCATCTTGGGCCCCACTTTGCATGTCAGTGATATTTATCACTAATGACATGCAAAGTGGGCATGCCAAGATGTTAGCGACTTGAAACAGTCGCTAACATCGCTATCTCCTATTACCAACTTTTGGAGATATTCGTGCTAAGCGCGAATATCTCCAAAAGCTACCACCTGCCCTGAGCAGTTCTTAGCCATGTTATCCAATGGGAGGTGGATAACATGGCTAAGAGCATTAGCTCGGTAATGCATGAATATCGCTGAGTTTTCAGCGATATTAATGCATTGCGGTCGTTTTTTATGGCATTTGCGATAAACCTTGATAATAGCAAGGTTTATCTGCGATAATTTCTGACGATGCTTAGCGGTAAAAAATTCGTTGCTAAGCATCGTTAGGGATAAATATCGCTTAACTTTGGTAATATGCCCCAACGTCTGTTAACGTTCGATTCGAAGGAAATCAGGAAGTGTTGAAAAACATTGTCTGCGCCATCTTGCCTTTTTTCAAATGCCACACTTTTGTCGTGCACGGCAGCCATTTTAGATGACTTGACCAGACCCACTCTCTGCACGCTGTCGATCCTTAGCATGGCTCCCCACCCTCGCAAGCATCTCCCCCAGGCACTGGTCACCCCCGCTCTCTGTCTTATGCATGGGTAATAAACCTCCCCCCATCTGCGCTGTTCTTCCCTGAGAATCACACCCTGTGCCCGCCCGACACCTCCCTTTCGCCCTATTCACTACCGCACCCTCTGATACTCCTTTTCCTCTGTGTCCGATTGTCCAGGCCGGTCCTAGGCTATCAGCTAGCCCTGCAGATGTAGTTTATGGCCCCAGCTGTAAAGAATCACCCCTCTTCAAAGGAGTTATAGTAGATCAAGGCCCACACTCGATGAGATCCGTCACAGCACACGCGTTCCTACTATCTGAAAACCATCCTGTATTGTGATTGGGGAGGGGACCAAGCCTGAAGCGGAAGATTCCAGGGATGACTCTTTGTACATCAAAGTTTTTACAATTATGTGTCACATTAAAAATATATAGCACTCCAACAAAGTAGTAAGATTATAAAACTTTAATAACTTATAAATATATACAACAAAACAAAAACAGTAAAAACATATAAACATTTTTAGGGAAAAACAACGAAGTAGCGGTCGGCTGTGCGAATAGTCCCAACGCAGCACAACGTCCAGATTTCTGGACGGCACCCAGGTGATGTTGCCTGGGTGCCGCACTGATTTCGGCATCCGGCGTGGGGCGTCTCGGGGGGTGGGTCATCAGTAGCAAACTGTTGTGCGAATAGTTCCAAGGCAGCAGAACGATGGCACCAAGGTGATGTCCAGTAAGTTGCCGCACTGGTTTTGGTATCCTACAATGCTGCCCTGAATAACGGCGTGGGGCGCCCCGGGGGGGGGGGGAGGCGGCGTGAACGGGCCTCTCCAGGTGGAGTCTCGTCTGTTGTAGTGGGGCGCCCCTTTACCGTTTCAGTTGCCATTCCATCCGCTTTTGGTCCACTGTGTCAAAAGCCGCAATTCAGCTGAGTTGCGCCCACTCTTGCGGTGCAGCGATAGGCGGCTGCCACAGGACTCTCAAAATGGCGGCAGGCTCTTTTCTTTTTGGGCCTGATCCACTGAAATGGCCCTGGGACACCTTGGAAATCGGACGACTGTCTGCTAGGTCTTGGACCCCATTCTCGAAAGCGTCCCCTCCGCCTTGAGGATTCAACAAAAGTTTTGGGGGCCCCCGACTCCTGCAGGCTTCTGGTGGGGAGCGGCTGCCATGATTGCTCGCGGAATGACCACGACGGAGCCCCGAGATGGTGGTGCTTTCATGCTGACGCCAGCTTCAGTCTGAAACATCCAGAAACAATGTGGGGCTTTCATCGTTTGGGAAAAAAAAAGTTTTCATCCAATGAAAAGTGTTATTTTTAGGTCATATGATCAAGCCTTCCATCATTAGGAAACCAAAAGTAAAATGAACCAATGAAAAGTTTTATAAACAAGTCACATGACCTGTTATGCGGCATAGGGTATAAAATGCGGAGAAAATACGTTGGCACGTGAGGCGGCGTCAGTAGCGGACCGATGTGCGAATAGGCCGAAGGTAACACAACGCGCCAAGATCCGGATGGCACCGAGGTGGTGTCCAGCAAGTTGCAGCACTGGTGTGGCCATCCTACAATGCTGAAAGTCGGCGTGGGGCGCCCCGTTGGCCTGTGAGTTCGCGTCAGTAGCGGACCGATGTGCGAATAGGCCGAAGGCAGCACAACGCGCCAAGATCCGGATGGCACCGAGGTGGTGTCTAGTAAGTTGCCGCACTGGTGTGGCCATCCTACAATGTTGAAAGTCGGCGTGGGGCGCCCCGTTTTGGCACGTGAGGCGGCGTCAGTAGCGGACCGATGTGCGAATAGGCCGAAGGCAACACAACGCGCCAAGATCCAGATGGCACCGAGGTGGTGTCCAGCAAGTTGCAGCACTGGTGTGGCCATCCTACAATGCTGAAAGTCGGCGTGGGGCGCCCCGTTGGCCTGTGAGTTCGCGTCAGTAGCGGACCGATGTGCGAATAGGCCGAAGGCAGCACAACGCGCCAAGATCCGGATGGCACCGAGGTGGTGTCTAGTAAGTTGCCGCACTGGTGTGGCCACCCTACAATGTTGAAAGTCGGCGTGGGGCGCCCCGTTGGCCTGTGAGATGGCGTCAGTAGCGGACCGATGTGCGAATGGGGCCAAAGGCAGCGCAACAATATTTTCGGAATAGAAGACACCACAAGGCGCTGAGATGCCAACATCCGGATGGCACCGAGGTGGTGTCTAGCAAGTTGTGGCACTGGTGTGGCCATCCTACAATGGTAAAAGTCGGCGTGGGGTGCCCTGTTGGCCTGTGAGATGGTGTCAGTAGCGGACCGATGTGCGAATGGGGCCAAAGGCAGCGCAACAATATTTTCTGACTAGAAGACACCACAAGGCGCTGAGATGCCAAGATCCGGATGGCACCGAGGTGATGTCTAGCAAGTTGCTGTACTGGTGTGGCCATCCTACAATGCTGAAACTCGGCGTGGGGCGCCCCATTAGCCTGTGAGATGGCGTCAGTAGCGGACCGATGTGCGAATGGGGCCAAAGGCAGCGCAACAATATTTTCTGAATAGAAGACACCACAAGGCGCTGAGATGCCAAGATCCGGATGGCACCGAGGTGGTGTCTAGTAAGGTGCACTGGTGTGGCCATCCTACAATGCTGAAAGTCGGCGTGGGGCGCCCCGTTGGCCTGTGAGATGGCGGCAGTAGCGGACCGATGTGCGAATGGGGCCAAAGGCAGCGCAACAATATTTTTGGAATAGAAGACACCAGAAGGCGCTGAGATTTGGTTAGCACCGAGGTGGTGTCTAGCAAGCTATGCAGCTGAGTTGCGTGTGCACTTGCGGCGAATAGGTCGAAGGCAGCACAACAATGTTTTCTGAATAGAAGACACCACAAGGCGCTGAGATTCGGTTACCACCGAGGTGGTGTCTAGCAAGTTGCTGCACTGGTGTGGCCATCCTACAATACTGCTCCGAATAACGGCGTGGGGTGCCCAAAGGGGGGGGGGAGGCGGCGTGAACGGGCCTTCCTAGGTGGAGGCTCGTCTGCTGTAGTGGGGCGCCCCTTTACCGTTTCAGTTGCCATTCAGCTGAGTTTTGGCCGCTCTTGATGCTACAGCGACAGGCGGCTGCAACAGGACTCTCAAAATGGCGGCCTGTTCTTTGGATTTGGGCCTGGTCCACTAAAATGGCCCTGGGACACCTTAGAACTCGGACGCTCGATTTTTTTTTCCTTTCCTCTACATGCAAAAAAAGGTAAATGCCCGGTACGTTATACGCTTCATCTGCCACGATGTACTCTCCAGAGGAACCGAAAAAATATATAGTTATGGTAACTATACCATGCATCGTCATATGGAGAGGTGGCACCAATTAATTATAGTGCTGCATAAAAGAGAGATTTGGAGGAGAACCCCCGACCTGCCAGTTCATCAAAGAAGTGGCACTGACAGCATCAGAGGCAAGGGAAACGGTCCCAAATATTTAGAAGAACTTTGCAAAGATTAAAATGACATGTTTAGATTGTGGCAAATTAATTTCATGTGGACAGATGAGTGTTACTCTATAAATACAGCATATGAACATCATCATAGTCGATGGTTGGTAGAGACATTTTGACTATATCCTGGACCTGCCCGTCCTCGCCCAAAATGGCGCCGGAATAAATGGGACTCGTAACTCCTTGTTGTGTACTGGTTGCAGAACCTTGAAATCACGAGATACGTATGCAATTTTGAAGCACATGGCGGGCGGGGACGAGAATTGATTGAGTATTTCGACATCCCTATTGATATTAAGTTCTGATGTGTTATTGATTACTGTACTATTGAAAGTTCGAATTAACGTCACGCATGGTACTTGCCCGCAAATGTATATCTAGATAATTTTATTGTAACTGGCCCTGTCGTATTTTAATTATAAAATGTACGTCCACCTATTCCGCAACTGTTAGACACCTTAGTTCTTGCAACCTAATGGCCCGCCCGTTACGTTCCTCTACAGTGTAAATGTCTACTCATCATATACGATTACAGTTTGCTCCGTGGCCGGCCCACGTGGTTATAGGCTCGTATTTGTATAATGAAATTTTCACAATAAAGGTTTTTAAAAGAAAACATGGTAGTAGTATATACATTGGTAAAGTTTTTAATAATAGTCACTGTTTTAGAATCATTAAAAGGCAAGTGAAATAAAGCAGACCAATCACATGAAGGGTAAAAGGTATAATACGCAGGAACGCAGTAAAGATAAATGGTCAAGGGCTGTTGTGTTTTCTACTCCTGCAACATAAAGTGATCGATAAGAATCTCATATTCAGGCGTATCGGCGACTAAGATAGCAGGTCGACCCTCTTTTGCTCAACGGCTCCGTCATGGGACGAAGAAACGCCCTTTTTCTCGAAAAAAGAATATATTTTACTTGCAGTACAGTTGTAAATTTTCCGGGAAAGTACATTAGCCTGGAACATTATAACATATATTTAAGAAAAAATAATGTTCGGAAGTAATAAAAAGCGTATTTTTTAGGTCATATGACCAAGCCTTTCAGCATTAGAATAAGAAAAGTAAAATGAACCAATGAAAAGTTTTATTAACAAGTCACATGACCTGTTATGCTTACGTTACGCGCTGCGCGTCGCGCCCCGGATGACTTCCGGATGCGCTAACGCGGCGCGTCATATGACGCATTACGCGACAACGCAGGTCCAGAATATAGTCAAAATGTCTCCACCAACCAGCGGTCGGAACACAACCCCTTTCAGCAGGCTAAATAGTTCTGTTAAATGACAACAGAAGGGACAGGCAACAAGAACCATCAGTCAAAGAGGGGAAGGCTAGTTCTTCTCTACCGGGTTACATTGGGGCGCTACCGGAACTGATCGAATAGGTAGTCTACAGTGTTTCTGGATGTTTCAGACTGAAGCTGGCGTTAGCATGAGAGCACCACCATTTCGTAGCTCCGTCGTGGCCATTCCACGAGCAATCATGGCAGCCGCTCTTTATCGTTATTTTGGGCGGGGTGGGTGGCGGAGCCGAGCTGTATTGCAGCCATCATGGTGTGGAGTTCAGTTCATCTCACTAGTTTCGTATTTGTCATGAGGGGTTGTTCTTAATGTTTCTATTTTAGCGAGGTCAAAAAGAGATCCCATTAGTGGCCTACTGATTTTGCTCGATTCCTTTTGTTTTTTCTAACGATTTTTCGTTATCTGCAAAGACTAAACAGAGTATTGCGACTCTGTGTTTGTTTGTAAATAGAGAATGAACCAAAGAGAACCAATTCTAAAACAGTAAATGCTTGGATAACAATCAATCAAATGGAGAGAGAAGCAGGCATGACGTATTACAACGGGGGCAAAGGCCTGCGTTAACTACCTTTCACTATCTGCAAAGAGAGAGTACTCCTAATTGGAATGAGGGGGGGGGGGCAGCATTCAAAGCAGATCAGTGTGCATAAACACGAAAATGTTTTTACTTACCACGTACTTGACATTCGACAGCTTATGATATTTGCTATTAAAAAACCATTGAAATTCACTGAAAAAACCATAGGTTATAGACCATATTTAGTTAGGAATTAGCATTTACAAAACCTTGAAAATTCACTGAAAAAACCATAGGTTATAGACCATATATAGTTAGGAATTAGCATTTACAAAACCTTGAAAATTCACTGAAAAAACCATAGGTTATAGACCATATATCGTTAGGAATTAGCATTTAAAAAACCTTATTTTACCCACACAAAACCATTGAAATTCCATATATAGTTAGTTGCACTAACTATATATCGCTCACCCGCAATCCACTGCTGATGATGTCACATATTACATCATTCATGACATGGTCAGTGACATCACTGATGACATCACTGATGACATCTCAAATGACATCACTGATGACATCACTGATGACATCTCATTTGACATCAATGACCACATCACTGATGATATCATTCATGTGACAATACAATGCATCTCCTCACATTTTATTATAACCTCTGTTTCACCCAGTGTTAAATACAGAGTATAATTTTTGAAACCATTGACACACCAATACTAGTTACTACATACGCACTCACTGATTCCTATGTCTACACACACCTTCACTCATTCACCCATACAATCATTCATACATACAATCACTCATCTTTACAACACTATCATATGCACTCATACACCTATACAGACACTCACAGTCTGCCACTCATCCATGGAGTTACTCACTCACCTAGTCAGTCATGTAAAGAATCAATTACACTTCCATTTTCTTGTCTATACAGTTAAACATAGAGCACCTTACATTTTCAAACATATACTAACACATACTTACCTTCTTATACAATCATTGATACAAGTACACATTGATCTGCACAGAGTCACACACCTCCCAGCCAGCCACACACACACTCAGTCTCCCATACAAATACTTGGGCAACCAATCAATAACCCATATAGTTACTCATACAGCTACTGATCAACACATGCAGCAGTTTACAGAACAACAGACATAATGATGCACAAATTAAGACAGTTTAGTCACTAACCCATGCACTCAGTGAGACACATTTAATCACTCACTCATACAGTTAGTCATGCACCTACTAAATCCTTCGTCCAGACACTTATACATCCACTCATTCTTCAATATGTAAGACATATTTAAACTTTACAGAAACAAAAAATCACTGGATGTTGTTATCAGTCATGTCATCAGTGATGTCATTTGAGATGTCATCAGTGATGTCATCAGTGATGCCACTGACCATGTCATGAATGATGTAATATGTGACATCATCAGCATTGGATTGCGGGTGCGCGATATATAGTTAGTGCAACTAACTATATATGGAATTTCAATGGTTTTGTGTGGGTAAAATAAGGTTTTTTAAATGCTAATTCCTAACGATATATGGTCTATAACCTATGTTTTTTTCAGTGAATTTTCAAGGTTTTGTAAATGCTAATTCCTAACTATATATGGTCTATAACCTATGGTTTTTTCAGTGAATATATATATATATATATATATATATATATATATATATATATATATATATATATATATATAGATATATATATATAAATTTATATATAAATATATATACATGTGACCAAGGCCTCGTGTAGACCGAAACGTTATGCTGTCTGTTGCAGAATAAATAACTCACAGAAAAATTGGGTCTCCTGTTTCTTGGCGGTAGCGGTTGGAAGCGAGTGCGTGTGCTGCTTGCTGCTTGTGGAACCTGTGCTCATATATATATATATATATATATATATATATATATATATATATATATATATATATATATATATATATATATATATATATATATATATATTTCTTTTTTTTTTCTTCCCTTTAAAAGCAAAGGTTACAGGATTGTTATAGTTAGATAGTTAGGTTAAGATTTTACACACACAAGCCATACAAATTCAGCAGTTATAGCTACCTTAAGTAACTATAACTCATGCGCTATGGTAACTATAACTTGCGCCCCTGCCATGCACAGTTTTCTCATCAATAATTTTATTTAAAATGCTGCAGTGATATTATCAATGATTTCATAGAAGATGTCATGACTGATTTAATATGTGGGGTAATTAGCAGTGCATGGCAGGGGTGCGAGATGTAGTTACATAAAGGCACAAGTTATAGTTACTTGACATAACTGTAACTGCTGAATTTCTATATTTTGTGTGCATAAAATCTGAACCTAACTATAATGTACCTGTTGGAACCGGCTGTGTCTGGTTGGCAGAAGGGATGCCCCAGCCAGGCAGAACATACCGCTCCCGTCGAGGGCAGGTGATTGGACTCACTGTACAATCCATGTTCACCCTTGGGTAGCATGTCACTGATCAGTCAGGCTTGTATCAGGGGTAATGTGTAAAGCAAAGGCACAGCAGTTACCCGCAATAAATATACCGAGCATCACAAACAAGCCTTTACACAGGATCTATTTAAACACGTTTATATTCAACACACATATTCAATCATTATAACATGAACACCATATACCTTTTTGCCATAAAACACATTCGGAAATATTACTGGCAATACTAGGCTCACTCATATTGTTATGACATCAATAGTATGCACACTGTGGACAAGGGAAAATGTACCCCTCCCCAAGTGAGAGAGAGAACCCTTATTCAGTGCATGATATCGAGAATATGTACATACACAAAAATAGAACACCTTTTTGCAGCACCGCGTGCTGGAACTACGTGAGTAACCCTAATGAAAAATGTATTGTGCTGTTGGCACACAACCAACGTAAGAAGTGGCACCACCAGCCAGTGTTGTGAATCACAGGCAGTCCACACACGATCACTCCTACTCAATGACACTCACTCCGCTATTAGACATGTTTGCACTCAGCACCCTAATGCGGTGCCACTGGTACATATCAGGTCAATGGTTCACACTCTGCAGACTCAAGGTCCCAAGTCTCCCTCCACCCTCTAGTTCACCCCAATTGTCCTATATCCCCGGGATGGAAGATAACCAACCCCGCCTCCCAGTCACTGGGCTGCATGCAGCCGAAGTCACACTTAGGGGCCCATTATGATCGCGGACGAACTTGAGTCCGTCCGCGACCATAGAGGAGGAGGGAACCTCCGCATGGCCTGCGGAGTTCCCTCCTGTCCAATTAGGATGTGACCGCCACCCTGGCGGACACATCCTCTATTTTTACCATTGCGGTGGGTGCAGCTTCAAGCTGCACCGGCCGCAATGGTAAAAATGCATACATTACATTTGTATGCAGAAAGAGGCAGGCACCGTGCCTGGCGATTTCTGCATGCAAATGCAGGGGGGTACCATAGGTACCCCCCATGTGCACCCCCCACCCCCCCCCCTTTACCCAGGGGGCCTGCAACGGGCCCCCGCAGTGAAGTTCCACATGCTTTCCCACGGAGGAAAATCCGCCGCAGAAAAGCATTTTTCAAAGCACATTCTAATATGGCTGGCGGTGTCTGGGAGACACCGCCACCATATTAGAGCTGTTCCACCGCGGTTGTAAGCCAACCGCGGCGGAAAAGCTGCGGGCGGAAACCAGGACCCACCAGCCATCCTAATGTGGCGGTGGGTCTTTGGTGGGTCCGCTGCGGTTTTTCCGCATCCTCCGGGCCGGCAGTGGCTTCCGCCGGCCCGGAGGATGCGGAAAAACCACAATCGTAATAGGCCCCCAAGTCTGGGAAACAGGTTGGAATGTGTAGCAGTTTTAATTTGGAGGTAGACACAAACAAGGGGAGTTTATTAGCCACTTGGGAAGTTCCCCCGAGATCTCAAAACACAAATGAGTCACACAGTCTCGAGACCCTCCTCTGAAGTGTCTCAAAAGCATTCATTCAACCCAGTCAATTTCTCTCATTACTACCTAGTGAGAAGATGTCTTCAGGAGGGGCCAGTTGTGGAGAGGGCAGTTAGTCCACAACAATGATCGTCAAAAGGGAACAACCGATGAATGGGGAGTAACACAGAGGAGACTCTCAATAGGAGGAGGCACCCAGATCAGTATGTGATAATCCGGTTTGAGTCCAGGCAACCCTGGCACAGTGTCTGGTGTGTGCTGGTATGAGTCGCACCAGGTACTTCAGATTTCAAACATGATGAGTTGGAAATTCTCCCCCTCCCTCAAAATGAGGCACAATGACCGGTGCACATTGAGATGGGTTGCACCTGGCTATCCCAGTCACACACACAGTGAAGAGTTGCAGTTCCTTATCTCCCTGGAAATTAGGCAAAAAGTCCGGCCCTCAATGAAGCAGGTTGCACCACACCAGTCTTGTCACACCACACAAGTGCAAGTTCAACAGAGCAACATGATGTAGAATGATGTACTACTATGGGTACACCTCCACCTCTGAGGGTCAAACCCTGTGAGTCAGACACCCTACGCAATGAGCATGCAGTCGTTGTGTCGCACAAGAGAGATGCAGCATGATCGATGAAAAGCATTAATCTGAGTCCGCCAACCAGTGAATCCGCTCACCACCAACTAAACGCTTATGAGTGTCAAGCTCAAAACAGTTCATCAACCACACATCTTACATGCGAGCAAGATTTCTGGGCCCCAGCACTACACAATCCGTCTCTAGACACAAGTCTTTGTTCCATGCTCACACCACGCTACTAGTTGGGATTCAGAGCTGATATGTGCACTTGATAGGGTACTGCTCTCCAGATGTCACAGGTAGATGGTGTAGATCCCTCACAGGAGATTTTTGGTGTCCCTGAAATCTCCGGGAGAACAGGAGGACCGTGGTCAGGCCCTTTGAGAGCACACTTTAGTGGGTCACACTTCAGTAGGTCCTCAGCCCAGGCCACTCACTATTCAGGCAGTTATCCTCCATGTGCACAACAGAGTCCTCTAGCAGTGTGTACCATGCAGTCCTGGTTCTTTTGTCCCACATTCCCATACGTGTATCTCCCCTTATGCTGAAGGATGGCACCCGTAGTTATACTGTCATGTGTCTTTGGTTTTAGGGGTGGGTTAGGGGGTTTCCCTTTGAACCACAGATGTCTCCCCTAAATTGTAGGCCATGGGGCAATGGAATGCAGATCTAAATCTTTGGTGGGGCCCTGATCCGGCCTAAGAATTTGAGTGTCAAAATCTCTCTCTCCAATCTATCGCAGCCAGACCTTAAATGGCAGTGGTCTGCTGTTCCTGTGCGATGCCCATGGCTTATGACTGTCACTTGTGGAATGCACAGATGGACTCCCCAGACCCCTGGTGTCCACTGGGGCCAGGCACCACAGTCAACAAGACTCTTGGAGCAAAGAAACACTCATGATCTATAAGGGGACGCTGAAATATTTTTTGCTCACCGGAGACCTTGTTGGCCTGCCACCCAGTTGAATCGTGCTGCCACCAAGGGGGACGCTAGCAGCTTTCGCGGCCGCTGCCACCTTGCACCGCCAGCGCTACTATCATCGCGCACTACAGGAGGACTCCATTTCCCAGGGGGCAGCAGTGGCGCTGTCCCAGCGCGTCATTGCTTAGCGCCAGGCAGACGCTCATAAGCAGAGGAGCCCACACGCAGCGCGGGACAAGCGCGGCCCAAGGGCGGGCCCGTCCGCGCCCGTCGTAGCCAGGAGGAGGCTGGGCTGGGCCATACCCTTAACATCTGCACCTGGACTACAAGTAAGCGAAACTATTGTTTGTGACTCTGGACTAATCGTTGGCCAATTGTTAGAGGACAAGCTTCCTATTTTCAAGAGGGGCAGTGAAAGCCTACAGGAGGGGGTTAAGGCCACAAAACGAAAGCTTGGGGGCCAGAAAGTAGGGGGCGGGGTGGCAGGTACGTTGGATACCTTTTTGAACAGGGCTGAATCGGCGCTCCAGCATGAGATACAGCTCACAGAAAAAAGGCTCTCATTGGGAGCTTATGCGGCACAAAAAAGACCATCTATGGGGGCAATAAGTGTGGCCAAGTCACCTGTGGTAGCAGCAATTTCAGCCAGCCACTCAAACACAGACCCATCTTAATATTCACAGGGGGGTAGGGTGGACACGTCCCAGAGCTTACCTCTGGAATTGGGTCCGGTGTGTACTATTTTGTTGGATATGTCTGCACATGACGCTGCACATGGGCTCACGGTGGACCCTATTACCCCACAGAATCTCGACCCTCCCCTGGCTCAAATCATATCACATGCTGCGACCAACTCTTATACTGATAAAGGGGAAGCCCGAGATAATCGGGTAACTAGGCCAAAGAGACCTTCTAGAGATAGCCTTGGGGTTGTAGGTGGAGTGGGGAAACCTTTGGCAAAGCGAACAAGGGGCAGCTTAGCAGTACAAGCCCAAAATAAAGATAAAGGGAAAGGCAAGTACCAGAAAGGAAAATCACCACAGACACTTAAATCTGGGACGGTTTATCCTGTAAATTCTAACATGATGGACCAACGAGATATAGGGGAAAATCAGGCATACTGGGAACGGATGGAAACGTTAATATTAACAATTCTTGCACCATTTTGGACTAGGTTAGGGGCAATTGAGGAGAAAGTTGCCAGTTTGGCAAAAACCCTAGAAGTAAAGAACCCTACAAATGTATCGGAAGCCCAAGGGTAAGGCAGTATTTCAATCACTCATCCAGGGAACTAAGAAGCAGGTGGGACCCTGGTTAAGCCTTTAACCCGTATTGTCATAGACAGCACAAATGGAATAAACCGTGATCTAACTTCATTAACTCAAGCTGGGAGCTCTGACACGGTGGGGCAGACTATGTTAACTAGTATTTCCCACCAGGGATCTGAGCGGCAGATACAACTGCCTTCTACAAGTGTTTATGACTCGCAGACGCCGAGCAATCTCCCGGGGCCTATGAATGCTCCCTTAGCGGGTCATGGGGGTGGTCAAAATGCGACAAGTAACCTAGCAGAAAATGCATTGTTAAAACACGCGCAAGATGTTATAGATCTCCCACCAGCGGCAAGTCCCCTTGTTGTAGTCTTGGCCGGAGTCCCTCCATTGAGATCGGACCAACAGGAATCCTGGACGCAGCTAAAAATAAAAGCGTGGATTGGCTGGCTAGACATAAAGGCTTTAGGCCTTCATTAGCTAATAACATTTTGATGGTGCGTAGAGTTGCATGGCTTGGTAGATCGCAGAAAAAGATAGGGGGGACTGTGTCATTGTTAATTTTCGAAGTCCTAGAGTGGCACAAATGATTCTTGAAGTGCAAGATCATTTTTCCCAGCTACCTCCATTGTTGCTCTACCACTGGGGTACTTTTATCGGCCTCCTCTGAGATCATATGGGGAGTTTATCCCGTCTATTGCAGTATCAAATAGATTTGAGGCCCTGTCCAATTTAGATGACCAGGGTTAACTGCAAGCAAGTAACATAGACATAGAGGAGCCCCTAACAGAGAGGACAATGGCTGAAAAGGAACCCCAATTTACAATGCTCGACCACGTACCAGTGATCCCTTCACACATTATATACCCCGCTTCTGTCCCACCACCAGACATTGAAGGTAATCAACTAGGGCGGCCTGAAACCGGATTTGAAGTGAAAATTCTCTCATGGAATATAGCCGGTCTGCGCTCAAAAAGGGGGAACACAAATTGGGAGTCGTTACTTCAAAAGCACCATATTATTGCACTGCAGGAAACCTGGGACTCACATGACCCATACCACTTGGATGGGTACTGCTCTTTTAGGAAAAACGCTGTGCCATCATTAATGGGGAGATCCAGGGGGGGACTTTTGATATTGATTAGCCTTAAACTGCTTTATAGGTCTAAGTTGATAGCGACACATAGACCTAATATTTTAGCTGTCAAACTTACAGGCGACAATTTACCAGGTCTATTAGTGGTGGATTTTTATAACTCTTATACAAGAGTAGACGATTTGAAGCACTTGATATCTCTAACTACCTTTTTGGACGATTATGAGGCCAATAATGACGCTCCTTACCAACTATTAATCCTTTGTGATTTTAACATTCATGTCTGTCCATCCAATTGCATGCAAGGTATCGAAGAGGAACACGGACCCCAGGGGATAACCCACTTTGAACACACGACGTGTTGGGCCTATCTAGAGAGTCTTTTATCTGTTTACAATTTATTCTGCCCGGAACAAACATAAACTTCGCCTTCAGTCCCGACCTATACTGGGCAGGGACATGGAAGCATTATTGATTACATTCTAGTCTCATGCCCGTTGATTGAACTATTGGGCACATTTTGTGTTATGCATAGTTGCTTGAGCGATCGCAATCCCCTCACCTTGATCTTTTACATCCAGGCTTTTGAAACTGGGAAATCGCTGACATTTATTTCAAATTCTAACATTGCTAGCCAAGATCAAGATCGGAGATTAAAATGGGAGGCAATTACCTCATATAATTTCCTCAAAAATGTATATAGAGGGCAATCAGAGGATTTCAGTATATGCTCAAATTTGGATTCTGACCCACTAACAATCTTAGGTGCTTTTGACCGCATAATGAAGCAGGTAGCAGTCAACCTGACGCTATGTTGCAAAGCAAGGCCCAAAAAATAGCGTGCTAGTGCGCACACTGCACATTTAGGGGCCCTGAAGGACCCATAAGGGATGTAAATACAGTCAAGCAGGCTAGAAGGGCATATACATCTGCAATTAAAACAAGAAAATCATAGTTAAAATAAATGGCTTGGGAGGAACTCAGTCAAGCAAGCGTCCTGTCTAGCAGCACCAGATTCTGGAGAGTGGTTAATAGCCCAATGTTTGACGATACAACCAATTCTGTCAAGGATTGTCTTATCTCTCCAGAAAAGTGGGTTGAACATTTTAGTGGCATATATACCGATGTGAGCCAGGAGTTACCTATTGTACAAGGGGATAATATCAATGCCTCAAGTGTGCTTTTCACAGAGGAGGAAGTGACTAAGGCGATTAGGTCGACATTAAAGGGCAAAGCGCCAGGCCCAGATGGCGTACCGGCAGATCTCTATATGGCAGATCCCATTGTATGGGCTAGAATCTTAACACGCGTTTTTAACGCCGCGACTAAGGTCGGCTTCCCCAAGTCCTGGGCCAAAGCTGTTATAATTCCAATTTTTAAAATGGGCGCAAGAGAGGATCCGGCCTGTTACAGACTGATCTCTCTCTTGGACTCTGCAGCTAAGATAATGGGTAAGGCCGTACTCACCCGTCTAACAGATTGATTAGATAAAAACAGCCTCATATCGGACCTGCAGTATGGGTTTAGGCAGGGCAAGGGCACGACGGGACAATGCCTTAATTTACACCTAGTTATAGAGAAGTACACGGTCGCTAAGCGTGGGGACATCCACTTAGCCTTTATGGATTTATCCACCGCCTTCGACCTTGTACACAGGCAAACACTTTGGGCTTCCCTCCATTGCATTGGGCTAGAACCGGCGTTGATTTCCTTCTTGGCAGCCATCCATGAAAATACCACGGCGGCCGTTCGCTATAATGAAAACGGAAGCCTAACTGAGGCATGGCCAGTCAAACGAGGAGTGCGACAGGGGTGCATTCTTGCACCCCTGCTGTTTACACTCTACATTAACAAACTGGTTGATGCCCTGATATCTTCTTGTAAGGACGTCTCCAGAGCAGGTTAAAAAATGATCCCGGCATTACTGTATGCAGATGATGTGGCTTTGGTGGCTAGGACGTCCCGGGGGCTACAATCCCTTTTAGATTGTTTAATTGATTTTATGGACTCTTTAGATCTAATTACTAACCTCAAAAAGTCACACTCTATGACTATCGGAAAGGGACGGGCTAAAAAGACTAAATTTTATTGCAAGGGTACTGAACTTACAAAAGTCCCTGCTTTCCCATATCTAGGCGTACTTTTTGATGAAAGACGATCATGGGTTATGCAGCGTGCTCAAAAAAAGAATACTTTAGCCAGAGCGACTGGGTCATTATTAGGATTCGCAAGAAGGATAGGCTCTAAACCACTACCGGCCCTCATTAAGATCTATAATGCTCCCAATGGTTGCGTATGGGAGTGATATATGGGGCTATACTGAGACTGGCGGCATACAGACAGCAGAAAATGATTTATTTCGCAAGCTGTTATCGCTCCCAGCCTCTACTCCAATTTATAATCTTCATGAGGATCTAGGTGCCGGATTTATTTCAGACCAGATTGCGGTTGCCCCACTATTTTGTTGGTTAAAAATCTGGGCGCAGCCACCACCAAATCTGAATCAGTTGATTATTCAGGATTGTGTGTCTTTAGATAAAGGATCTGATATTTCTTGGATTCGCTATGTTAAGACACAATTGGGCTCATTGGGCTGTTCTGATCTATTTTTGAAACCTAGACCTCTTGGCAAGGCGGCTATTAGAGACTTGAAGTCCCAGTTCCTAAACAGGGTAATGTCAGCAAGGGAGGAAGTGGAACTAGTAAAACCTTCGGTGAGGAGTTTTGTTATGTTGAGTTTAAGTAGAGAGATACAGCCATACCTAACTTACATAAACAAACCCTATCACTTGTTTGTGTTAACAAGGTTCAAGTATAACATGCTCCCCTGGCTGCTGTCATTCCCAAAAGGCTTTTCAAAAGAGGGGTCTTTGGGTCCCTGCCCTTGTGATAATTTTTCAGAGAAGAATACCCTCCACATGTTTTTTTTCTGTTATTTTTCTGTACCACTGCACAGGAATTTTATTTAACCTTTGTTGAGAGGGGCTAATTTTGAGCAAGTTAGGCCATCATTAGCCTATTTGCAAATGCTTGGTTCCTCGGTTGTGTGCTTTGGGGTTGCTAGTTATATTACTGGGGCAATTAGGCGAAGAAACACATTTCATTCATAGTGCTGTTTCTCTTCTTCCTTTTTAAAGTCTTTTATGTAAAATGAGATTTTTAAACCTACGTATTTTGGTATGTGACAAACTTTTTAATGTATTTATTTGAAAGCCAAGGGTGTTTCTGGTTGGGGGGCGTACTTATGGACGGCAAATGGTCTTTTTAAATTTGGTCTATGTATTAATGTTTGTCGTAATTATAATGTATAACGTATAATAGGTAGTTGTGATGTGATCTGTGCTTTGATGGTTTCAAATTTTAACCGAATAAAGAAACTTTGAACTTTGAACAATAAGTGGCATTTCTAAGCATTTTATGCCAAAACCCCCTTTATCAAAGGAAAGGGTTTCTCATGGCAAATATTTGGATAGAAAACATCATGAGGCTGCTCCACTGCAATCCACTGTATTAGCCCGAAGTAATGTCAACCACTTCCCCATGTTAACCCATGGGAAGGGCAGGCCTCATAGGTAGTGAAAACACACATAGGTACTCCTCAATACCTGGACGCAGGTGTGTTATTGCGCACAGAGACCTGCTATGGCAGGTGGGACACATAGTCCCCAGCACCAGGGGTGCAAGTGCACCCTCCCGAGTTTCCACAGCAGATTGGACGTATACATGTGTATGTACACATGCACAAGCCTCTGTTGGCAGGTGGCACAGACAATCACTGGCATGATAAGCTTGGGTGCAAAAATGGCAAGCTGCTCATGTGTTTACCCATGATAGATGCCAGTGCGCACCCACCACTCTAAAATTACATATCAACCCATGTTTCAGAACAATGAATCAGGCCATTCTTCAACATGGATAGAAAGGGCGCACACACTTTCACACTGTATTTACAGTGGGAAAGTGTCCAGAGCCTGGAGGCCACATGAGAGAATCATTAAAACCTAGGAGGAAAGGCGAATATATTCAGGGAAACACTATCTGATGAGTATCAGGTCCAACAGTCCCTCTCAACTTTGTTTTTTGGTGAAATTTCTAAAGTTTTTTTAATTCTATTTCCTAACTATAATGTTCTTGTAACCTTTGTTTTTTTCAGTGACTTTCAATTGTTTTTTAATGCTATTTCCTAATTACAATGTCCCTGTACCCTGGGTGAGTGAGTTGGTGTGTGAGTAGTTGTGTTGGTGTGTAAGTGGGTGTGTGAGTGTAAATATAATTGTCTGTCTGGGCCAGTAAGTGGGTGTGTGAGTGGCTGTGTGGGTTTGTGAATGGTTATAGGGGTGTGTATGTTATATGTGACTGGATGTGTGAGTGCCTCTGTGGATCTGTGAGTGGATGTGTGAGTGGTTCTCTGGGTGTCTGACTACGTGTGTGAGTCGCAGTACAGGTGTTTGAATGGGTGTGTGAGTGGTTGTGTGGGTATGTACATGAGTGTGTGAGTGGGTTTGTGAGTGCCTTTGTGGGTGTGTGAGTGGGTGTGTGATTGGTTCTCTGAGTATCAGTGTGGGTTTGTGAGTATTTGAATAGGTGTGTGGGTGGCTGTATGGATGTGTGAGTGGTTGTGAAAGTCAGAGTCTGAGTGAGTGTGTAAGTGGATCAGTAAGTGAGTGTTATAAAAAAATAATTGGGATCTAGCCCTGTGGATTTACAGTGGATTCACATGGGGGCTACGCTAAGCGCCACAGTGGATCCAGAGATCCACACGCATGCAACAAAAAAATAGGGACAATTTCTTGCTCATGAGGTCATTCACAGACCCCTCCATCAGTCCCCAGAGGTCAGGGTACTTATATCCTGACCCCTTATATCCTACTTACACTTCATTTCCTCCCCCAGGAACCGTGTCCCAAATGAAAAAAGGGCGGACACAACTTTTCTCCCAGGTTGCGACCAGCCAATCACATCATTGCTATTGGCGGGTGTATCTAAAGATCCACTGAGGTGGATCTGTGTCTCTAGATGTACATACATTTTTTCTCTTTATTAACCCCAAAACTATTGAAAAGATTTTTACCAAATTACAAAAAACACTCTTTCTCGGCCAATATCTATTTTTCTACCAAATTTAGTGTAATTCCATTCAGCGGTTTGGTCTATAGACATGTATAAAATCCCTGTGGAAAATTTTATGGGAAAATGCATTTTGGATCCCCTTTTCAATGGCCTCAGCTTGACGGATCACCCCAAAGCATTCCAGACAGCAGTTGAAGAGACTTGCAAACTAGTTTTGAAAATGTCATTAAGGTTCATTAAATAGCGCAAAGGTATTAGCAAAACCATAAATTCTTTTCCTATATACATGTGTATGTACACAAGCATAAGCCTCTGTTGGCAGGTGGCACAGACCATCACGGGCATGATAGGTGTGAGTGCACACAATGGCAAGCTGCTCATGTGTTTACCCATGATAGATGACAGTGCGCACCCACCGGTCTGAAATGACATAATGACCCATGTTTCAGAACATTGAATCAGGCCATTCCCCAACATGGATAGAAAGGGCGCACACACTTTGGCACTGTATTTACAGTGGGAAAGTGTCCATAGCCTGGAGGCCACATAAGAGAATCATCAAAACCTAGGAGAAAAAGCAAAATATTCGGGGAAACGCTATCTGGTGAGTATCAGGTCCAACAGTCCCTGTCAACATACATATATATATTACCTTATCAACTCCCAATCTCTAGACTCAACTGCCCCATAACCTAAAATATACCCTTACCACCCAACACTCCTCCCCACCTTAAACCCTAAAAACATGCTTAACACCCAATACCCTTACTCACCCCAAATCCTAAAAATACCCTTACTCCCCAATACCCATACCCACGGCAAACCTTAAAACACACCGACCACACAATACCCCTACCCACCCTAAACTCTAAAACACTCTTTCTACCCAATACCCTGACCCACCCCTAAACTTTAAAATTGCCCCCACTGTCCAATACCCCTATGCACCCTAAACCCTTTAACACCTTTTCCAATTAATACCCTTGTTCACCCTTAAACCATAAAACACTTTTACCACCCAGTATCCCTACCTACCCTAAAGCATAAAAAAACATCCTTACCACACAATAACCATATCCACCTCAAAACCTTAAAACGCCCTTACCACCAAATACCCATACCCACCTCTAGACTCTAAAAATACTTTTACCACCCAATACCCTTACCCACCTATAAACCTGACAAACACCCTTACCAACCAATATTCTTATTCACCCCTATCACACCTAAACCTTAAAAGCACCCTTACATCACCCCTACCACCCTATATAAATATATATTTTTTTTTTTCACTGAAAAAGCCTACGATTGATACTTAGGCTCAGATTTCACTTGTACAAAATCACTGAAACTCAGCAGTTATATTTACCTTATAACTTGCAATGCACTGCTTATGACCTCACATATTATATCACTCATGACATGGTCAGTGAATCACTGATGACATCTCAAATAACAACACTAATAACTTCTTCCAGTGAGTGTAAGTATTTTGTAAATGTTTCTGAGAGTTAAAGATATATACTAAGCTTATGCATGAGTTAAATTACTATTCTTTTTGAACTACTAATGAATGAAAACTGTTTCTGATATATGTCATATGAGTAGCAATATGACTGTAGCGCCAGCACAGGGGGAAGTGCAGGGCTGCACCATATATTTGCACATATTTAGGGTTCTCCATCAGGCAGGGGTGGGACTCTGTGCTTTTACTACTGTGGCAGCTCCAATGGAGGTTCTACACTTTCAAAGTGGGTACCATATATTTTACATACCCTATGCATAGTTTTTTGTTTTCTGAAAGCAAACTCCCAAAGCAGCAGCTGTTATTCAGGAATAAAATGGCCATGCCATGTAAAGAGCATGAGCACCATTGTGCTTTGTCTCTAACTGGGACTGCTGTTGCTCAAACTGTGATTCCAAGTAGAGAAAATAAGTGATGGCCTCAGCCTAAATGGGTCAGGGCACCTGTCATTATGATCTGGTGGATCTGTGGCAGACAATCTGCTAGGACAGAGGTTCATGTAGGCAGAGATGTCAGAGGATCTTCCGGTGTAAACCCAGTACTTAATCTGTCTCTCAGTGTTCTTGGTCAGAGAGAACATTAGAGCAGGCAACTATTTTGGAAGCTATGTGAAACATATCAATGTGTGGCTGCCTGATAGAAACAAGTTTTTAAAACACAGCTTTTCTTCTGTCCTGGCAGTGGTTAATCGCATTACAATATTTTCAGCAAGTGGGTAGAAATTGGGGTCTCTTGTTGGCAGGTTGTTACCCTGTTCAAGTAGGGACCCTTCTTTCTAGTCAGGATAAGGGGAAAACCCCAGATCACCCCCTTGGTAGCTTGGCACGAGCAGTCAGGCTCTTCTCAGAGGCAGTATGTGAAGCATTTCCACATAACCAGCAGTAATACAGTGAAAACACTACAAAAGGATACCATACCAGTTTTAGAAATATAACCAATATTTATTTGTGTAAAGGAAGACCAAAATGATAAAAATACAACATACAATAATAAGAATATGCACTTTGCAAGAATAACCATAGAATGGTATCAGAAGACTTGTAAACAGTACCTTTCATTCCAGCTGACTGCGGTGGTGTGGGCCAGCGGTGGTGGTCGTTGAGGATGCTGTGTGAGGCGGAGCAATGACACTTGTCGTGCCCACAGGTTACAGTGCAGGCAGCAACTCGATGGTGGTTGTCCAGCGGCATCGGTGACACCAGGGCTGCACTGCAAGTGCAAATGGTGGCGTCCGTCAAAGATCAGTGGTTGATGGGGCTGGCGTTGGTGGGTCGCAGCTGCCGTGTGGGACCAAGGTGCAGACCACTGCGGCAATGTCAGCTAGCAACAGCATTGTCAGTGAGAGCAGGGCGGCAGAGGGAAGCAAGGCGGTGCCAAGTGCAATATCCACAGGCCACTGTGCAAGCAGTGGCTCAGTGGAGGTTGTGGTTGTCGTCATTGGTGAGATCAGTGTGTGGCAGTGCCCTCTGTGGTGCCTTAAGGTCATGAAACTGCTGACGGTCTTGGTGACAGCATCAGGATGCGCTCTCCCTCTGTGGCAACTGTTACACGGGGTGACAGAGGTGGTACCCAAAGGAACCTTGGGCCTACCTGAGAGGTGCCTTACATGTAGGAAAATGGATGTTTAGGGCCTGGCAAGTGGGTGTACTTGCCAAGTTGACATGGCAAAAAAAACAGTGCACAGAGATACCTTTACATGGCTCCTTCTGTGGGTGGCACAATCAGTACTGCAGGCCGACTAGTAGCTTTTGAATTACAGGCCCTAGCACTTTCAGAGCACATTACTAGGGACTTACCAGCAAATCAAACATGCAAATCATGGAAAGACCAATCCATAACATAATTTACAACCAGAACACTTGCACTTTAACACTGAACAGCAGTGAGAAAGTGCGCACGCTAAATGAGTAAAAGCAGACTAAAAACCAGGAGGTCAGAAAGCAAAAAGACAGGGGAAAAACAACAAAAATGCCAGGTCTAACAGCAAGTAAAATAAACAGATACTGACAACTGGGCATTGCAAAGAATTAAAACGAAATTTTGAAGAAGTGAACGAGTTGCACATGGGAGTGACCTTTAAATTACATGAAAGCAAAAACTCTATAAGATATCATAATAATAATGTGTGTTTAGGACAGCAGAATAACTCAAATAGATACGTGGGATTTTTCTCAATCTTTTATTTTTGTGAATTGAAAAACATATTTTATTTGAAGTCAGGAACCCAAAAATTAAAGCAATTTAACCAAGTTTGCTTACAATATCCGTGATCCTGATCTTTCATTTAACAATTTAGAATTAAAATTTGGATTTGCTTCTATTAACCAATGCACAGGAAAGTAACAACCAGCCCACCTACACTCTCAGAACCCAGCTTTCCTTCAAATCACTCATTGGTTCTATGTTTGATTTTGTCCAGCTAATCGCTCCGCTGCCATTTTCTATTTTCCGCTGTAGAAATACCACTTACATACAAATACAAAAAATCCAGGACTTCATACACGTTGTTTGATGCTTCTAGAGCACATCTTTAAACCTACATATTTAATGTTCGTATTAAAGCAATCAACGCACTTACTTGCATTGCTATTTGTATTTGGTTATAGCAAAAAGACAATAAAAAAAGTAAATGGAGAGAGGATTACTTTTACAAAGGATCGTTCAAAAGAAGGCTGTAATTGAATGGGCATGAACAATGAAGCTTTTTATCACCCAGTAAAAGTGATATGTCTTGTCAGAGTGCAAGGATTGAGTAGGCATTGATAACAGTTATTCCTCTTCCTCAAATGTAATGCTGTCAGCCAGTGGTCTAATATTAAGGGACTGGTTCACGAAGGTAAACTTACACTTTTGTGCAAGTTTACGATTGTTTGCTATACACAAAGGCATTTACTAGTAGAATCTTTACAACTGCCGAGACTCTGCAGTCGCAAAGATACTTCTAATAAAAATCCTTTGTGAATAGCAGCCAAACATAAACTTACACTTAAGGGTAAGTTTACCCTAGTTAATTATTCAGGCCCTGAGTGAAAACATACCTGCAACCATACATCCTCTCTTCCTTCTTTCTGTCTGTTTATGCTTCTGTCCCTCTATGTAGGTGCCAGTGTGATGTGTGACCATATCTTTGTTGTGTAAGGATATATATGTGGCTTTATGTGTGTAGTTTATGTGAGTTGTCCTCTGAAGCGAATTTTGTCTTTTTACTGTAATGAAATGGGATGTAGACGCATCATGATTCTGGTGACGGTTTCTGGCAGCGGAGCACCTGGGGCCAGGACTTCAAGGCCCAGACAGCAGTGGAGCTGAGAGCGGAGAAGCAGCCCCTCCCTTCCTGACACCAGGGGCATAATTACCTCTCGCGTCTCCCACTTCGCGGGAAACGCATCATGATTCTGGTGACGGTTTCTGGCAGCAGAGCACCTGGAACCGGGACTTGAAGGCCTAGACAGCAGTGGGGCAGAGAGCGGATAAGCAGCCCCTCCCTTCCTGACACTGGGGGCATAATTACCTCTCGCGTCTCCCGCTGCGCGGGAGACGCATTGTGATTCTGGTGACGGTTTCTGGCAGCAGAGCACCTGGGGCCGGGACTTCAAGGCCCAGACAGCAGAGGGGGCGAGAGCGGAGAAGCAGCCCCTCCCTTCCTGATACCTGGGCTGTTTAATCACCTATATTTCCCAGCGACGCGGGACGCGCACGGGCGGGCGCTGGGTGAAGCCCGGGCCAAGGGCGGGCCCGTTCGAGACCGGAAGAGGCTGGGCTGGGCCCCCCTCTAAAGCTACGGATATCAGAAAAAGTTAACGCTAATGCTTGCTGCAACCTGAAGCTTGGCTATTAGTACTGTTTGTGATATGTCACTGCGTACTGGTACGGGAGGGCGGGTCACAGGGACACTTGACCAATTCATCATTAGGGCCACCTCAGTCCTGGAACACGAAATAGCGCTAAAGGAACGCCGGCTTTCATTGGACCCTGCATTTAAAAAAAGATCATCATTGGGGCCCATTCAGAATGTAAGCACGCCAGAAAAACAAGGGAATATTGATGAGACAACTGTCCATCGGGAAGAAATACCAGGGTCACAAACATTATCAGCGCCCTTAAATTCGGCAGGACCAGGGGCTGCACCCGCCTAATAAGTCAGCAGCAGGCGGAGTAATAGCCCCGGAGGAGCATCATACCTTGGCCAAGCGCTTGAGGGGGGCCACGGCGACAACAAAGCATGGAGGGGGCCGCCCTGGAATGCAACAGAAAGGGAAGAAGGCTAAGAACTGCCCGCAAGGCAGTCTGGTTGAGAGCCCAATGGCGGACCCGAAAACAGCAATTATGCTTCAGGGAGTACAGTCAGGAGGAACAGCACCAAATAGTACTGATTCAGTCGCTGTAGCAGGTCCCTTTGAACTTGAGGAATCATTCTGGAGGAAGATGGAGACCCTAATCATTATGCACCTGGAGCCCTTTGGGAATAGATTGAAAGCAATTGAACAGAGACTTGGGAAGGCTGAGGGAGAAATAATGTGCACTTTGGGCAGAATTGATGAGAAGATAGAAAAGAGCAGGCATAGGAAGATCACAGAAATGGAGGGTGAAAAGGAGGGTGCTATTATCTCAACTATTATCGCTAGTCCAAGGTTGGATCTCCCAGTGCAACCCCCGTTAAGAGATAACCCCAGGGGAGAATTGAGAAGCAAGGCGACGACAGTTCCTGACAGGGTACAGGGGGTACCAGTCAATGAAGGAAAGGAAAGGAACATTGCAAAGATATTGCAGCCCCATTTAGACTTAACCCCAGATTGTGCACCCTATGTTGTGGTCCTGACGAGGGTCCCTGGGCTGAAAGTAGAAGGAGAGGAATCATATGATCAACTCAAAAATAAGACATTCCTTTGGTTAAACCAAAACAGACCCTTGCCCCGAGATGCCCATTGTACGGTCCTCTTCGTAAGAAGAGTCAGTTGGGTCGGAAACAGGCAGAACACTATAGTGGGGGACTGTATTGTAGTGACTTTTAAGGACCCCAAAGTAGCACGGCATGTCACTCAGGAACCCCAAACATGTAGGAAATTGAATATAGAGGCATATGATTTAAGCCACTTTTATAAACCTGAAAATAATGGGTACATGGGAGGGCGCCGGGAGGAAGACAGAGGGTGGTGGGAGAGGCCACACAGTGGGCGGAGAATGAGTCAAAGTGAGATGTGGAAGGGCTGGGCAATTGCTGACCAGGGGGTATACACACACGAGAACCAGGCCGCCCGTTTGAGGGATAGGTACCCGCTCCCGTTGCTCAACAACTACGCGGCATTGGGGGGGGCAGACTTCTTAGCGATATAGACTGACTACCCAAAGGGGAAACAGGAAAGGTAAGGGAACCGGAACAAAGAAAACAAGTAGAGGAGGTCCTAAATGGGATACACCAAATACGAGTAATCAGGCGGAAGGTAATTTACACCAAGAGAGCCCAAGGGTTATACAGAATGAGCCATCTACAAGCGCCTGACTCCCTAACAGCGGCCAGGGGAGCACCTTTGAATTAGTGTCTTGGTACGTGGCGGGGCTCTCCGCCAAATTCCAAAATACAGAGTGGTTGGAATATATTCATAGATTTAAGGTAATCTGTGCACAAGTGGAACCGTCCAATTTTAATCTGGTCGGTTTCAAATCCTTTGGTACCCCAGCAGTTAGATCCAGGGCAGGGAGGGCCAAGGGTGGCCTACTTATATGGGTACATCTGACCATGGACAAAATGCTGGAAGGACCTAAAATGGAACTTGGACTGTATGATTGCTGTACAGTATAAATGTAAAGACCTTAATTTAATCGTAGTTAATTTCTATAATGGAGAGCTGGAGGAAAGATTAGAGTCACAGAAAGAGCGGGATAAGGGGGGCATGGCCACCTTTGATTTTAATAGCAGGGGATTTTAACTGTCACTTGTGTTCGAACCTGATTCCATTTACAAATGCATGGGCATCCTGTAACGTAGAAGAGGGAGCCCATTTTGATCACACTGCGGAAGGTAGGAAATTGAGCCCTGAACAGTTATAATTTGGAACACACAATGGATCTGTTATCTATTATACCCAATAAGCAGGTTAATCCCACCTTCAAAGGAGGAGGACATGGCTCATTTATTGATTTTATACTTGTTTCTCAGTTGTTAAAATAGAGAATTTTGGGCTACACCATTGACTGTAGTGGTTTTAGTGACCATAACCCACTAACAGTGACTGTGGCAGGGTCATGTGCTAGAAAGGCAACCAGGAGGGTGGCGGATGATATCTGGGTGAGGGCTACGGATCAAAGTCGGTGCCTAAAATGGTCTAAGATCGATGGCGAAAGCTTCTATAAATCACTGTTAGGAGAGGGGAAACAGCAAATAGAGGCATGTTTAAACTTAGAGGTTAATGGATCCATGATTGTTGAAGCGTTTGAAGAGATAGGGCGGTTAGTAGATAGCCTACTACACGTGAAGGGGAGCGTTAAGAAGGCGAACAAGCACAAATGGTTTGATAGAGGGTGTTCCCTAGCCCAAAGGAATCTAAAAATGGCTCTTAAAACTAAGCCAAGAGATAAGCAAAGGGCCATGGACTGTAGGCTAATCTATAGACAATCAGTAAGGCGCCGGAAGATCACGCTCCAAACCCAAACGTGGGAAGATCTCAAAGAAGGGGCTGAAAGAAGAGACCTTTCCACCTTTTGGTCGATAGTTAGTAGGCCATGCTTTCAGGATGCCAATAGCCCACAAATAGCATCTAATGTCCTTCCGGAAGAGTGGGTGGAACACTACAGTAGACTATACAACAGGGGGACCACCGAGAATGATGAGCAGGAGGAGAATGGGGGTGGGGGACAGAGGTGCCCGAATTTACCCTAGAGGAAATTGCGGGGGGCATAAAGGGCCTGACAAGAAACAAGGCCCCAGGCCCCGACGGGATCCCGCCGGACCTCTTTTTGAGTAATGTGGAACTGTGGGACCCAGTCCGAACTAGAGTAATAAATGCTGCTATATCTTCAGGGCTACCCCGCTCATGGTCAACGGCCACAATACTGCCTATTTTTAAAAAAGGGAGTAGGGATTCCGCCCAGTGCTACAGTCCGATATCTTTGATAGACGTAACGGCCAAAGTACTAGGTAGGGCCATTTTGAATCGTCTGATGAGTTGGGAAGAGGAACACCATATTCTCACTGATGTTCAGTATGGTTTTCGGGCAAGTAGATCTACAACTGACCAGTGTTTAAATCTATACCTACTGGTGACTAAATATACATAAGCCAGTAAGGAAAAGGTTTATTTAGCTTTTATGGATCTAGCTGCAGCCTTCGACTGTGTAAATAGGGAGAAGCTGTGGACTATTTTGGCCAACTTAGGGGTAGAGGGTGGCCTCATTAGGATTTTAGGAGACCTCCATCAAAATACCTTTGCCAAAGTGAGGTACAACCTGGAGGGAGAGACCACCAAGCCCTTCAGGTGTACCAGCGGGGTCAGGCAGGGGTGTATCCTGGCCCCCTTCCTGTTCTCCATATACATAAATGGTCTTGAACAATTTTTATTGAGACTAAAAGTGGATTCACCCAGAATAGGAAACAGGCAAATTGCCGTCTTGCTTTATGCAGACGATGCAGTCTTGCTGGCTCGCACCCCAGTCGGGTTACAACGACTGATAGACAGGTTCATAGAGTTTATGAGTAGCCTAGACTTAGCGGCCAACCGGTCTAAATCATTTGTCATGGAGGTGGGGCCAAAAAACCTGTGGAAAAATTTTAATTACAAAATAGGGACAGAGAGTATAGCGAAGGTACAGACCTTCTCTTATCTGGAAATCTTTTTTGATCGGGGCCTAAATTTTAAATGGATCGAGGAACGTTGTAACAAGCTAGTATCAAGCACAGGAGCAATTATGAATTTTGTTCGCATGTTGGGGCGATGGTCTCCTGAGCAGATGATGACTTTATACAACTCCATTTGCTATGCCAAGGTGGAATATGGTGCAGAACTATGGGGGATGGTGGAGGTACCTAAATTGCAAGTGGAGGAAAATAAACATCTGAGAAGGCTCCTTAAAGTACCCCAGTGTGTCCCCTCTCAGATCATACATGAAGAATTAGGATGTGAGTACCTAGAGGACAGGGTGGGGTGCAGGCCTCTCATTGCCTGGTTAAAGATCTGGGTTAACCCAGAAGCCAGCTTGACCAAACAGATAATAAGTGATTGTATGGGCAGTGAAACGGGACTGTCCATCCCCTGGCTTAAATATGTGAAGGGAGGTTTGGAAAGCATAGGATGTGAGGATCTTTTCCTGACACCATCTCGTATAATAAAACGGGACCAGGTCAGAGTAAAAGAGATGCTTCTCAAAGACAGAGCCAGATTTCGAGAAGTAAAGGACAGAAGCAAACACTCAGTCCAGGCACACGCTATAGTAAGGTCCTGTAGAGGTCTGGAGCCTTATCTCGCCCTCATACATAATGCCCAGGATAGGTTTCTATTCACACGTTTTAGACTCAATTTTTTACACCACCTTTTAGCTGAACCAGTGGGTTTTACCAACAGAGTTGAGTCAAAGGGGCCCTGCAGTTGCGATCATCGATCTCCGCAGGATACTCCTCATTGTGTATTAATATGCCCATTTTATCCTATGCCCAGACGTTGTTTTTTAATAGATTTGTTTAAAAAGGCCAATCTCAGACACGTGAAGGAAGCTCTTGATTTTTTAAAAATGGCCCGAGATCCTCTGACTCTCTTTTGTGTGATAAATTTTTTAAGTCTTTATCAAAAGGAGGGAGAGTGATCAATTGATCAACGGACACTAGTTACCACTTTTGAGGGTGGAAGGTCCAGTTACAGCATGTGCCCGTAATTAGTATATCGGATTCAACAAGAGAGGTACTGAACTGTTCCTACAAGGAGGGGGAGGTTAAGTAAAAACTAGCGTGACCGGAGGTGTCAATATTACACCTTGGGGCATCCATTTTGTTGGATGTATTTGCCTCACACACCCCGAAGGATGTCATGCTTCATCATCGGCGGTTGCTCCTCATCGGGGGGGCGGTGCAATCCCCGACGGGCACACCTCAAAGAGGGGCACTTTGGCGGAGATCTTTTGTATCCAACTGCCCTATGGTGAAGTGCGGGTGTGTGGGCGAGAGAGCAGGTGAGCCTGGTGTGATAGTTAAAATGCAGCAAGGGGTGCCGGAAAATATTTTATTCTGGTGGTCCCCCTACTACAATTAAAATCGTGAAAACGAGCTCGCTTGGTGTCACCTCGTTAGGTAGAGTGACCCTTGTCGAGCTAAGAAGAACAAATGGTCAACATGTTTCTCGCAATTGGGTAAATCTCCTGCGATTCATCAGGACCTTAAAGAAGTGAAAAATTATAATAAAGGAACTCAATAACATGCCAGTGTCATGTATGTGGTGTGGGTATTTTTTACCTCTGTGGAAACTCCTATGCCTAATGGTCAAGGTCTATGAGCCACATGAGTGGTCGGCAGGTCAGTGCATCGGGGTTAAGCCTTCAGATTTAGCTTAATCAGCCCGTGACCGCGTGGGGACACCTACCCATCTCCGCCGAACTAAATTTTTTAAGAGCAGCAGTTAAACTAGGAGATACTAGAGGTATCTGTTGATTAAACACAAATTAAATTTGCACAAGCACTTCGTGGGAAGTATGTTTGACTTGTAAATAATATAAGCAATTAACAGTACTGTGTCCCCTATGAGGTGTTCTTAATGATAACTGTCAATACTGTCTTTTTTAATCTGTGCTTGTATGGTGTTATTTAAAAATGCCGAATAATAGTACTATGTCCCCTATGAGATGTTCTTAATGATAACCGTCAATATTGTCTTTTTTAATCTGTGCTTTTATGGTGTTATTTAAAAATGCCGAATAACGAATATTTTGACCTTTGACCTTTGTAGACATGGGTAGTTAAACCTACCTGGCTTGCCCTAATATCTGTTTAACAATACCTAACTCACAATCACCCCCAATTCTGTGAACTTTCTTCCCTTTTATTTAAACCTCCTCCACTCTACTACTCCCCTCTTTCATACTTATTGCTTGCCATGCTTATTCCCTGCCATTCAAACACTTGAGGCTGTCTCTCCATAGACCCTCCAGTATTTTCAATAATACCATTCTTTTTACAAGGATCCTTCCTCATCCACTCTCTCAATAATGAGGGTTTTTCACTCTTATGCCCCATCTAGCACTTTGAGGTGGCATATCCACAGTAGCAAGTGCTATTCATGCAAACATTATGTAACATAAAAGGCCTTGCCTAAGCAGTTTATGACTAAGCCGCCATACCCATCTCTTTGGTCTAAACCTATATGCGTTCTAAACCTCCAGAGGGGCAAAGTGGATTATCCAGTTTTTTGCTACAAAGACCTCCCATAGAGGGGACAGGACCCGTTGGCTGCTGGCAATCTAGAATGATAGAAACATTTATGTTATCCCTTGTTTGTAGACCCTCCAGCTCTGTCTTCGCCATTTCCAGTGCCAGCAGTGACATCTTGCAATCACACGTGATATTGTTTCATATGTTCAATTTGAATTTCTTTTGCTGACTGAGCCCGTAGTCAAGCTGAGGAGGCAACATTTCTGTCTGAGGACTTACAGCATTATTTGTAGTGGTGAAAACGTTAATGCTATCTTTTATGTGAGCATTATTGATACATCTAAAACTCTGCTCTTGTCTGACCTACTGCACGGACATTTCTCATTTCAGGTATGCCAAAGGCAAAGTTGATACAGCGCATACCAGATGTAAGAATCCCATACTTAAACCTCACAGTGTCTCTTATTCTCTCATCTCTGCTGAGTTATTGCTCTGACCGCATTTCAACAGCTCTGTCCAGTCCCCCTTTCAAGGTGCTTTATAAATGTGTGTATCCTCAATATAGCACTGGTCTCTATCCAACAGGGTGAAGACGTAATGTGTGTCATAATCGAGTCCATAATATGCAAAAGAATTCCACTACTTGTACACTGGTTCAGATATAATCCATTGAGAGCCATCAGAAGTTACTTTCTTGGTTTCTCATCTCGTGTAGATTCTGGCTTCACCACATGCCATAAAGTATTAGTGAACTTTGTAACAATAGGATACATTAACTTCTGATACTCATCCTGGTATTTAGAAGTGGTTAAAATGTCTAACTATTCTCCTTTAAGGGTATTGTTTTCAGTGTAACAAAGGCTACACAGTGGCAATATGCCCGGCTAACTAAGAGCCTAATTTTACATGTTGAGTCTCCCCGACATTCTTTCTGACTGAATAATTCCAAAACCAGTTTTATTACTGTTAAATTCCCTGCAGGAATTTGTTAAAGGAGGTTAGATTACCAAGTATGTTCCCTTTACTGTTAAATATTCTGTAGCTTTCCAAGTTTTAAGATTTTTTGGGCCTATCCAGCCTCAAGGATTAGATATTTTAATAGATATATTAATTACCTTACATCTTGTACGCCTTTGGTAATAAACATGTTAAAGAGGCTGAAGGCACTGGGTCTATGATTTAAAAGTAATGTTCTGCTTCTTTGTCATGTGTTGTATAGGTGAAAGTATCATGTCTTGCATTACATTTGACAGTAATTGTGGACATCCATTTCACTGTAATATATTAAGGACTCTAGTTTATATTTTACCATTATCTTGCATCAGTCCTTTTGCACCAAAAATTACCAATAATTCATTTTGGGATGTAGAATTACCTACCTATTCCAAGTTGGCCTTGATTGTCTTCCTATATTACAGTATCTACATTATGAATGCTGATCACTGCACCAGAGACACATTGTAATTCTGCATTTTGTCCCAGTTTTTAACACAAAGATGGCGCTAGTTGTTAGCATTTGAAATGTACAGTGTGATTAGTGGAAATTTGGTAACACACACACAAGATCTGGCATCCTGATCAGCTGATGAGTGCAGTTATCACGGTACCTTGGAATGGAGCCCCAAGAGTATAAAGAGGAAACTGCATCAGTTATCAATGTTTACAGCACTACGCTTTAAAACAGCCTACTTTTGGTTCCTTTGACCACCTGCTATCAATGGTGGTCACCAATCCCACTAGATTCTTTATCTGTGTTGTAATCTTCCTACTTGGGCCAATTTTAAGGCATAACCACACACTTGCCACTGTTATACAAAACTCTGAGACTATCTAGGTAGCCTGCAGCACTTTATATGACCTCCAAATGAATAAATACAAATATTCATATGAGTATACTAAATCTCAAAGTGATGTGCAGCACGAAAATACTCATATGTCATTATACTACTTATGTATAGTGCCAATTGGATCTTGCATCCCTCTTCCATTTGCAATGTTCCTGTGTGTGCAAATATCGATAAGGTACAACCTGGTACCACAGACTGCTTTATTGTGGGCTCCCAATATGACTGTTGCAGCTCCATTGCTGTGACTCATTTCAATATGTCACTTTACTCTCACCTTTCCATGATCCCAGGTGATACCTTGTGGTGTAGAGCACTTGCTGAGCATCCCCCATGATTAGAAGCCTCTCAGTACCTTGTACCTGCCACTCTTGTGATTGTCTCCCAGGCTATCTTTTCAATTTCCTGGCGTGTATAAATTATGCAAATTATGTTGTGCAATGGATACAAATGCCATACCATCAGTAAGTAATAGGAGTTACCAGAACCAGTCACTATTATGTGGCTCGCAAGTACTGAAGCTACATTTCTGTAAATCTGATGATATTTTTATTATTTGGTCTCAAGGAAGATTAAGAGATTTCATATGTATGAGCTTATAAATTCATTTATGGTGTTTATTTAACTTTAAATCTATTTGCCTTTTTTTAAATGCTAGTCAGGGGAGAGTGGGAGGAATGATGTTTATGAACAAATAATAAAATGAATGCAAAATATAATCTAACCAATCAAGTAGATAATTATGTGGCAGGCTAATGTGTGACACATTACAACATTATTGGTCTAAAAATATTTCCAGAAGGAAGTAGGTTTAGATTATTTTCGGTCTTCTAGTTAATTATAGTCAAATCATATGTGGAAGGGGCGGTTGTCCCATAGGACCAAAATAGATAGCTAATTTATATTCCTATAAATTGCATCTTTGGAAAATGTTTGTAGCAAATATAATAAGCAAAGTCATCCAAAGGCGTCTATTTGGCTGGTACCACTGAAAATGATTCCACATGGTGCCACTGGATTGGGAGCTCTCATACAGGGCCTTGAGGACAACATGTATAATTGAAAACTGTCTTAGTTGCTTTATTGGCTGCTAGTGCAGGACTTGCAGTGATGTGTTGAGGATTGTTCTTGTTTAGGACAGGACGGGGAGCATGCCTTTTTGCCTTTTGGAATTTTCTGAGGGTTTGGACTTGTATACCAGATAGATGGCATCACAATTTGCAGCCAATGTAGTACAACTGAAAATAAAAGTGTGATTCCGTGATGGAGGGTCCACGTTGAAGGGTGAGAGGAGCTTGGTATTCTGGAAACTATATTATGGTGAATACCTGACAATGGTGTTAACATGAGGCTTGAAGGACTGGTTGGAAAGATTTTCACTGAGATGTTTCCCATCTCATCAGTGAGTTGAGGTAATGGCCATCCTTTTGCATGGATGTCTGTTGGCGGAGAGGGACGCTTTCAGGAGTAATGTCTTTGGACAGATTATAGTTACTCTGTCAATTTAAGAGCACAAGAAGATTAAACTGTGATTATGCCAGCTGCAATTTCCCGCAGGTAAAACTGGATGTGTTGTTCCCACAGCCAGGAAAACCAACACCAGGTTCTCCATGAGCAGACGGAGTGGTATACCACCAAGATAAATTTGCCTACCAGGCTAGTAATCAGGCTCTACGAAGGCATTTTTCTACTTAAATCTTAATCAACAAAGACTGTGTTAAGATGGCCTGGTTGTTAAGTGAAGTTTTTGGAAACCTATGCACTGAAAGTGAAAAGTCAGTGAAACTCTTGGACACAATCTGCACAAATATCTTACATATGTTTCATTTGTAACACACACAATTTGCCTCTAGTGGATAATGCTTAAGAGTGACCTTAGGGTCGTTAAACAGGATATTCCAATGTAGTATTGGAAAGATTTTGAAGAATGTTTGCTTCAGTTTTGTAATAGCACTGTACAGAGTGTACATTTATACTCGCACTTTGATCTATTATTTAGATTTTATGATAATCGTGATAGGCAGTCAGAAACACCTGCATTGATTGTACTTTTATTACTGCAAGTGACTTTTCATTCGACTCTTCTCCTTGTAGTCCATAATACTCAGTGTGGGTGGTGCAACATTGTGTGCAAGGGGCAGGGGAAAAATGCCTAGCAACTTAAGAACAACACAGTGGGGGCATGGGCTGGCCACAAACGAGAATGGCCACTTGTTCTGGGAGCTCCACCCAGAAACAGGCCCCGGAAGGAGACAGTGGCCTCAACGGTGTGGTGGGGACTAAAAACCTATCCATTTACTCTGCACACATCCACTGATGCACAGCCTGGGTGCTCCGACAACTGCTGCATGTGCAAACCCATCCTGACTCTTCTCTGACTGTTCAAGGCTGCAAGGCCTTGAGGAGGAAGGGAAGCCTGAGCTCTCAATTAGCTGCCTTGCTCCTCCTTCTGGAAGTGGTCCTTAGCTGCTGGCAGCCCAACCCCTGGGGTGATCCTGGTGCATGCAAGAGATGCATCGAGGGACCCAAGGCTTCCAGCTCTGACGCGAACTGTGGACCTATTAAACCACAATGGCAGTAACAATGCCTGCAAAGCTCGTTTCCCAGATGGCCCCGGCGCCACACACATCTGTCCATCAACGCCCATGGCACCCATAAGTCTCTGACACCTTGGAACCAAGTCTACCCGACGCGACTTGCCACAGGTAGGCAGGGACCCTACACTTCCCCCCTACATCTCATCGCCTCTCTCTCACCATACCGGCAACAAGGACTTGGACAATAGGCGCACATGGGCCCCAGAGGGAGATTCTGGGCCAGGTCCCACCACAGCACTGCAGCACCTCCCGCCATCACATTACCCGGGCAAGAGGTGGTGCATCTACTGTGTTGTAGGGGCCCATCAAACATTCCGCCCTCAGCCCCATCCACCACACCTCCTGAGAAGACTGACTAGAGGTGGATTCACCTAAACCAGAGGCCACTGACTCACAGATGAATCCTCCCTTGTCGCTCATGGCTCTGCATCCTATACTTGTAGGAGCCCACCGGATCCCCACACTACCAGGCAGCATTGAAATCACAGGACTGGAGAGTCCCACTCTTCCCTACCTATGTGACATACCTGGATCGGATCCGTTTTCTGGCCCTCCCACCCCCTGATTATCACAGGGAACCTCTCAGCTCATCCCCTGGGGCCCCCCATACACCGCAGCCCACCTGCAGCCCCACACCCCACGGCTTGCCTGCAAGGAGGGTAATGCAGCAGAAATGGGAACATGTGGGGTAACGATGTACTCTGCCTCTGTGACCATTCCTCCTTTTGGAACAGCTTACCGCTTATACCGGCACCAGAGACTCTAACCAAGGAATATACTACATTTAGGGGCATTGAAAGTGAGTGCCAGGGAGTAGCCAATGTGCTACTTATCTTAAGGGTGACTAGACCCTCTAAATGCTCACCTTTCGTGGGGGTTGGGCATATTCCTGATCCTGATTGGAGGAGTCCCACTATCTTCAAGATGGTGAGCACTGAAAAGTGCACTTTATCTCGCTTCCAGCACCTGAGGGGTGGAGTTGGCAGAGGGGCGCACTCCTCCTATCCTTGGCAAGATTTCCCGCCTGTCTTCCCACCAGTAGGGGTGAGGACAGAAAGTGGCCTGCTCCTGCTAACAGGAGAGGCTGGGGTTGGGTTAAAAAAGGCACCATGTTCTTTAAAGCTCCTTGCCACATCACAGCGTCACATTTTAGTGATGTTGTGGTGGTGATAGGGGCCTTGCCTTATTTACAAGGCCACCTTAAGCCACTTCCCGTGGCTTAACACTGCCTTGTAAATAAGGACCCCTTTCACGCTATGTATAGCGTGAAAGGGAGGGCAATGAGTGTTGATTCTGAGCTGCCTCCTATTTCTGGGGGGCGTAAATAGGAGGGAGCGGGAGAACTAGGACCAGGAAAAAGCTGGTCTTACCCTGGCGCAAAGAAGAGAAATGTTTCCTTTCTGATCGATTTTGCTGTTTTCATTTGTGCTGCGTTGTGTAGCACACATGAAAACAGCAAAAGGCCAACCATTGTTTATGTACAGGAAGGTCCCCTTTCCTGCACATAAAGAATATTTTTATAAAAAAGCAATTTTGCAACTTCTGTGTGTGCTGCTTAGGCAGCACACATAAAAGTTACAAAGCGACCTTTAAAGATTGTTTATGTGCAGGAAGGGGGACCTTCCTGTACATAAACAATCTTCCCTTGAATGCAGACACCCTTGCACTATGGTTCATGCACTGGCGCTAGGTTGCTAAACTTAGTGCTAGCATAGGGGGAGACGCAGGGCTGCACCATATTCTTGTAAACATGGTGCAGCCCTGCGTTTCAGCAGTGGCGGAGCTTGTTGTTAAGCTAAGGAGGCTAACAACATGCTCCACCACTTCTTTGTAAATATGCCCCTTGAATACTTCAACTATTTACAAAACATAAAGAATCTGAACAATTGTCAGGAATGCTGTGGCATGCATTTAAAATATATCTATCAACGGCATTTGTAAATTAAACAACATGGGGTCCATAATACACTTTTTAGCAGTCTCGATTGGCTCGAGAAGGATCTTAAAGACCAAGAAGACTTAAAAGAGGCATACGCTAATGTACCTTCCTTTGCAATCCTAACAGAGCTGAACAGGAATCACTATGAATTTATAGACAAAGGAGAACTAGAGGTCAGGCACTTACATAAAAATGCTCGAGCAAGGGTACACAGAGAGGCGGAGAGGCCAAGTAGAATATGTCTATACTCTTGAGACCTGACAGACACATTCAGGCTATTACCTACCTACAAATGGAATACTTACCTTGATATATGAAACTAAAAAAACCTAGAAGCACTCCCTCAAGGTCGTGGTTCACTACTGACATTAATGAGGAAAGAAGACACCTCAGATCCCTGGAAAGAACATGGAGGAACAACCTCACTTCCCTCAATCTGGACCAACTCAAGGCAGCACGCAAAAACTATTACATTCATATCAAGAGCAAAGAGTCATCCTTCTTCTGTTCCGCTTTAGACAATGCCAAAAATCGCCCCAAAGAACTCTTCAACATCATTAAGAACCAAACCTCCATGCCAGCGGCAGATAACCCGGTGGCGTCCAAAACACACTGCGACAACTTTGCAAGCTTTTTCAATGAAAAAATCGCTAAAATTGACCGTTCATTCAGCCCGAAGCCCGCCTCCCGCTCAGAAACCTGGAGTCCTGCAACTAACCTCAACCCCACAGTAACCCCGGCCATCCGCTGGTCATCCTTCCGGCCAGTCCAGGATGAAATGATAAGCAATCTTATCGCCTCCGTGAACCCTCTTCGCACTCCCTCAATCAACTGCCCTCGAGACTCACCAAAGAGATGAAGCTCACTCTATGCTCCAATATGGGGTAAAATCATCAACAGCTCCATGAGCGAAGGCTCCATTCCGGACTGCCTGAAAATAGGACAAGTCACGCCACTTCTAAAAAAAACAGGCCTTGACCATATGGACATAAACAACTTCAGACCGGTCTCAAACCTTCCGCTCCTATCCAAAATTCTGGAAAGATGTGTGCTCGCACAATTAACCCAACATCTAGAAAACACCAATCTACTTGACCCACACCAGTCAGGATTCAGAAAGGGATGCAGCACTGAAACCGCAATCCTAAATGTCCTAGATGATCTGCACATGCCACTAGACTCCAACCAATGTAGCCTCCTCATCCTCCTTGACTATCAGCAGCGTTCGACACAGTGGATCATACCCTGCTACTCAAGGTCCTCCAGGAGAGAGCGGGCATCGTAAAGACGGTCTTAAAATGGTTCTCCTCTTTTCTCAACAACCGCACTCAAAGAATAAAGATCAACAGCTTCGAATCAGACCCCCTCCCCATTAGCAGAGGAGTTCCGCAAGGATCAGTACTCTCCCCACCACTCTTCAACATTTACATGGAACCCCTCACCTCACTTCTAAGGAACTCCAACATCCCCTTCCATCTCTACGCAGACGATACTCAAATCTATTTGGAAACCACTTCGATCGAGGACATTCACAGACTAAACGATACACTCATGGAGGTCCAACACTGGCTCTCAGTCAACCACCTCAAACTTAATGAAGATAAAACGGAAGTACTCCTCATTTCATATAGGGATGAAAACCCCCAAATAGTGGAATGGCTCAAAGCCGTAAATGCCCTCAATGTCTCTCTAGCACCAACGGACTCCACTAAATCCCTAGGGTTCACGCTCGACCCCAAACTGGACATGAAGAAACACATCTCAAAAACCGCCAAAAGTGCGTTCCTGAACTTGAAACCTCTCTACAAAATCAAGCATTTCCTCCCCCCTAAAGACCTGAAACTTGCCACCCAGGCATTAGTGCTCTCCAGAATTGACTATGGCATCGCAGTGCGCACTTGCGACCTCTCACCTCCACCCTCAATGCAGCAGCAAGAATGGTCACAGGAACAAAAAATATGAACACATCTCCCCAGCACTCAAGGAACTGAACTGGCTATCGATAGACCAACGAGCCAACTTCCGCACGGCTTGCCTCACACATAAAGCACTGCATACAGGCAAACCAGAATACCTGGCCTCCAAACTCAAAAGGGCCGGTCAATCCAGGAACCTCAGGAGCTCCAACACACTCCTACTCATCCGTCTGAAATCTCAGAAACACAAAACCGCAAATAAATCCTTTGCAGGCAATGCCCCAAGGATCTGGAACTCCATCCCCCCACATCAGAATGACAGCCTCATTCCCGCAATTCAAGACGCTACTCAAAGCGCTCTTCCTAGAGCGCTCTGGTTCGTAGTGAGAACCCCACACCGGACTCCTCTTCGAACCCAGAGCCGGATGATTCGCTCCTGATCTCCGTCCCGTAGTCCGCTCAAGATGTTGATGTACTGTCTTTATGTCCGCCTGTGCTCCTTGTTCTTTTATTGCATATGTGTCTTTGATGTGAAGCGCTCTGATACCCTCGGATCCAGCCAGCGCTATACAAAACTTAAACAAATAAATACATAAATAAATAAATATATGATGTGAACAATATATTATCAGAGCTAGTTGATTACTACTCTGTTCTATTCACCTCATGAATGTCCTGAAAGGGAGATTAATATTTCCAAAATCCCAACAATTTTGCTCTGGCTTGGATCAAGAGACCATGTAGCAAGTTCCTGGAACAACCTTGTGCCATAGAGGAGGTTCAGTAGTAATAGAGGTCCTTCCCTCATATGAGGCACTGTTGTGTAAGTTATGACTTTGGCGCAACTCTACAAGTTGTCCGGTCCCACCTACGGGTAACGTAGGTGAACTCAACGCAATACACCTGAATAAATGTGAAAGACATTTTATTGTATCCCCTCAAATCACTATTCAATGTGTAATTGACATAGAAGTATTGCTTTTGGGTTACTGAAAAGGGATCAGGGGCACCAAGTAAACAGCAACAAACCTTATTTTGTCATGCACTATATCGCACACACTGTACTAAGAATAATGAATACTTTTAAGCAAAAAGTATTTATTGCTACAGGAAAAATCTTTTTCTTAGTATACCTAAAACAAATATATAGCCAGCAAAAAGGCACTGTATGAATAATCAGAATAAAATGAACATTTCTATTATTGTTTAAAATTTAATTTAAAAAGTGATCTAGAACCTAACACTCTAACATCTGCTTCTATGCGCCATATTGTGAGAGCATGGAAGGCAGAGCAACTTGCAGTCTAGAGTTTCCTAGGGAGAGAGGACACACAGCATACCTCGTTGACAGCAAAGGCCGTCTTCTTCAACAGATGGTCAGAGATGCTGTCCCCCGTGAAGGGCAAACACTCTACGGTAGCAGTCAGTCCGTTTTCCTGTGGGACTCAGAGCTCTCGACTTCAGGCGAGATGTGCCATCTGCGAAGAGCAAAGTGTGACGGAAGTATGTGAGATTATTCCTGGAATGATCTCGGTGATAATCTGGGTGAAGACCCTCTCCTGACAAGTGGTCAAGTGGTTGTCTATATTTAGTCAATCTTATCAGAGACTGGAATGTCTGACATAAATGCTGCGCATCAAGGTATGCATCTTAGGCATTTCTTATGAACATAAAAGGTAAAAGAATGATAATTCAAACAACACTATATTGGTTATATGGCGATATGAGTTTGTAATCAACCTTGAAATGGTGAAAAATAGACATTTGACCTAGACAACTGTCGCCTTGTTGGTTGTGACACAAAGAGATGTACAAAAGTTCCCCGGGAAGAGTGACGGAGAGGGGTGTGTGTGCTAGTGAGTGGGGGGAATCCCCAAGTTGGAACTAGAACCCTCACACACCCAGCAAGCTAGGTGTCATGCTTCATCATATGGGCTCTGCTCCTCGTCAGACTGGCGCTGCAATGTCTGACGGGCTCCCGAAACCGGGGCTCTTTAACGGAGATCTTCTGTTCCCGCCATATGGTGCATGCGTGTGAGAGGGCCTGTGGAGTGTGGTCGTGAAGTGGGTGTTAAGTTAAAAAAGGTGAGTCAGTCTACATACTGAATTTATTCTCGTAGTAGACTCCCTTGGTTAAAAACAAAGAACAGTGGTGTGGGAGGGGAGAGACAATGACCCTAACACTATTAGGGAGAATTGGACTACTACCCTCAATTATCGGTCGACATGTTTCTTGCCTGATGGCAATTCTTCAGGACCTAAATAGGATCGTACCACACAGTGAAAAAACTAGTGACGAATATATACAAAAACAGAAGTAGGGGGTCAACACTTGCAGGCAGGTATACGGCCGTAATACAGTCAGTAATACCAGGGTGCAGGCTAGTCTGTCCTGCTGCAATTAGAATGCCCTAAACCGGATCCCTGATGGACCTCTCAGTCTGCTCCCGTGGGACTGGCTGGGGAGGTATAGTACCTTCAGCAGCGTCTAAGCAATGACGCAGAGCAGCTGCTCTGCGTCATTGCTTAGACGCTGCTCGTGGGGTAGGTGAAGCCGTTTGGACTGCTGCCGCTGAAGGTACTATACCTCCCCAGCCAGTCCCACGGGAGCAGACTGAGAGGTCCATCAGGGATCCGGTTTAGGGCATTCTAATTGCAGCAGGACAGACTAGCCTGCACCCTGGTATTACTGACTGTATTACGGCCGTATACCTGCCTGCAAGTGTTGACCCCCTACTTCTGTTTTTGTATATATTCGTCACTAGTTTTTTCACTGTGTGGTACGATCCTATTTAGGTCCTGAAGAATTGCCATCAGGCAAGAAACATGTCGACCGATAATTGAGGGTAGTAGTCCAATTCTCCCTAATAGTGTTAGGGTCATTGTCTCTCCCCTCCCACACCACTGTTCTTTGTTTTTAACCAAGGGAGTCTACTACGAGAATAAATTCAGTATGTAGACTGACTCACCTTTTTTAACTTAACACCCACTTCACGACCACACTCCACAGGCCCTCTCACACGCATGCACCATATGGCGGGAACAGAAGATCTCCGTTAAAGAGCCCCGGTTTCGGGAGCCCGTCAGACATTGCAGCGCCAGTCTGACGAGGAGCAGAGCCCATATGATGAAGCATGACACCTAGCTTGCTGGGTGTGTGAGGGTTCTAGTTCCAACTTGGGGATTCCCCCCACTCACTAGCACACACACCCCTCTCCGTCACTCTTCCCGGGGAACTTTTGTACATCTCTTTGTGTCACTAGTCTATAGGACGAGTACACTGGACCCCGTAAAATATTGTCCTATCTATGTCCCTCTTCCTTGTAATAATAGCCTTGTTGGTTGTATCTGTGCCATTGATTGGAGGGCTGGATGTTTTCACAGTTCTCAGAAAGATAAGGTCAGGTGACATCTATATCTAAGACGTGTGATAACAATGATTCTGCATAGATCAGGAAATATGGCAATCTCCATTAGTCAAGATTGAGTCGAGGCCTATACAAGATGAAATCAGACCTTAGAGACTTTACGTCGATCTCCCAGCATAAATTCTATCAAACATATGTGACGCTACTAGCCCCACGGCTATTACCAGTATACAATGAAAAACTGGAGCAGGTGATGCTTCCTCCCTCATTTGCAAATCCATACTTTTTCCCTCCTGAAGCCCGGTAGGCTGTCCCAGAGCCCCAGCATTTAGAGACAGTTATTGCTAATAAATATTGATGCTCAAGTCCTGACCATTTTACTAGCCACCAGACTGGCTCTCCGATTACCCGAACTGGTGCTTCCGCTGGCATGTGCAATTCCACAACTACATGGGGAACGGGGTCTTGCATTCTCACCCCGGAACTTATTAGTGTCACTTTACGGGATGGTATCACACTGTTTTCTATATTTAGACAAGACTAGTCTTAGGTGGCTCGTGAACCATTAGAGAGTAAATTCCCAGAGATTTATACACTGGTAGCTATTGTCCTTGAGTTGTTCAAAGTAAATTCAGCTTTACATATGAGTATCAATATGATTCCCATTTCAAAGATAGCGCCCTTGGTAATGGTCACGTGACCGGGACACTCCGGAAGAGGGTGGGCGTGTTACAACATTGGTGCCCTAGTTATGTGTTTAAATAGACACACGGAAAGAACAGCTGGTGTGCGTGGACTCCGAGGCCAGAAGCAGGAAATATATCGGTAAGCGGGCGGATAGACTTGACTAATGGCGGTTGGTTAAAGGAGGAAAAGGGGTCTGCCAATGGAAGCGGTGATGAACAGTGAGGTAGTATATAGTGGCCGCTGCTCTAAACTGGCTTGTGCAGATGGGGCCAGCTCGTGTACATACTTAGCCCTTCTCACTGTTTATAAATATAAAAAAACGCATTAAGAGGCCAGCTCTTGACATAAGTAGCCTTTCTCCCCGTTTTCTTGAAATATGTAGTAAGAGGCCTGAGTTGAGGGTGGCAGGGGTTGAAATCCCGGATCCCTTTGATTAACGTGAAATTGGGTGAAAGTGACCATGAATATACCACATACGATAAGTATTGTTTCTTTAAAAGGTTGATATAAAGCAACCATGGTAATACGTTTGGATGGTGTGGACGTGAACACATTCCCAAGGAGAAGGGGGTTGCCGGTATGCACGGTGGGGGCAACCACCTGGTAAATATTCCATATGTGTGAGCAGCAAATTCCTATTAAACACATTTTGCGTGTATTGGCAGTGATTAAAATTAATGGTTTTGTCAGTGGAAGTTTAGCTAGTTTTTAGCTTGGAGCAGCAAAAGTAAGTGGGAATTTTGCTTCTAGAGAAGGGGATCAGAATAGGTTAGCACACTGAATTTGTTCCAAGTGCTTGGTTTACCTTTTACACCCATTTAAATAATTTTTGCACTTCTTCACACTATTCTTTAATGGTTCCAAACCTTCGCACTTTTTTTCTTCTTTCGTGATTTGAACGTTAGTGGGTATATGCTGGGGAATGACATTGAACAACTTTTAAATAAATGGACAGGAGCACCTAGGATTGGACAGCATTGTGGAGGCTGTTGTTAAACATTAAAGCCAATATATGACATGGGGTATGCTCACAAGGATTGTTCTATATTACATTAGGTTCTTTTTTGGTTGAATATTATGAGGGACGGCTACCTGATCTGCATCCCTCTGTAGCTCCTTTTTGTGTATGATTACACTGTACCTAACAGATCTGGTGCGAAATTGAGTCTTGTCACACAGGAATTTATCCTCTCCGGGCGCTAGGCAACACTTCCACTTTAATTGATGAGGCGGATAGCACTCATTAAGATGATCAAACTGCCAAAGCTGCTTTACTTGTTCAGCAATATTGCGTACCGTTGGTTCAATACTTCATTAAAACCCTCAGATCACATTTGATTACTATAGGTTAGGCGGGCTGACAATTTCGAGTATGTTGGGAAACCCAGCATTGTTATATGAAAGGGGCGACCTTGTGGCACCCAATTATGAACTCTACTATTTGTGTGCGCAAGCACATTTTGAATACTTGTTATAACCTTCCTCCATGCATGGTGCACATAGCAATAGAACATGATGGTGCACACCCCACCCCACTTGAGGCACTCTTGAGCCGGGACCTGAAGTGGAATCCAGCAGAGATAGATACAGTGGCCAACACACAACTAGCCTGGATAAAGATTTGTAAATGACTAAACTTACTGGTTCTCTGTAAACAAAAACTAACCCAATTTCCTGTGATATCGCTGACATGTAACAAAACACCCTCAACAGATGCATAAATGAAGAATAGATGCTCTAGGCGACTTCTTCTCTGACGTCAATTTCTGGGCCGCTCAACCAAAATTGATGGCACTACTCCATTTCCACTGGACATTTGGTCATATAATTGCCTTCAGCCTGTGTGTAAAAACACTACCAAACCTTTACCCCAGGTACCTTTGGTATCCAACACAATGTTGATGTTCTTTGCCACCCCTACGTTGAGGCACAGGGTGACCAATCTATATTCTTTTATTCTGGCAGAGACCGCAAAAACTGTTCCTGGCACCAGATCACAATGGGATCCTGACATCGAGGCTACAATTTCAAATGCAGAATGGGCATACTGCTGTGGACAAATAGTGGACTTCTCTCCAAAAGGCAGAGTGCATCTTATCTATTTCAAATACCTCCATAGGATTGGCCACATCCCTGAAAAACAGTTTTCCCTCAAACTGGGAGAACATCCCAGCTGCGTTAGGTATGTTGAGGCAGAGGCAAACTTCCTATACTTTGCAAGAAAGAAGGTACCTGAATACTGGATTGGAGTTGGCAAGTAAATTTCAGATATGATCACAGTAGACATTGAGTTGACACCAAATCTTGTGCTACTAGGCTACACTAAAGGGGTGCTACTTGCCGTTAAATGCTTCAGGTCAGTGGCACTCCTACTGACCAATAGGTGGGTGCCGTGTGTGTGTGGGGGGTGACTGCATGATGTCGTAGTGTAATGATCAACTGGAAATCTATTATTCTATGATAACTTCACCTTAGGAACATTTGGGACCCTCTGCAGACATATCCGCTAAGCCACAGCTTTGAACAGGTCTAGAAAGCCATGATGGGCAGAAGGGGTAGGAAAGGCTAGATGATGAGCATGAGTCCTGAACGGTGGGCCTACATGGGACACAATGCCAACAGAAAATGCAATGTTTTGCCAGGAAGGCTCGATCAGCCTTGTGTGCCTCATGTTTCTTGCGACTGGGTATGATGGTCCCACCCTTGGAAAGACTGAGAGATTGATACTGAGAAAGCACTTACACAAATATTACTGTGTGCTCTATACAGTGTTCTGCCATGCTGTAGTGTTCTGTTTTCTTTTGTTTTGTCTTGTTTAAGATATTACAAAATGCCAATAAAATACATTTGAAAAAAATCTATATTGATTTTATTTTCCCCAAAAATGATGATGCTGTGTATGCAATTAACCAGGTAACTAGTTGTAAGCTAAATAATCTGTGTGAGCATTGGTCTGATTTAGAGGCTCTTATGTCATTTTTGTGCTGGACATGTAAGAGCAATATCTCTTGCATTCCATGTGCACATGCATTTATCCCATCTACAGAGTGGTCTGTGTAGGGAAACAGAATGATGTCCAATGGACGGGTAGGTCTGGGTCTCTGTCAGTTCCATGCACATTCTCAGGCTTGGGAATCGCCATTTTACCAATGAAACATTAAACCTAGGCCCCAAATCCTCATCTCATGGATCTATTAGCCCGGAGATCGCTGCACAAACGCAGTCATGCAGACACTTTACCTTGAGAATACAGGATTTGTATTTAAATTCTTGCATTCGTAGTCGAGATGATTCTTTACATTGTCCTGTCGAAAATCTGGGCACTCCCAGACTTGTGCATTAAATGATCATATACCATGTTTTAAAAGTTATGGCATTGTAGGATATAATGATGAAGTTGTTAAAAATGCACATTTTCCCTTGTTTGTTTAAAAAATGTATTTGTGGGGAACTCTCTCCACAACAAAATTCAGACTCGCTCGTTGGACATCCTGTCTCCACGGAGTACAGGGGCTGGTGTGAAAAAACGTACAAAGGCTGCGTTCTTTTCCCAATAACCCCCCGTACAGGGCGCGATCCTCAGTTTCATAGATATGTAGTTATGTTTTTTTATTCTGGTTGTGTGTCCACGTTTTTTATCCCTTGCTTTCGTTTGTTTAACTGTGTGTAGTCATAACTCAAGACCATGTCTGCTAGGAGTTAGAGTGTTACAAGTAAATACCTCGGACAGATTTACAAGAAAGTAACTCAGTGCGTTCGGCGAGCCATTTGGCTACGCTGCATTGAGTCACTTTCAAAGCACAGGGATGCAACATATTTACAGCAATATGTCACATCTCTGTGCTTCCCCTGCGCTGGCGCACAAACTGCTGCCATGAGCAGGCACAGACACGCTTGCACCATGGTGCAAGTATGCCTGTGTTGTGGGGAGATTGTTTTTGTTCAGGATGGGTTCCCTTCCTGCACAAAAACAATCTGAAATGCCATTTATTAGGTCTCGCCTACGCAGCATGCATGCGCTGTTAGAAGGGCTTTTAGCCGTCGCTCTGGTCATTTTCAAGCACACACTCGTGCTTGTGGTGGCATCCACCTGGAGGGAGGGCGCAGGGGCACGCCACAAGCACGAGAGCAATGCTTGAAAATAAGCAGACTGCGCAGGCACTCACCACTCCCAGACTTGGGCACCTCATGGAATAGCCAAGGCCTCCCCCCTCTCTCCAGTGCCTGCCCCTTTAAATTTGACGACCTCACGCGTGTGGGCAGGAATTCAGCTCTTATTACACCACGTTTCTGGTAGTTTGCAAACATTTCATTGCATTTCCTTGAACTTTCATCAACTGTCTGACCTTTAGTGGTTTTCTTCACACGCCTGAGAGCGCGTGGTATTCTTTCATTTCTTTTCAGATGCAAGGCTTGGGCATCGATTGGCCACGAGAGCTGGACTGTGCGTGCAACATCAGAGAAATTGTCGATTGACATGCTTCATTTTTGTCCCTCCCCTCAGTCACCTCTGCATGCGTGCACCTGCACTCCCGCCCCCCTGCTCCCCGGGTGGAGATAAAGTAATTCATTGCACTACCTGCCCCTTGTTAATATTGCAACACGCTACCAGTTATACATGTAAATAATGTATTCATACCATAAGTCAGCCCACAACGTGTATCGTCATTGGTGATCAGCCCGTTTGCAGAGGCCTGCGGTGAAACCCGTCAGATTTCATATATCGCTCCAACGCCCTGCTCACTGAAAACCCGCTCTTAACCCTCGCGTCACCTCAGACTGCTTAGTGTGCTTTTACACTCTGGAATGTACTCGTAAACGTAAAGCTGTTTCTAAGGGATGCGTTTTACATCAATTTGGTTATTATTTTTATTACAAAACATTTTTTATTCGTTTTCCAGTTATAAGAAACAAAAAATAGTTTAAAACATTGTAACCAATATCGCACATGGCATCATCCGAAATTTGCACAAACGACATCGGAGTCAGTCGTGTTCCAATGTCCTACTTGTCACAATCAAGGCCTCCTCAAACTCCTTTCAGTTCTTGTTCAAGCTGTGCACATCTGTTCGTGCATTTTGCTGCATTCAGATTAGTGGAGTCTTCTTACTCAGCCAATAATGGGTGATGTCCCTTTCTGCGATTAAACACCCCAGCACGATCAGCGCCTGCCTGTGTCGGCTATGACCCTCCTCATCTACTATCTCAAGTACCCTTATTGAACTTCTGTGTAAAAGGGTTGACAGATGGCTCTGGTAAGGCAGAGCAGGGGCGCAGAGCTCTCTGAGAATGCATGTATACCAGCAGGATTGGCAAAGCATGTGCATGACAAACTTAGGTCTGCAGCACCAAAAACTGTAGCAAAAAATGTTTGCCTACAGAAATAGAAACATCTTTTTATGGAGCTGAAAAGTTCATCAGTGGTTTGGTGGCAGCTGGTAAAGAGTTCAGTCTCACCTCTCCGTAAGAGAATGATCTAAGGCCTCTTGCGCCTTTGTGCGGTTGGAAATCTTGAGAAGTCTGGCGGTGGCTGATTTTGGAGAGGGGCGAGAGGGATTTGTAGCTCTTGAGGTTTGGCATAAAAGGGCCATGCTCTGTCTGAGCCTGGCCATATTCCCCTATGTTCACTGTGCTCTTTTAGCGTCAGAGTAGAGCACTTCCACCATGATGAAAAACTGTATTTTTGGGCCTACCAGCTTTTGCCTTGATCTAGGTTGTTTCTATCTATGTGTGCAACAGTACCACGGCTGTTTGAGGTTGGTTCTCTTTCTAACTAACTAAATTATTGAGGTAGGTTTTGCTGTTGGGTATTGTTTGGATACCTGGTGGAAGGATGATATCCATCGATAGGCCAGCCTCTTACAGAAATTGTCCACTTTTAAGACCCTACAACCTTTGCATACAGTGGAAAAGCACATTACAGGCATGTTAGTGTTCACGGTCTATGTTCACATTGTACCCCCCACCCCGTGAGCAATGCACTGTGGAACCTGCACTTTTTAATTTGAAGCCTACCAGACAGTGCAGCTGTCTGGTTTGCAAAGACTTCTTGGGGGCACTCTGAAAGCTTCCCTAGGAATGCATTTGCCCATTGCTTACCATTGGCTTTGTGGTTTTCAACTCACATTTGCTTGCTTTCTATTTGCAAGCATTTTTGTTTTAGGTTGTCTGACATGTCTTTGTCCCTCCCATGGAGCATAACCTTTTTACCACCTCTCTGACTCGCTCCTTGTATTCTTCCATAATTACTCACTTTCTATAAACAGGCCTTTATATTGTGTTCTTATCTTGTCACATTTGCTGTGCATTCAGAGATAGAGGTCAAATGTCAGGATTTGTCTTCTGAGGGAGCTTGGTATTTCTTTTCCTTTTTATGATTTTAAAGTGAGAGGATTTATGGATCAGTTTTGCTGGGTATTGGGGTGGGCTGGGGGAAAGGATGTACAATGTTATTTTGTTCTAGCTCACAACAAAATTACATGTCTATAAATTAACTGTGCAAATATTTCAGAATATATTAGAATTAGGGAAGCACAAATGAAGCATTTTTTTTGTAACTTTGAAGTGTGGTGGAAATTGATATTTAATATGATCAAAACACATCAATGCTCTAGGAGATTCAATTTTCACACATTTTCGTTTGCTCCTGTATAGTTTTATCAGTAGAACTGTATGACTGTGTAAATGTAAAGTTCATTACAATTAAAAATGTGTTTGTAATCGCAGTGCAGTACCACGCCATGCATGCCACTCTGCACAACATCACTGTACGACACTCTACACGAGTCCACTCTACTCCCCGACATTCTCCTCCGCTCTACTCAACGCCATTCTACGACATGCTACTCCACTCTAGGCACTTATACATCAGTCCACATTACAACCCTCTACTCCACAGCGCTCCACTCTACACCACTTTACTCCCCTCTATGCCACTCCAGTCACTTCACTCTACTCCACTCTGACACTCCACTCTACAACACTCTACCCAAGGCTAGATGATTTGTAACACTGGAGGTTAGGAATGAAAGGGTCATGCCCTGTCTGACCCTGGCAATATTTCCCTATGCTCATCATACTCTTCTACCAGGTTATGTCTCTCTGAGGACGGCACTCCCTCCATGTTGGACAACTACATGTTTGGGTCTACCAGCTCTCGCCTGGATACCGGTTGTTTCTGCTTATGCGTGCATCAGTATCACTGCTGTTTGAGGCTGGTTCTCTTTCTAATTATCTGAAGCAGTGAGTCAGGTTTTGCTGACCAGTGTGAATGGGATACCTGGTGCCAGGATGATATCCCTTGATCGCCAAGTGTCTTATGGGTTGTTATCCACCTTAAGATACTACTTCTTCTACACACATGGGAATAGCATGATTTGGACGGGGGATTGCTGACTTTCTATGCTGACATTGTACTCCCCCCACCTCCCCACCAATTGTAGTGCCCCTCCGTGATCATTGTACTATGGAACCTGCACTTTTTTCTGAGGAAGCATTGAATACACTGTTACCGATCTTGTTGTTTTACCCTAATGGCTCCCAAACACATGTACTTTTGTTTCGCTGTTTTGTATTTCCTGAGTTCTACCCAGTGTATTTGCTGACCTGATGAGATGGAAATTTTATTCTTTAAATTCTTACCTTCACATCATATTTTCACTGGCGGAATAATAGTTTCATCTATGTTTTTGCTTTATACATTAGCCTATGTATAGATTGTCTTTATGCAAGAAACAGCACCGCATAACCCAGTGAGGCTTTCCATGTAAAAGTTGTAGCTGCTGCGTGGTGGTCACATTATGGAAAAATACGTCCCTGCATGCTCACTTTCTGGCCAGTGTGGTATTCTCATTAATACTGTTTTTGAAAACCCACCCGTGTGCTTCGGACGCCTCACAGAGTTTGTCTTGGTTTCCTATGAACCCTCCTCCGCTTCCATCCGCTGCTTGAAACCTCCATCCGTGAGGCGCACTGCAGGTCCATGTGGTTATCCGATCACTCTTGCTGTCTCCTGCCCCGATCACCGTTTCCCTCTTTTAGTGGAGCCACGGAGAACAAGCATCTGCAATGCAATAGGTCTTGCATTTACAAAAGTTTGAGCTATTGATATTGCAAATGACAAAGCCTTTTATTTTTGTTTTCGTTTTTATAACATAAATAAAAGGCATTGTCATTTACAATCCCGATAGCTTAAACTCGCGTAAATGCGAGACCTATTGCATTCCAAATGCTTGTCTACTTCTGTGTGTGATGCTTTAGCAAACATAGAAGTTGAAAAACTATATTGTTTCAATGATTGTTTATGTGCAGGAAGGAACACCTTCCTGTACATAAAAAATCATTAGTGGTGATTTCCTCTTTCTATGTGTGCTGTGCTGCACAATGCAGCATGCATAGAAAGAGGGAAAAAACGAGGAGAAAGGAATACATTTCTCCTCTTTGGGCCTCCCTACGCCTGGGGAGGTGTAGCATTCACACACATTTCCATATTTGCGATTCCTCGTAATTCTGGAAATGTTTCTGGTTCCATGGGTGTTGCGTAGAAACACCCACAGCAACACCCATGGAACACACCTTTCACGCAAAGTGCTGCGTGCAATGGGGCAACATTTACAAGTGTAGTGTAGTTCCTATATTCCCAATAGGCTCTGCGCATTGGAATAACATAAACGATAGTTTAGACGTAGGACTGAGGCCGACTAGGTCTCTATTAAATATGTTACACTTAATTATGAATGCCAGCTAGCTCAGAGGTCACTAGAAACTTTCTCGAGTAAACAAGAAGGTGTTAACTTTCCTGAATAGACAAGAAGGGATTAGTTTCTGACAACCGCATAAACCTGACAACTTTGCTCCCTCCAGAATAAGGAGTATATCTCCAGAGTCGCGGAAACAATAGATAACTATTTTACTCAGTCAATCGTGCAGGCTTAGTTTCACCAGAAGTGCAGAGAAACAGACAGACGGGCGTTTTCAATAAAAGAGGTTATTTATTGAACAGTCTTCTTTCTTATGCAAGAGAAGTGAGTTGCCACAATTGCAATACTTGTCATGAAGTAAAGTGCGTACAGTAAAAGGAGTATTATGAAATAATACTGCAAAAGCATGGTATGGTTTCTAAGCCATACGGTGTTTAAAATAGAAAAAATATTTACATAGATAAAATCATAACTAAACATACTCAACTGGTGCTTCTAAGATGCGCCTACCCCGGTGTACCTAACCTAAGCCTAGTACGTGGGAAGGAGTAAGTGAGCTGCAGTTTGAGTTAAGATAGTTTTGCCAAGAATCTGAATCAAGAATTCTCTAAGGGTTTAATCAGCTCCGTACCTTGGTTATAGAATGAAGGAGGTCTTGTATCTCTCTCTCAGGACTCGATCTCCCAGCAGCCTGCAAGGTTGACAGGGAAACACTGGAGCTGCATTTCTCGGCAGGAGAAAAGACAGCGTCTCTCTCAGTGCGTCAATGGGAGGGTCGGCTTCCTTCGGCACTCGCTACACCGGGCGTCGGGCAAGTAGATAGCCGATCTGCTCCAAACCACCGTGTGTTTTGCAAGGGCAGATTCCGGTATATTTATACCTGGAAGGTGCCGAGTTTGACATAAGGTTAGACATAAGATGTCACTAAGAACTCGCAGTTCTTTCAGGACTCTAGGAGTTCTAGGACAAATCAATACAGAAGCAGGGGGAATTCCCGGGCTGCTGGAGGCTTGGTTTGTTTAAGAACACGTTGTGCTTTCTAGGAGTCTTTGGGCTTTGCCTTGCCGTATTTGGACTGCATTGGCTATGACTTATTATGGGTATGATTCTTATGCCTTTATAAGGATATGACTTGATATAACCACATAAGGGCATAAATCGGGAATATTTAAATAGGGTCCTAGATTCATTTACAACACAAGAAAGGACTAGTCACACAGGGTGGCTTTTCCTGCCCTTGTAAATATGGAGTAGTAAAATGCGCCACCAGTATGTCACAAAAAGTGACGCACCGGTGGTGCAAGGGGCTTGTAAATCTGCCCCACCATATTGCCAGATTTTGAACCTGATTTACTGGATTTTTTTATCCAGGTCTCCATCTCTAACGATCACCCACATTAGACATTCTAGAATGTTTGTTTGTTTGAAGATGTCATCTGGGGGTTTGAGATCTAGTGTGACGTCATTCCCTGGCTGTCCCCTTTAAGGGAAAGCACTGAGATGCATACAAAGTTTTAGTGACAAGCTTCATGCCCTAACCTTCATACAGGGGAAGAGTGGAGGGGAAGGGGTCCTGTCTGCAGAAGTTGGTAAGAGGCTTCCACTGGTAGTATAGCAAAGTAGTATTAATTACTGACTGGCGTATTTACAAAATCTGAGCAAAATAAGCATGCGTCTACCTTTATTAAGAGCAATTCTGCATTTTGAAAGAGCTGGCTAGTGAAAACAACGTTGCACCACCAGAGCCAGGTGTCCCCCGGCCGCAAAATCTAAGATGGCTGAGGCATTCTTTGAATTGTCACATTCCCTCTATGCACTTACCATCTATGTGAATATTAAAGCACTTTGGGGCATATTACCAAGGGCAAGTATCGCCGCTTTCTCGGCGAATTGTGCCGAGAAAGCGGCGATACTGCCAGAGGCCTATTCACAAGGGCATTTTAAAGCATGCCCCAAGCCCACTTTGCATGTCGGCGATAAACATCGCTAATGACATGCAAAGTGGGCGTTCCCACGTCCAACGACATGATAAATGTGGTTGGAGGTGGGAACACCCTATTACCAAGGAAGGCGATGGGAGGAAAAGACCTGCGATAAACTCATTAATCGCAGGTCTCCCAACGCCTGCTCTGGCCAGGCGTTAGGCATTGATAACATGGGGGTGTGGATCATAAAGCTGAATCCACCCCCCCATATTATCAAGGCCCACATTAGCGCGTGAAAACAACGTTTGTTTTCATGCGCTAATGTGCCAACTCCCGACTATCGCCGGATTTCTATTCGCCTGCCTGATGCGCATTGATAATTGCGTGCTAAAAAGGCGATGAAATTCGGCGATAGCCGGCAATACGGGAATGTGCGTTGTGCGTTTTCCAACGCACTCCTCGGTAATATGCCCCTTTATTCCAGTCCTTGCTGGAGTGCAAGTGCTTCTGAATTGTGGCACCAGCAGAGACTTCACACAACAAACAGGCTATCTGATTACGTCGATTGAAGTTAATAAAACGGGCTGCAGCTTGAGAAGCATTCTTGAAAATGTGTAGGTGGCCCACGCCGGTTCATGCTGACATTTGACCTCAGAATCAGCAGCTATGATGCATGCTTCAGCCCGTTTCCATGAAGCATGACGCTCACGTCTGCATTTGTTCTTGTTTCCCACGCCTCCCACTGTCCATATAAAGATAAACCAATATTTAAAGAATCTATTTTGGTAACGTGTACTGATTTATGGGTTTTATTTGCATTGCATTACATCTGCATGATTGGGAAGATGAACAAGTGCTAACGTTCTTTATTCAAATTAAAATACTTCACGTACAAAATGCTGTCTGCTTACATCGCATGTATATGTACACAATTTATTTTGTTCAGTATGCAAATCTCTTTATGCAATTAGAGGTGCAGTGCTTGACACCCTGACAGCAGCAAAGTGTCCCACAAACACGAGTTACCTCGCTGAGGTGTGTGTTAAGCCATTTACATTCCTTGCTTTAAAAAAAAACGATGTTCCTGCTAAATGCTAAAGAAGATTTATTGTGAATGTGTTTTTAGGTAAACAATTTGCGTTGCTGTTCCAGGGAAACCTTTGATTCCATGTTCCTTGCCACCCCTCAAATTCCTGCATAAGCAGATTCCAAAAAAGTGGAGGCACATTATCTTGATACCTAAGTTCCATTTTATGTATTTATGGGAAATAGGGGGGCGGTAGAGGGCGCACAAGCGGAATGGCTGCCTGATAGAGTAGCTCCCGCTCCTTGGCAATTTATCCGATAATTATCTTGTTCCACAGGGTGAGAAAACAGCGAATTCACCCCCCATCTGCTGTAGGGGGTTGCCCTCTGCACTCGACCTGAATTTGAGGCCGTTGTGTGGCCCGAAGCCGGCGGCGGAGCCGTTTGCAGTTCGACCGCTAACACACGAGGAGACCGCGAGCGTAGGAGACTGGCTGTGGCGGACTGCGCAACCCCGAGGCTGGCCACGAGGAGATAGGCCCGGGTCGCGATTGAGCGCTTGGAGCCCGAGTGCCTCCTGCCTGGGATCTTGGGGCCGGAGTGCGGCGGTATCGTTCTCCCGTGCGCCTCGCCCCCGGCTGGGGGTCTGACTCGGGACTGCCTGGCTGGCAGCGAATCACTGAACAGTGCGGGAGAGCTCAGGGTAGCGTGGCGGCTTCTGGAGCGGCGGAGAGGAGCCGGATTCAAGCAGCACCCTCCACGGAGCAGCGCGAAGTGAGAGATGCCCGAACCAGGCTGAGGCGGCCGCCTCTGCGATCCCCGCAGGTGGCGGGCGAGCTTTGTCGTGTTCACCAGCCCGCCGGACTGCGGGAGGACCCCCCCCCCGATGATCCTGTGCTTGCATGCTCCCTGCCTGCCTACGTTGGTGGTGGCGCTGACCCCCTGAGCCCTCACTGTCTGCATCACACCCCGCCGGAGGGTTGCAAGACCTGGACGTAGCCCACGATTAGGCTGCGGGGGGAGGCTGCCACTGTCATAACTGCATTGGACGCTGCCGTTAATGATTACCCCGGACTGGCGGCCTGGGTACCTACCTTCCGGAAGGGGGGCTGACATTGGGCCTACTTTCTCACAAGACGACTATAGCTGTAACATTGCTGCCGCCGGGCCCTGGAGGGATTGAGAGCGCGGGGAGTGACGGACGGCCTATACCCCCCACCCCCCAGGAAGCGACCATCGTGCACGAGAGGTGCATTAACCGGCTTGGACCGACACTGGGGAGTGCGCTCGGAGTTGTACCTGCACACTGGCGCGCCCCCTGTTGGGACTGCATCGCCACCCCCTCAGTGGGCACCTGGGCACACAGCAGCGGTAGGACACGAGGCGGCGGAGAGGCCGCGTCCAGCCACCAACATGGTGCGACCCGAAAATCGCCAAACTAAACTGAGTTTTGATGGCGCCAAAAAAGGCACGAAATCGGTGCCTGCGGACCCCGGGCCAAGTGATGCAACCTCGAGGACCGTAGCTATTCCCACTAAAGACCTTGTCTTGCATAGCCTGTTCCAGGAGATGAGGCAGGGGTTTGCCACTGTGGTGGAAAAGGTTGACGGCGTCACCACCAGGCTGGATGCCCTGGTTCATAAAGTGGATCGCCACGAGGAGCGACTAACGGCTACTGAACAGCGCATATCCGATAATGATGATATCACCTCGCCCCACACCACGCAATTGGCCAGGATGGACAACCTGCTCAGAGTCATAGCGGCCAAGAACGAGGATTTGGTAGCCCGTAGCCGACGCAACAACATACGCGTCACGGGCATTCCGGAATCCACGGACACGGGCAGGATGGAGCTCTATGTTGAAAAACTACTCAAAATATCGATCGGAGAGGACGCTTTTTCGCCTCAATTCATCATCGAGAGATCACACCGATCATTGGCACCTGTTCCTAAGCCCGGTCTGCCGCCTAGGCCAATCATCGCTAAATTGTTAAACTATCGAGATCGCGATGCCGCGCTGCGGGCGGCCCGATCTCAGCAAACCCTACAATACAATGGCATGAGCTTCTCCATATATCCGGACTTCACCCCTCTGGTGCAGGAAGAGAGACGCAAGTTCATCCCTGTGAAAAAGAAGCTGCGAGAGGCTCAATTGGACTATGCCCTACTCTACCCGGCGAAGCTGCGGATCACACACCAGGGGAAACAGCGCTTCTTTACGAACCCTCAAAAAGTAGAAGATTTCCTAAAGACGATCCGTAAAGCTCGTAGAGGGGAGCGTGATGCTGCGGCGGATCTAGAGGACGGAGACCCATCCTCGGCAGCGGATGAACACTGATCGCTTGCATCTACTGAACTTCTTCTTCATCTGCACTGTCATGCACTGACTCTTACTTCGAGAGTATGAAGAGAGGCGACCACGCACGACGGAACCACGCTGGCTCATCACTCCTGTGGTAATGTAATCCAAGGACCACCCTTCTTATCCTGGCCTCTACCAAGGGCGGTACAGATTCGGAGGCCATGGGCGGGAGACGTGGCTGTGTGAACTTTATGTTGTATCCCTACAGGGTGTTCCCCATGCAAACTTTTATGTTGTTGAAGTTGAGGGGAAAGGGGGGGTGGGGGGAGAGTTGAGGGGGGTACGGATGGCTGCTTGCATGATTGGGATGCAGTAGTGGGTGGGGGGCAGAATGTTTTGGGGAACTGAGAGACACACGTGGACTGTTTGATCTTGACATAATATGCTATACTACATTGACTCGTCTCGACGTATTGGTCGCTGCGGATCCCCGACCTCCAGGGGGGAACATATCGATAATACATTTGCTATGGCCAACTTAGGAACTGATGCTCACTTTAACTGCATGTCATGGAATGTTAGAGGGCTTAACGATGCCAAAAAATGTCGCAATGTGATAGCATATCTTAACAGACATAATGTTCACATTGCCATGTTGCAGGAAACTCACTTGTCATCGCAGACGAGAGCCACTTTTGCCAGCAAATGGGCAGGAATTCGTACATTCTCCTCTTGCTCCACCTACGCGAGAGGGGTTGCCATTCTTCTAAGACGCAATGTACAATTTCAGAAATGCGGAGACCTGACCAATGGCGAAGGCCGTTACGCATTATTATGGGGGCGGCTAGGCCGCGACACAGTCACTTTTGTTAATTGTTATGCGCCTAACACAGACGTACCTGCATTCTTTACCGCACTTTGGGGCAGGAGAGTGAATGTGGGGTCCCGGCACATTATTTGGGGAGGGGACTTCAATTTGGCGCCAGTACCTCACCTAGATAGGGCGGACAGGGCAACTCATTACAAACCCAGAGCGCGGGAGGCGATGGGAGGCATCATTGCTGAGGGCACACTGGTAGACACTTGGCGACACCTACACCCGACTAAGAGAGAGGGTATGCATTTCACACCATAGACGAGCGCTTGGGCATGGTTGGACTACTTCCTTACCAACAAAGAAATCACTCCAGAGGTGCTAGGGGTTAGACACTTACCGAGAAACTGGTCTAAGTCGCAGTTTTTCCCTCTTACGGATGCGGTCACTGCCTTCCCCCTTGACTACCCACTTGAGTGGTGTCGGACGGAGCTCCGATACCTTGGCATACAGATATCGCGTGATAAAGACGAGACGATTCGCTCCAACTACGGAGTGGCAATTACAAAACTCACTGCTGCAGTGGATCGCTGGATCACCCTTCCGCTCTCCATGGCTGGCAGAGCATCCCTCATTAAAATGGTGGTGCTGCCCCGATTTCTCTACCTCTTCCTCAATGTCCCATACGATCCGGGTGCTTTTTTCTTTAAAACCTTGAAATCAGAACTTTGCCGGCTCGTCTGGGGAGGCAAGAGTCCACGGTTGAAATGGACCATGTTGACCCAGCCATATGATTCAGGAGGCTTTGATGTGCCTGACCTGGAGGCATATTATCTGTGCGCACAAGCGCATTTTGCTTTTCATTGGATGGCCCCCACGCCCTTCATGCCACAATTAGCGGTGGAGGATTGGATTGTGCATCCTGTGCCACTCAATGGCCTGATCCACTGCCTGGAGGCACTGATCCAAACGTCCAATACCTCTGTCTCCTGTACTCTGGACGCGTGGCACCGCATAGCTAAGAGGCTATCCTGCGGTTTTCCATATTCTCCTAAACTATCACTGACATTCCATCCTGCCCTAGCACTATTGCAGGAACGAGGCTTTGAGCTGCTTTGCAGCCGACTGCGGATTACCTCCTGGGGCGATCTCTTCGCCAACGGGAAATTTAAGGCTGCAGATGAGTTCTTTGCTTCCCATGACCGCACGCCACTCGACGTATTTTACTACTTGCGTCTACAACAAGGGATGAAGGATATCCTACCTGAATTCCCAGATGAACCCAGGATCGTTCTTACACTTCAGTTCCTGCTGTGCTCACAGGAAGGGACGCATTTAGTCTCTGGTTTGTATCGTCAACTCAGATTGGCTGGCATGCCGCCCGCGGCGAGGGCGCGGGAGCACTGGAGCGCTGAGCTGGCCACCGCGCTCACTGATGACCAGTGGCACTACTGTTGCGCCCTTACTGCTCGGATATCGGCCAGCAGTAGATTTAAAATGATACACTAAAAATACTTGCACATGTTATACTACACACCGGTTAAAAAGCACAGATTCCACCTGACAGACACTGACAGATGCGAATGCTGTAACGCTGAACATGCGGGTTTTTTGCATTTGGCCTGGGAATGCCCACCTGTATTTTTTGGCAACAGTTAACTGACGCTCTTACGGCGATGACTAAGGAACCCATTGCGGAGGACCCACTTCTCATGCTACTTGGGCACACGCCGCACATCGCGAAAACCTGTAGGAAGTTTATTGACAACGCGCTGCTCTTGGCAAAGCGCCGGGTGGCGTGTCGCTGGGGCCGAGGCAGAGCACCTAAATTTAAGGAGTGGCTGATGGATATGACCCACTGTCAGGAGCAACACGTTACATTTGCTAAATTATTGCCGATCCTTAGTCGCCCGAAGGATATCTGGAGCCCGCTGACTGACTATTTGCTGGCCCAGGCGGACGACGATACTACTCTAGATTGAGTTAACGTAAGGGTTTCAACTTCCCTGATGACACGTGAGACTAGGGGATCCATGCGCTGAGGCAAATGGGATGCACCTCTCCCACCTTGCCGGAATACTCTACACTATCCTCTGCAGCTCTCCACCTTACATAACACTGTGCCGCCTACTACCACCATGTCACTGTCCATGCTGACAGAACCGCAGAGCCCCTGCCCCCCTAGATAGTGCTCGCTGCCCTGCTCAATCCATGCTCCCTTATCATTACACTGGGTGCCCCCCATAGAACGGTCCGCGGGACCTTTACCCTACAGACGCACACTTAATATCGGTATTACAGACAGCTTCTAGTGTAGCACGGAACGATCAATGAACTGTTATAGCATGTATTGACTCAGGATCCTTTATTTGAAAAGGCCTATGATGCCTCTCTGGTTTTGTTTACTGTTGGGAACTGGGAAGGGAGAAAACTACAAACAAAAAAACAAAAAAAAGTCTATTCTACTGCATCACATCCTTATGTATTGTCTTTCACACTGCACTAGACATCGGATGATCACAATATAGGGCGATACTACGCCGCCGGGCCCCCGGGATGCCGGTTAATTGGCTGTGTTTCCATAAGTGAGACGTGCTCTATGAGTTTGCATTTCACGCTGCCGGCCTCCGGGTTGTAGGCGACTAAAGCAGTGTACTATATGTAATGCGAAATAAAGCAGTTTTGAACGCCAAATAAAAAAAAAATGTATTTATGGGAAATATAACTTGTTGTGTTGCTTTGATGTTAAAATACAATTGGCACCTTCTACAATTACAGATGGTGGTTGTCAATATTAATGTTGTTTTCCAACAACGAGATTTAAGATAGGCAATGCTGGCACACTGGCAGCGATGTCACCATGTTACGGAGGACAACTCATCTGCAGTTTTATCATGTATACCCCCCATAAACCTCTTAGGTGATGATCCAATGAATCAGAGGAAATGCAGTCTTGTGGGAGCTGTGCACATTTGGGCCTCATCTCTTTCAGCCCCTTCATGTTCATTGTACTTTGTAAATAACTTTGACCTTGTGTCGTGGCAAAAAAATACAAAACAATTGACTTACTGTACTAATCCCCTCGCACAAAAGCAACATCACCCTTTGCTATACCAATATTTAAAAACACAATACCTTGCATGGCAACGCCGTCTCCTTCTGCCCTCAGTATCCTCTTGTGTCATCCAAAATACAGTTAAAGAAATGCCACGCCTAGTACCCTGACACCTTCCTGCACCACTCTCTCCTAGTTTTGTAAAGTGACACACATTAGCTTGTTGGACCCAACCTGGCTCATTTTGCAGGATCTCCCACAGATTTTTGCGCTGTGTAGACAAACCCATTTTGTTTGGCCTTAGACCACTGTGCACTTTATTCCTTTCCCACCAGAGGTAAAATGCTTGTGCTCTCTCCCTAAAACATGGTACAATTGGCATATACCTGACTGGTACATTTAATTTAATTGTAAGTCCCTAGTAAATGGTACTACATGTAGTAAAGCCCGCAGTACAGTTTTAAACTGCCATTTTGACTAGGGACAATAAACCTTTTGACAGGCCTAAACCTTCATTTTTAATAAGTCACCACTAAGGTAGGCCCTAAAAGCTCATATGTACATAAAAAACAATATCCCAACAGGTATCAGTTCAAAGACAGTTATGTATGTATGCGGAAAGCATTACACAAACAAGAAACAAGGAGACTCAATTGGATTGTCTAAAGGTTATTATTCACCAAATTATATAAAAAAACAGTTACATAGGGGTATACAGTTAAAGCAGCACTGTATAGAGAAAATCATATGACAACCCGAAGGCACTTGGTGTATAGTGATATATACAAGTGGATCAAGGTGACGACGCAAGTGATCAGAGTGAACAGCGTGAACGGCGCAAGGTGAACAATTGTAAAAAAATAATAAAATAATATACAGTGGTGGACGATCCCTATTAGAGAGGATCGAAACGCCGTCGACACCACAGCGCAATTTTTGGCGTATTTCTTCCGTTTGGTTCACAAAAAAATGGAAAATAATGAATGCAATTGATGTAAATTGTTACTCTTTGAGCCACCACTGTATATTATTTTATTATTTTTTACTATTGTTCACCTTGCGCCGTTCAGGCTGTTCACTCTGATCACTTGCGTTGTCACCTTGATCCACTTGTATATATCACTATACACCAAGTGCCTTCGGGTTGTCATATGATTTTCTCTATACAGTGCTGCTTTAACTGTATACCCCTATGTAACTGTTTTTTGATATAATTTGGTGAATAACAACCTTTAGACAATCCAAATGAGTCTCCTTGTTTCTTGTTTGTGTAATGCTTTCCGCATACATACATAACTGTCTTTGAACGGATACATGTTGGGATATTGTTTTTTACGTACATACTATACACAATCCCGACGTGGTTTATGGGTCCCACTCCTGTTTTGTTTCACTAAAAGCTCATATGGCAGGGTTCCATGTACTAAAAATGTTTTGCATATTCTGGCAATTAAAAACTCCTAACATCGTTCTTCACTCTTGGAAGGCATATGTCTGACATTGACCTACCCCGGGTCACCTTATTACATTTAATTAGTAAAAACTTTTGGTTTTGGAGCAAATAGAGATATGGTGTTTACTCTCAAATGAATCATCATTTAAAACCCTCTTTATCCTTAAAGTCACATTTTATGTCACAATTCTGAAAATGGCACTTTTAGAAAGTTGGTATTTTCTTGTCCTCACCATTTGTGTACTCCTGCCAGTGTCCTGGGTCACATGACTGTGAATTGTTTTGCTGTTCGGGTTGTGTATCCCTTTCAGACACTGACATATTAGGGGACTAGGTGTAGGTAGGATAGGCCATCCTGCCTGGTTGAGGTGGAGCTGTTCCCTGCCCAACAAGTCAAAGAGCTTGCCTTAAGCACACACATAGAAACCTGATACTATTTGTTTGTCACCACAGACTTCTTGGAACCTTCTTGGACCTTCACCTTTCTACAACCAGATGTGTGGGTAGTGTAGGTAATCCCCCCACTTCAAAGGCTGCCACATGGTATAAATAATGCACCTCCTGAGCCTCTCTTCAGTACACTCCTGGACCTGTGGCCATTACAAAAGCGGGTCTGCCTTGTTCCCCAGAGGACAGTCCTTCTGCTACCTGAGGACTACCTTGCTTCTTGAGGCCTAACTTGTAACCCATATCACTGCCCTGCTGCTTGAGGCCTGTCCTTCTCTTTGAGAAGGAAGACTGGACCTCCTCTCTTCATCCTAGGCTAACCTGAGTAACTCCAAGGGTCAGTTGGCTGACCTCCATTCTGATCTACAGGGACATAAGCTCCAGATGCCTCCCTGCAACTGCCCAGCTGACTTGCAGTTCAGTGCTCTTTGCAACTGTGAACAGGCCTGTTTGTGCCAAGACTCTGCCAGCCACGACAACCATCAACATGAAGCTCCTGTAACTCTTAGCGCTACAGGGATCGCAGCGCTGAACAGCAATATGTGATCTGCACTTTGTGCTACAGGACTGATAACCTGCATTGACCGCCAACCCAAAGCTCCAGCAACAACCATCCTCTATGCCTCACTGGATTTTCGTGATACAGCGATGACCGTTAACAATGTTAGGCATGCTCTGCACACTACAGAGGCGACCATACACGACTGTCTCCCTGCTCCTCACGGTGTCCTCCACTGCAAAGCAGATTCTTTGCACAGGCAAACCTGTTCCTTGTAACCGGGCAGTGTTCCATCGTGGTCAGCCTGAGCTAGTGACTTTCTACCCATCTAGCACAACCAGATGACTATTAATGGCACTTTAAATGCTTTTAGAAGCTATACTTACCTGAAACTTTGGAAATCAATATCTCGGGTCCTATTAATTGGATTGTTGTTATCTTGGGCTCATTTTGTTTATTAGCATTTATTCTTTTTTTATACAATAGCTTGAGATTTTTCTTGTGTTTTCACATCATTACTGTTTGTGTTGCAGGTAAATACTTTGCACATTGCGTCTAACTTAAGTCTGACTGCTTTGTGCCACTCTACCAGAGGGTTAAATAAAGGGAAATTTAGTGACTTTTGTAGTTTATCCTGACAAAGATTGTGGTTATTGCCTGAGTGGGAATTCCATTCCACCCCCCAAAACCAATAACCCTGATTTTTACAATTTTGCATGTCATGTCACTGTGCCCTGAACTAGTTTGCCCCAGTCTTCCGAAACCATCCAGCAAAGTGCAAGTCCTGCAGCCATCTTCTTGAAAAATTAGCTTACCACCCTTGGATTGAAGAATCATGTTTAACCCTTTCCTGGAGACAATGTCAATTACAAATTTGGAGACAGAACATGCAGAAATATGTCTGGAGCTTGTTACCAACATTTATTGTTGAGTTTTACTTCCCTCCTGTGGAGGGAGGGAGCGTGTCCATTTTCCTTTCTTGCTTAAAAGTCACTAGAAACTTACTTTGCAATTCCAAAAAGACATATTTTTGGACAATTGATGAAGCCCCGACAAGATCCCAGTTTATGAGGTTTCAAAGCTAGTAAGTTAGCCAGTAAGGACGGGAGTGTAGATCAGGGACCTATCCAGATAAAAGATGCGATCGGATATGTTCCTGAAATTATTACTTTGTACAATTTTTTCTATGCCGCAAGTTCATTTACGGATAACTTGTAAAATGATGCATCACTCAGCAGTTAAACAGAGTCTAATATTGCTATTGCAGAAATATAGTGTTGTTTTGTCAAGACTTAGGTAAAGAAATGGCCCCAGATCCAGTAGGTACACAGCGTACTGCAGCCCTGTGGAAAAAAAAGAAAAAGAAAGAAAAATGTTGAAAACATTTTAAGTCGACAGTTAAATGCCCAAATTAAACTTTGCAACATACTGTTATTATAGGGTTCAATAGAGCTTGCAGCATATGAATGATTTAATGGTTCTCTAAACAAGTACTAATCACAACAATAAATCAGAGTAATATTTGAAATAATATTTCAGAGGAACATCTGGCCATTTCCAGAGTGCAAGAACATGTCTGATTAGATGGCATTATTCATATCACAGCCTGCTATTTGCATAGCGCTTTTTAAAATAAGTGTTGCATAAACGTTTGTTTTAATAAGAGCAGCCATTATAACATTTCCAAAATATTATCTCCATTTCATGCTAAGCATTGGTTCGTCTGCAAAATGGAGACAAAGAGAGAAAGATAGGGAGAGAGAGCGAGAGAGTTTTAGGATCTCAGCAAATATGTTTTTCATTTAAAGGGACATTATGCTTATGATAAAAAACAAAAACGGCACATCTTGAAGTTATCCCCTTATTGCACATCGCTATCTAGATTGTGGTTTATTTTAATTTAAAATAAACTCTATATAATTTTATCAAAAGAGAACAAAGGACTAATTGATCGTCAGGAACCTTTACATGCAGAAATTATAATGTAGCAGATGATCCAATCTGTTCACTGTAGCTGTTGGGTACGTTTATCCTGCTTGTTGCAATACTTAACTAGTCATAAAAATTAAAAAAGCTAACTTGAACAGCTCAGGTCTGTGCAGCAGAGTGTCGATTCTGCACCTCGTTCATCCTTCTCTATGTGACAGTGATTCTTGAAAATGTCCTGGCAATTCCAATGTCATTTGGGCAAACTAATCATTAGGTCTAGTGTAAGAAAGTGAATTATTAATTAAAGTTGTTGGAAATCCACCACAACTAATAAAAACACTAATCTGATAGGTCACCTAAAGTTTTAAGTAATTTAAATGTGCGCTCAACCCGTGGTTCCCATGCCACAGTGTAGACAGCTTTAACTTAAAGAAAGACACATCAACCAGGTTTGTCTTGGTCGAAATTTTACTTTTTTTAAATGGAAGCTGAAAGTTCTCTAGCAGGGCAAGGTTTCAGGATGTGTCCGTGGAGATCTTCTTAAAATTAGACAGCCTCTGGTTTTGGCACAAAAAGGCTCTGAGGAGGAAAACTCAAATTTTGTGCCCAAGGAAGTCCTCATTTCAGCCGGATTGCTACATTCAAACTTCGTGTCTTTTTTTCAGAGCTTAGAATCCTCCAGTGGGGCAAGATTTCAGGCTCTATCCAACTATGAGCTCCATGAGGTCAGACAACGTCTGGTTGAGGCTTTGCTGCAGAGAAGCTCCAATCAGGAGAAACCTGCTTCTTCAGCCCAGCAAAGTCAACCCATGGACTGATTGCCTTGAGTGGTTGGCCTCCATCATCTGGAGTTCTGGAAGACCAAACATTTTCTACATCCCACTATTTCAGAGAAGTCCTGTTAGACATGGCCAAGGGTACAAGGACCTCAGAAACAGGACTTGAGGTTTAAGACTCACTCCAGCTGAATACACCAGCTGGGTCCAGTTCAGATCCAGTTGCTACTGGTCAGCTGGGCACTTTATGGAAAAAGGCCTCTTTCAGCTTATCGAGTCCCTCTACGATCACATGAGGTTAGCCAACTGACCATTAAAGTCAAATTATTTGCTCCGGGTAAAAGTGGGATCAGGTCCAGCCCTTCAGGTCTCCTCACAGGTCTCAAACAGCAGAACCAGACCTTCTTCTTCCACTGTCCCACAGAGTGTTCTGAGGAGGGTGCTTTAAGGACATACATGTATGGTTGGCATCAGCTAGTGAGTGGTAATGACCCCTGTCTCCTATTTAACCAAAACGGTAAAAGTTCCCAGGGTCAGCTCTACCAACATTTGTACTAGTTTCCTGTTTGCCCTCCTGTAATCAATTCCACAGTGCACCTTACTCCAAAAATATAAAATGGGTGAAATCTTACTACCTTGTTCAGAGCCGTTGACCTACCCAGTGGTGTGCCCAGGGAAATGAGCAGTTTCATTCTCTCTGGTCACTCATACCAGTTATGGGAGTAGCCCCCCCCCCCCCCACTGCATTTGGTGCTACCTGGTTGCCTTCTCCACGTCTCACCTCCAAGGCTCACCTCACTTTTACCTCTTTACAGGTTTATGGAGTTCTTGCCAACCTATTTAGTCTTGCTGCAAGGGGAAGAAAAACATCTCCCAATAGCTATGGCATTTTCCTAATCTAGGAGAAGTTTTCAGACCTCATTAAGGACAGGCACTGGCTTGGCAGCTGCTGGAGGACTAATAAAAATTAGTCTCCAGGAGCTTTAGGCAAGGAAAAGGTCCATTTCTAAAAGTTACTTTTCCTAACTACTTACTAGAAATCCAACTCCACCATTCAATTGGACTTTTATTAAATATAAAAAATAGTGATTGTAATATTTTTCTGGCTGGCTTGAAGCCTGTGTTAGCAGAATTATTATTACTATAATCTGCACAACAGTTTTCTATATAGGACATCCAGAGCCTTCCACAGTGAAAATAGCTTTGGAGCCTTGTCTCTGTTTGGACGTGGTAACATTAAGTGTCTATATGTTCCAGTTGGAACGATCATGCACCCAACCTTGTTGGCTACAATGCCTAATTAGGGGTGAATTATTAATATTTAAAAGAGGGGTTTAATATTTAAATTGGAGCTTTTTCCCTGTCTGCCAAAAAGTGTTTATTCTGACAAGTTAGAATTCAGGCTTAAACTGTAGCGTTCAGGCTACACTAGTAGGGCATGCCATGTTTGTCTGGAACACTAGTGGATGGCACAATGCGTGCTGCAGTCAGCAGATGACATCCATGCAATGAATGTATTTCTGCACAAGACACAATGGCCTTGTAGGAAAGTTAAATAATGCAATTAGAACTTAGCTAATTTTACCATGGTTTAAGGGTCAGCGCAAATAGGCTGAGCACTGTACTGCAGCACATCAGTGTACAGTCTAAAAATGAGCAATAGAATTCAGCAGAAAATAGAGGGTAACCAAGCAAAAATGGTCATTCTATAGCATTTATGAATCTACAATTGTTTGTTTCCAGGATAGTGATTTCAGACAAAACAGACAGGCCCCTAGCTTTAACAGGTTCACCCTTGCCATAATTTCTGTTAGGATATTGGCGATTCTTTCCCCTCACAGTTTCATCATCAGGCATGAGTACACCTTAAAGTAAAATGTGGCATCTTCAGAGCCACATCTGAAGCACGACTTATCACAAGGGGAATATAGGGGCATATTACCAAGCAATAGCGATAATTATCGCTATTGCTTGGTTAGAGACAAAATTTTACCGCTGAGCTGCGGCGATTTTTATCGCAGATAAACCTTGGTATTACCAAGGTTTATCGCAAATGCGATAAAAAACGGCCGCAATGCATGAATATCGCTGAAAAGTCAGCGATATTCATGCATTACCGAGCTAATGCTCTTAGCCATGTTATCCACCTCCCTTTGGATAACATGGCTAAGAACTGCTCAGGGCAGGTGTTAGCTTTTGGAGATATTCGCGCTTAGCGCGAATATCTCCAAAAGTTGGTAATAGGAGATAGCGATGTTAGCGACTGTTTCCAGTCACTAACATCTTGGCACGCCCACTTTGCATGTCATTAGTGATAAATATAACTGACATGCAAAGTGGGGCCCAAGATGGTCGCTATCTCCTACTAGCTGTCGCAAACTGTTGTTAGCGACAGCTAGGTAATAGGGAGATAATGTTATCTCCGCTTTCTTGGCTTTTAAAGCCAAAAAAGCGGAGATAAACTCCCTTGATAATATGCCCCACAGTCCTCCTTCCTCAATGAGTAATCTACATTTGTGAAGGGCAACCATATGTGTTCCTAAACTTCAAATCAGATGTAACAGTATGATGCCCAGCTATTTGAAGAGCTACATGGCAGCTGTATCTTCACAGTGGTAACATAATATAATAGCTGATGTGTCACCAACATTTCATCAATGTTATCATCCTCTTCATTATCAATAGGAGCTTCCTCCAGAATGAACGACTAGCCCTCAACACAGATTGAGCTGTCCTCCCATTATCCTCTACGACATTTTATTCACTTTGACATACATTTATCTCAAGGTACCTAAATGTGGAGAGTTCCCATTTAAGGGACTGGCCGTTTAAGTAGTTCAATTAAATATCTTCAATTAGCCATATTAACCATATACACTAAAAACAACAAGATAGCCGACAGGTTAGGAGCTCTGGCTAGGGATTGCCTTTTTGGCTCTAATCTCCTGGAATCTACTCCCTCCTTGGAGCTTTATACTCACCTGAGGTAATAGGGACTGCAGCCCTTCAACTCTCCAATTCCGGCAATTTAATTCAAAACCGTCGGATGAATCCGTGAATGACATACTGACCGTGGAGCCTGAGCAACATGGTCGATGACCAGTGGAGCTGTTTAGACAGCTATAGAGGAGATTGGCTCTGGTTCTCTCCCTCGGCCATCACCTACCCAGCCGGACATTGGACATAGTTTTCCTTGTCTCTCCACTGTGTCCCCTTTCCTCCCCTTCCTTCTGACGAATCGCCGAGGATTTGCCTATGACGGAACCAATTTCAGCGGCCGATGCCCAGTGGAGATGCTTGGGTGCCTGTTGGAGGGGATTGGCTGACTCACTTCTCCGGGGCTGCTGCCTAGGCACCCTAACTGACTCTCCCCTGACTTTGTGGTATGCTGAACGACGACACTGCTGCTCCTGTAGCCCCGAGCGTGTGCATGTTGATGACCCGATTGTGATCAGCGATATTGAGTCCTCCTCCCTCTGTGATCCTGTGGCTGCCTGTCCCTTCCAGCCCTGCGTAGAGAAGTGGAGTCAGCTCCCTTGTGGTTTCTTTGGATTGGATTGTTTTATATCCCGCCATCTTTGTGGTTTCAACCGATCCTCACTGTTGCTGGACTGCTCCCTGTTCACCCAACTTTACCTTTTCCTCAAGTTGACACCCCCCCTTACTTCTCCTACACCCCTCTCATCTTAGACAGTCACCGAGACATGGGATGTTTGGGATTGCTGGTCCTCTGCCAGTTTGCTTGTCTTTCACTTTGACTGTTTTGTACCCCTAAAGTACTTTTCCTCCTTGCCAGTCTACCTGACTAGGCCCGATAGAATGTGTGTCTTGGTTATGTTATACACTAGTAACTCATGTTATTGTGTAACACTGTTTTTTTCCTATTTGATACTGATGTAATTTTGTAACTTGTAACTCACTGATCCTCATGTAAAGCGCTCTGATACCTCCGGGTCTTAGCAGCGCAATATAAAACTCTGCAAATAAATCAATAAATTAGAAATATGCAGGATTTCAGCCAGTTACCTTTCTATTCAGATATTTTCCTGAACTCCTACATGGTTTTTATAGTTGGGTCAAGGCCAGGATCAATGTTCACCAGATATAATACTCCGCAAAACTAGGTTTTTATTCTTTCTCTCTTAACTTTGGCCAGTAATTCCATGGTGCCTGCAAACATCTGAGGGGAGAAGGAGTACCCCTGGTGCATTGTTCTCTGATATTGATTGGCCTGTGTGGACTCCAACAGTCACCTAAAGTTTTACAGTGAGAACTTGCTCATTATTACAGGTGGAAATCGAATCTCACTCATCATTTTCAAGTAACATATACTAATGTTGTGTTGAAGGGCTCCTACATGTCTAATGCAATTACTGCTGGATTTGCTGCTGTCAGAGTTGTCAACTTCACCACCTCAAAAAAACAAACATATTTTGAGTGAATTGCTTCAACCAGGTATTAATACTCTCTGGCTTTAATGGACAACAGACAAAAACACCTTAAGCAGACAATTACAAAACCTTTTTTACATTATTGTGCTATCAAAATTCAAAAGGCATTGGGGTAACAACAATGTGAGATTTGCTGTGTTGCAACTTGGCTGCTTGGGAAAGGATATTATAAGCAACTCTCTGGTAAAGTAAGTTCTAGCAATCAGGTATATTTCAATGAGGAGGGGGGTATACCTGATAACATTTGGAGGGCAGACCATCATACCAATGGGATTTCCCTTTAGCCAGCTTCAATATTGCTTGTCTAATCTCTAGGACATCTCCTGGATTTTCAAGTGTCTCTAGCTCTTAGACACTTATTAGGCACATACTGTGGCATTTACCTTGTACAATTCTGAATAATAATATGTGAATACCTGGTTTGTGTCTTTTTGCATGGGTACTGCCATTATCTTCTTTAGATTGGATGCTTGTGATTGGAGTTCCCTTCCTACCATGCTGTGTAAACCTTGCCAGATACCATCAAGACTTGGTCCACTTCTCATGTGATCTTGGTATATGTCTTCTGTGATGGGAATGCCACTTTTCGATTGGAAAAGCCTGACATCAAGGTGGGTGGCAGACGTCTGGTGAGATGAGCACAAAGGGTACAATCTTGTAAAAATGTGGACATGCATTATGTGGTCAGGCATTCTCATGAAGACCAGAGCCATGTTCACATAGCAGCTTTATTTCATGCTTTTGCTAGGCTGCTACTTCCTTCAACCTGTTCTGTGGAAAATTCACAGCGTCAAACATCTTCTAATATCTATAAATCCTAGATTAAATGTGCAGTCAGGACAATGATGTATTTTTTTCTACTTCAAAGCACTTTAAAAAATGTAATCCTCTTGTTTCAACCCAACAAACATGCTACTATCTATGATGAATTACTAATTTAATTTCTCAGAGTTGGCAGTTTCACTTAACTTTGCTTGGAAGAGAGATATCGGGGAGTAACAGGCCAGTTCTCAATGGTTGTCCTTCTTATTCATCAGAACAATTACTGGAGAATACCCTTTGTACAGTTGAATATAAATACTACCAACTGTCATACCATAAGAATTATGTTTGTTTTTATTATGGCAAAGAACACCCTATGGCGGACAGATATCCATGTGTTGGAGTCTTCTTTGCACATATCCATTAGAGAATAGCTGTCACCAAGCACAGTTTTTGTTGTTATTCTATTGAGTGTCATTCTAATCTCATTCATTGAGATTCACACATCTCTTTGAACTTTATATATTTCCAGAGCAGGGTAGCTTTTTTTCTGCCTAATAGCCTAGCAAACTGATGCAAAATATGATAACCCTTGTGCTTCTTTTATAACAGCATGCTCAACCTATCCCTTGGTAATTGTATAATTTGCCCCACTATTTCAGCTTTATGACTATAATCGCCCTCTTTCTTTAGCCAGGAATACATTTGAGTTTGTTTGTTAGGTCCTTCTGGGTGACTTTAGAACCTCAACATGTGGATTTAAGATTACTTACACTCTATATGAAACAATCTATCAATTTCAGCTACTTTGTCACTAATATTTTGTTTGGTGTGTTACTTTCATTATCACCAACTCTATTTACATCACTGTAGGAAACAAATATTTACCAGATGATGCCCTGAATGAAGCAGACTTTATCTTGATGAATGCTCTAATTCACCTATGGATAGCTAATTTAGAAAGACTAAAGGTTCAGTAATTTATACTTATTTGAAAGGGTGAATGGAACATCACATAAAAAGTCAAGTAGACAGTGATGTCCAGCAAAGGGGGTTGGATTTAGATCGATGACATATAGGTCTTCAAGTACAACCACACCTACCTCCTAATGTCTAAAACACCCTTAAATAGTTATTCTTCTTTGTTGCTCAAGACTATTCCACAGGCCTCTAACTACTTGTAAATGAATTATAAAGCTAGCTCGATTGTATAGTTTTTTATTCTTGCACCTTGGATGAACACTCTCAATTTGTGTCAGGCGATCGAACAACTCTATATTAGAAGGGTTTGTAGGGTGCCTGCAATATGTTTCAGATATATTATTGAAGGTGGTTCAATTCTTCCTGAATAAAGCAAATATCAAATTAATAATGCACCTACTCTACCTCAATTGAAAACGCTAATTTACAATTGCCAAGATGGTTCCTTGAATACTCAAAGATAAAACAGATTCGTCAAACCTGAAACTGCCAATGACATCCTTATTTCTTGTGCTCACTGGAATTTCTAGAATACTTATTTAATAAAATACAAGCCATATATCTGGATTTTAAATCAATATTCAAACGACAGTGGGATATAAACACATATAAGGTGAATGTTTCTCCATAGCAAAATAATATCTGCTAGTAAAAGCATGGTTGGCTCAACTCAGTGAAAACAGAAGCTATTTATTCAAAAACATCATTTCTTTTCCTATAAAACATTCCATAGAATCACCTGGTATTTTAAGTATATAGGACAGGCAATGTGTTTCATTATTAATCATTACTCTAGCACATCATTGAAAACTTAGCAGCATATTTTTGAGTTGCAGTGTGTTGCTCTTGCACCACGCAACATTGTGAAAGTGCAACCAGCCGCGGCCGGTAGTGGGAGTACCGGCCGGGCGGTGACGTGGGGAAGGGGAGGGGCAGGGTGGGGGGTAGTAATGTATGGAATCCGGACCTTAACAGGTAAGTAAACATAAAAATAAATAAAACTAATTTCGTTGCGCGCACTGCATCGCATTTGGTGATGCAGTGCGCGCAACAAAATTCTTTTTATTTATTTTTATGTTTACGTACCTGTTAAGGTCCGGATTCCATACATTACTACCCCCCACCCTGCCACTCCCCCTCCCCACGTCACCACCCGGCCGGTACTCCCACTACCGGCCGCGGCTGAGTGCAACGTAATTCAAAAAAGAGATTTATGAAGCCACGTAAGGCCACCTTGCATGGCCCTGCATGGCTTCATAAATCCAGAGTAATGTAACACAGTGCAAATTGCTGCATTGAATTACTCTGCGCCAAGGAGGCATTTTCATGGGTGTAGCTGGATGTTCCCATGTAACATCCATGGATTTTGACACATTCCCAGATTTTCAAGAACAGGTAAACCTAGGAATGCACCAAAAATTATGCCTCCAGAGGAGAGGTATCACACGAAGAAATATCTCTCCTCGTTATTTCCTCTTTCTATGTGTGTTGCATTCTGCTGCACTCATAGAAAGTGGAAACAAGCCTCTCAGGATTGTTTTAAAGCAGGAAGGTGTCCCTTGAAGCGCAAACAAATTCCTGCATGCAACGCAGGTACTCTTGCACCATGGTGCAAGGGTGCCTGCGGTGGCGCAAGGCAGTCCATTGTTCACCAGCACAAGGAAAAGGACAGGAATACCTCTTTTAAATACAAAACATTCCTGCCCTTTCTCTGTTTTGCAATGCAGCACAGCAAGGTCATTTGCTGTACTGCATGACTTTATTGTAGATATGTATCTAAAATTCTCTAGAAAATAGCAAGGAGGTTTGTAGAAAGTTATATGATGGAAAAGTGGCCATAGATACATACCTAATGGGCGCAAGTACCAGTTATATTTTGCAAGAAGTATTTTTGTAACCAGAAAGGTATTTTGTAAACTGATTAATGTTGAATTGGTGAGTTTGTGAAAATGAAGAATTCAGAGTTTGGTGCAATCTCACCTACTGCTTAAATATGGTAAACAACCTTTACCACGAAGTTTTTACCACGCGGTACCTTTACCACGCGGCCGTTACAACGCAAGTCGTTACCACGACTTGCGCTGGAGGACGCTGTGGGATAAGGAATTTTATAAATTTATATTCCAACACCTTCCCTACTGTTACGGGGACTGGTGTTGGAATATAAAATTATAAAAATCCTAAATCCGCGCCCACCAACGCAAGTCGTGGTAACGACTTGCGTTGTAGCGGCCGCGTGGTAAAGGTATGCGTTGTTACAACCTGCGTTGTAACAACGTACATCCCTTAAATATTTATGAAGTTGCTCAGAAATTGGAACTCACTCCGATTAGAGAAAATATACGGGATGGTCTGCAGACTAATATACACACTTGGGATCACGGGATCAGGCTAGCCGGTTACATACTGATCCCAACTTAGACTGATTTCACACTAGAGTATGTCCAGTATGGTAGAAAGCTGAGGGCTGAAAGCTGGTATCTTACTTCCAGGTATATCCCTTCAGAGCTCTTAGCTTCAGTGGTTACAGTCACTCTGTTAAAATGTGCTCTCAAACAAAAATTCTAAAGTAAATCTTATTACTGGCCCGTCAAGCATCTAGAAAACTAGGAAGGTGGCCTGAATGTTTGAAAGGGTCCACCGTCGTGCTCCTCAAGGAGTCAGTCGCATCCACCCTTGACATGAGTCTAGTGGCTTGAAGGTGGATGCGACTGACTCCTTGAGGAGCACGACAGTGGACCCTTCCACATATTCGGGCCACCTTCCTGACTTTCTGGATATAAAGATTTCCTTTTGAATTTTTATTTGAGAGCACATTTTAACAGAGTGACTAACTACTGAAGGTCTTGATGAATGCCCTGATTACTCTATATCCATCTCTCATCTGAAAACACCTCTGCTCATCCCATTTTGAGAGTTGTAGCCCACACCACGGACCCCACAGTCCGGGTGTGAGGAGGGAACCCAATGGACGCAAGTCTCATGCTCCCTCGGTCGCCAGGAGCCCGGTACCGGTTGGCCATGAAGGCGCAGCCCCGGACGGGGATTGGGGATCACGGCTGCTGCCATGAGAGCCTTGAGGCCAGCGCAGAGGAGCGCGGGCTCCCTCCATGGAGCCCGGGCCCCGAGGTCCAGAGCCAGATGTTAACACCGCCTGAGGCCCACCATCCGCTACTTTCACTTTCAGCCGTCTCGCCCTCAGCACAGAGATGCCAAATAACCGTGAGGCGTTATGAGGGCGCTTCATCTTACAGCCACTCTGCTGCTGTTGCCTTTTCTCCCCCTGCCTACCAACACTTCGGTGATGACCGGCCATCGTCGGAGCCCTCTCTCAGCGGTGCTGATGCCTGGGGGTGTTTCTCCGGCTGACTGTTGGTGAAACGGGATGAGGTCTCCCAACCCGATGCTATCCGGGTTCGACTTTTGCCGCTTTCCCCGCAGCCTACCCTCCTGCTTCGCCTTCTGAGGGAGGACCGGGACCCCCAAGTCGTATTGCCAGGTACAGGGGTGCAGTTTTGGGGAGAATCTCGACACTACAGCGTGACGCCCCTGGGCTTTTCTTTGCTGTCTGAAGCTGGGGGGGCGCGCCTTCCTGGACTGCATCTCTGGCACCAACGCGGACTTCCACAGATGTCTGGCGTGCAGCCTGAGGGGCACTGCTGCCCTTGCGACCCAGAGACTGTGCCTTTAAACAGACGGCGTGTCAACATCCTCGACGACTCTGCTGCCCAGTAACCCTGAGCGCTTGCCCATGTAATTGACTCGATTTGGTTTTGGTGATCCCCCAAACCCTTTCCCTCCTTGCTTCTGTGGCTGCCCCCCTCTGTTCTGCTCCTTTATTCCAGTGCCCGTGTTGTTTTGCAAATTGGTTCTCGTGAGTTGCCCCGCCATTTTGTGACATTGCATACGGTGCTCGTTTCCCAGGTCATCCATATTGGAGGACTCATCCGCCTCATTTGCTGTTGAACTACACCCTTTGTTGCCTGACAATTGCTTTCCCTGTGCTGTAACCCCCCCTTGCAGTCTCCCTCCTCCCTCCTTCTTTTTCATTCTCCTCGCCTCCTGATGTTATTTCTTTTTATCCCCTTTGGGATTTTTCCTTTTGTCCCCCCTTGAAGCAACTCCATCCTTGCCGGTGCCACCTGGTCCGATCCTTTTCCTCTCCTTTTTCCTCCCCCTACCTAACATACCCCTTTGGACATGTCCTTTGTATATATATATATATATATATATGTATATAGAGATAACTCTAACCACTAGTATATGTAGTAGACCTTTGTACTCTCGGCCATTCCTATGAGATTCTTAGAGTTTATCCATTTGTATCTCTTCCTTGAGTTGCATTACAACTTGTACATATGCAATTTTATCTGTTTGTATCTCTTCCTTGTGTGACTTTACTACTTGTACATTTGCAATTTTTTTCTGTTTGTATCTTTTATGTAACTCATGTAATCCTAAATCCTTATGTATGGCAACTGGGTCTTTTGTAAAGCGCTCTGACACCTTCGGGTAATGTTCGCGCTATATAAAATCGCATTAAATAAATAATAAATTAAATAAAAAAATAAAGATGAAGCATGTCTACTTCGGGTGAGTGAGGGGTCTTGTCCTTAAAAAGGACTCCTTGCAAAGATACTACCATATCACCTCACACATCAACCTAAGAGCTCTGAAGGGATATACCTGTAAGTAAGATACTAGCTTTCAGCCCTCAGCTTTCTTCTGTACCGGACATACTCTAATATGGTCTACAGACTAACATCACTGTGATTCACTTTAAATAAAGTACCTTTTATATCTTCAAAGTAAATGGGCATTCTTTAAAAAATATATATATTTTTTAAGTTTCTATGAGAATTTGCTTGTGTCCCCTGGACCACTGCATACTTGACTAGAAACATTTCCCAAAGTTCACAAGTGGGAATGGGTCCCAATAGGATCCCTTCACTTTTGCGAATGGGTTGCCATCTCCTTTTCCAGAGACAGTTACTTTTCAATGGCTGTGCACGGAATTACTGTTGCAAACAATTGATAGATATGTTACAGAATTGCTAGTTTTAAGGGATCACCATATCACGCCTGTGAGAAATTGGATTGTCGGTTGACTGGGGTGTGAGATCTGGCTTAACTTAGTAAAGTATTTATGCAGCACGCAAACAGTAATAAAGTAGGAACACAACACAGGAAAAATCCCACACCAATTTAGAAATATAGACTACATTGTAATAAATAATTTCACACCAAAATGACAAGAATCAAATCAGGAGCATTGGAGGCTTGATATGTTACAAATGTTAGTGAAAATAGCGCCAAAAAGCACAAAGTGCCAGCTATGGATATCTGGTTGTGCGGGACCAGGTAAAAGTAACAAGTTCAGGTCAACTGCGATTCAGCGCGGATTGGCTATGGTCACCAGATTAGTCCAACTGAAAGATTTACCTTTTCAAATCAGCATCCTGTTCTTGGTGGAGGGGGCTGCAAGGAGTCAGGAAAGCATTGTGGGAGGTTGCTGTAGTAGCATGCAGGTGAAGCCTGGTGTAGCAGATAGGTGTTGCTGGACCTTTGCATTGGCCAGTCGTGTGAGCGTTCGATGCTGTAGTGCAAAGAGATAGCTGCTGTAGCTTTGTGTTGAATGGCAGCATGAGCCGCGAAGTCTTGGTGCAAATGGGCCCAGTTGTAGGTGCAAAGAGCACAACAACTTCAATAGTGCTCCCTAAGGCCACACCAAGGGTCCAGGACCTGAATGGCACAACTTGCATGTCAGGAACTCACTTCAGCTGGGTCCAGGTGTTGGTCCTGGATGTTGGGAAGCCTTTTATTTCCCTGAGGCAAAGATCAGGAGACCAGCAGGCTAGCACTTCGAGTCACTATAGTAGCCCAAGGTTCAAGATGTAGTTGCAGGTCCAGTTCCCCTCTCCCAGGCAAGAGGGTGGCAGGGCAGCAGTTGAGCAAAGAAGTAGTTGAGCAAAACAGCAGTTCAGCAAGGAAGCAGTCCAGCAAGAAAGCAGTCCAGCAGAGTAGCAGTCCTTTCAGCAGCACATCAGTTCTTCTTTGTAGTAGAGTCCACAGATCCATAATTGTACTGAAGAGTTGGTGTTTGAGGTTCTACTTTATACTTCAATGTCCAGGTCTTGGAAGTTGTGGGAAGCTTCTAAACACAGACTTTGTTGTGCGTGGAATTTCCTGCCTCCTCTGCATTGGCTTCAATCTGGCTGAAGCAACAATGTAGGGTGGTTAGGCCCTTTATGTGAAGGCAGATCACAGATTATTCGGTTGCTTGTGGGACTGTGCTCAGCTCTGCCCCCATCCTGCCAGCAAATGTCCAATTCAGGCACACTTAATCCCTCTATTGTCTGCTTGGGAGGAATTCATAAAGTCTAAATGTCACTTAAACCCAGTCTTGTGACCCAAAGCAGGCTACAGACAGACATAGAAGGGCCAATGGCAGAAAAATGTCACTTTTCTAAAAGTACAAAAACCTATAGGGGTTAAGCCCAAATGATCAAGGCCAGGTAGGGCAATTCAAAATTCAGAACACAAAACAATGAACACGGCTCTGTACTACTACTAGTTGACTGTTCGTTACTCCATGAGTAGTAGGAGTGTACGGTAGTACGCAGCCGGGTTCATTGTTTTGTGTTCTGACTTTTCTAAAAGTGACATTTTCAAAATTGTAATGAAAAATCTGACTTTACCATGAAAGAGATAACACCATTAGAATTTCATATATATCAAACATGGAATAGTTACCTGATCCCATTTGGAAATTAAAGCGTATTAAATTTAATAAGGAATTACCAATGTTATCCTATGGGAGGGGTAGGCCTCAGAGTAGCGAAAATAGAATTTAGATATGTAAAACCTAAAAGTACATGTCCAACCTTTTATTTACACATCACCCTGCCCTATGGGATACCTAGGGCCTACCTTAGAGGTGACCTATATGTAACTGAAGGGGAGTTTAACCCATGTCAAGCGGATTTTAGTGCCAAGTACACAGAGCAGTTTAAAACTGCATTCAGGCTGCAGTTGCCGAACTGGGACATGTTTGAAGTGCTACTTAAGTGGGTGGCACAATGTGTGCTGCAGGCCCACTTGTAGCATTTAATTTACAGGCTGTGGGTATATGGTACATGACTCTACAAGGGACTTAAAGAAAAGTAAATATGCCAATTGGGTATAAGTCAATGTAAACTTATTTGAGGGGTGTGAGCACCAGCACTTTAGCAGTGGTAAAGTGCATAGAGTCCTAAGGCCAACACAAATTAGAAATAAGTTCAGAAAACAAATGGATTGTAAAAGGAAAAAAGTTAGGGGTGATCCTGCAAAGAGGGCCAGGTCAAACATGACCTGCTCCAGCCTAAAGAGAGGGGAGACTAATCAATACCTTGATGGAATTCCCTGCTTAGTTGATAGAGCATAGACAATGTCCCTGTAATGCAGAGGCACTTGTCAGTTCTACGCTCTTTTGAATTAAATTAAGTTGGATCCCTCTGTCTGCACTCTCCTGAGCCACTGATCTGACCCATGGAGAATCAATTTGCTCACTTGTGGACCCCATATGTGCAGCCCCTAATCTTAAGTTGCTCACAAATGCATTGCAGCAGGCAGATAGAACCACAATGGCCAATTAAGGGATGTGACCCATTTCATCCCTTGGGTCAGACTTCTGTTCCCAACCCAAGGAAAACTCTGCCCATGAGGACTGCACCTATCAGAGGCCATTGACAGCTGTAGGTGTCAAGAGCCAGACCCCAGGCCATCCAAACCTCTGAGGTTTCTCGAAGTAGGGGGCAACTGCCTGGGTGTTAGTCACCCTTCTTCCACTCTCTTTCCCACCAGCCCAGGAGTGGTACCCTGAGGCTGGTCACCCAGCCCAGGATCTGTACCCCAAGGCTGAACAGGGGTCAAGAATGAGTCCTTCCTCCCCATCTCTTCATCTGGGCAACTGTACCCTTCGTTTGAAATTGGTATGCCCAGATGTCTGAGCTTTCCGGGTACCCTGTGCAGCTGCCCCTATCAGCTTCCCCGAAACCAGTATCAATTAATTCCCCAGAAGGCAATCTATGAGCATTCAAGGACTAACTATGGCCCTCCTATGGGCCGTCTCCCCACCCCACCTCACTCCAGGGATGCAAAGGTCATGGGGCACACAAGCATCTGGCCTGGACCAGTGTAGTGCCCTGGGGAAGCCAGCCTTTCCACTACTATGGTCCGAGTGGCTCAGGTGTCCCTCAGAGCAGTGACTGCTATCCCATTCACCTTGATGTGATGGAGATGAGGACCCTCCACCCTCAGGGAGCACCAGTCTACTCTCTGAGTCTAACTTCCCAAATAAGCAAGACTAGGGCATGTTCTACTACCTGCCCCTGGGGACTCCCTTCCACAAGGCCATGTGGGCCACTCCTTTGGAACCTCCATCAGTGGGTGGGTTCCTGAAAAGACCAGGTCCCCTTGCTTGTTTTTTTGTCCTCATCCCACCAATAAGCTTCTGCAGATCTGAAAAAGTTGGCTTTCTCCAACTGGGTGCCCTAAACCTACTGCACTTTTTGCTTAGGTCAGCCTGACCAGCCTCTTTTGATGAAGGCTTGGTGTAATCATAGGACCATGGGGAAAGTCAGCAAAGAATTATATTAATCTCAAGTCACGCCCCCAGCTCAGAAGGGGCTGCCAGATGTTTACAGAACTATCCACAGTCCTATCCTGTTCTACGCATGCCATAGAGAATGAGGCTTTAAGCCAATCTTCTCTCTTCGGGGGTTGGGGATCTTTCCACTACATATTTCTCACCGGGCGAGGAACGCCAAGTATAACAACAACCCGCTATGAATCTGTGATAGGTTCGAAGTATATAATCCATCATTCCCAAAAAACACTAATATTGAGTTAACCTCGATGTTTACTTTGAAAATGTCATCGAGAGAATCTCCAACCCCCTTCCAAAAAGATCTTAGTTTGAGGCACTCATGGACAATATGTATGTCGTTGGCATTGGGAGTCATACATCGGGGCATTTGGGAATAAATTTGGCTATCTTAGCAGGTGTGTAGTAAAATCGATTAGTGACGAAAAAGTTGTTCTTTTTTTAACTGGCTGGTTTGATGAATTTATAGAGTAATTTCAAAGAGGGTTCAAGTAGGTCTACAGTGTTCTACTCAAAGGGGGATTGGTTCCAGGCCACAGATTGTGGTGGAAGTACTATGTCTTCTGCATCTAGGAACTTCTTATACGAAGTGGAGATTTCTTTCTTCTTTGGCTGTACCGATTGAAAAAGAATATCTGTGTCACAATCTCCATTCATGTCCCTCTTTTCTGCTTTGAACCAAGATTTAAGTTGTAAATACTTAAACTTAGAAAAACCAGGGCCTATCTTAGCTCTTAATAGCTCCCAAGGGTGAATTCCTTCGGCATCTACCAAATCAGATCAGATGGTTATGCCAGCTCTCCTGATTGGTACCGCCAAAAAATCTTGAAGACAGAGTGGGGTCCCGGGAGAGTCCCATATAGGGGCAAATTCTGAGTAATATCCGATTCCTCAGCTACTTCTCGCTTTATAGCAGGTTTGCAGGGCAGCCCTGAGAACCTTCAAACGCAGTTGTTTAAAGTACCTCGGGCCTCAAACTTATATAGAAAACCTTCTCCTCCTCCTCCGCCCTCCATCGTAGCCATCTCACCCAATAACCTTCCCCATGATGTCTCCGCTGGTTTGGAGAGTAGCATCCGAACACCTTTGAGTTGGAATGCAACAGAATACCATCTGATGTCTGGGAGAACCAACCCCCCCTTAGTAAGCCTACGCCTTGACTTTTTCCATGATAGCCTTACTCCTTTATCTCCCCAAATAAAGTTCCCGATCTTGCTTTGGACCTTATGGATTCCCGTATTGGGGATAACCGAGGGAACTGCATTAAACAGATAAGTCAGCTTGGGGAGGAAAAACATCTCTACCAGATTAAACTTCCCATAGATAGTCAGGGGAAGATTCCTCCATCTGGCGAAGCGGCAATTTCCCTAATGACTTTATTCAAATTATTCTGGGGGATTTTATCGAGTTTTTTGGCGATATATATACCCAAGCATTTTAACTGTCTACTAGTGGGGCCCTCCTATTGATTGATGTTCCAACACATCACCTCCGTTTTCAAAGAATTGGCAAATAGCCAGCAATAATGCCAAATTCCTCCAAAAGGGCTTCAACCCGCAGAATAGTCGTCCCGGGATTAGTGGTGTAATATTATGTCATCTGCATACAGGGCTAGTTACATTGATAATGCTGAGATTTAAAGGGGTAAATTAAGTCATCCAGTCTAATGGCTTGTGCCAGTGGCTCCATATAGATAATAAACAACAGGGGTGAAATAGGACAGCCCTGTCTTGTTCCCCTCTGAATGTTAAAACTAGAGGTAAGCATACCATTCTGTAGGATCTTTGCAGAGGCTCCCTGATAACATTTCCTCAGTCTCCGAATAAAGATGGGACCAAAGCCCATTGCCCGTAAAAACCTCCCAAAGATACTCCCAGCAGACCCTTTCAAATGCCTTGGCCGCATTCAAGGCAACTACTGCCAAAGGATCTGATTTTACTACGGCCAAGTCAATATTGCCTATCAGCAATTTTGTCTGCTCCTGAATGCATCTCCCGGTTACAAAGCCCTACTGATCAATATTAACCAGGTTGGGGACCAGTTTGGACAATCTCCCAGCCAGAATACCCATAAAGATCTTATAGTTGGCATTCAGTAGGGAGATCGGACGATAAGAGTCAGCTTTAAGGGGGTCCTTTCCGGGCTTTAATATCAGTACGATGGTTAATTCCTTCCATGAACAGGGGACCTGACCTGTGGAGCTGTATACTGAATTGAACAAGGTACCCAGTATCGGAGTTAATTCCTCCGATAGGAGTTTATAGACTTCATTTGGCAGTGCATCAATCCCTGATGCTTTATTGTTTTATAGAAGTCTTTATTTGATTTTTGATCTCTTCTAAAGTTATAGGGGCATCGAGGAGGTCACAGCTAGCTTCAGTTAATGTTGACAAAGATTTACCCCTCAACCAAGTTTGTATTTGATCTGGGGAGGGGGCTAATTTCTCATTATAGAGGTCTGAAAAAGGGAGAGGAGGCAGGTCTGCATGTCCTCTACCCTACTAGATTTTTCCCCATTGTTATTTATTATAAGCTCATTGATGTTATTTTTGGAACGGTCAGGTCTGGCCTTCCAGGCCAATAGAGCACCAACCTTCTCTCCGTCCTCAAAATGTTGCATGCTCTTAATAAGTCATTGCGCCCTGCACTTCTGGTCCAGCTTACCCCTGTTTTCCTGCCTCGCTCCTTGGACTTGTGCCAAACTTCTTGGCCTCCCACGGCTAAGTTGGTTCCTCTCTGCTTCTAATTTCACTATTCTACCCTCGATGATATGTAGCTCCTGGGCCTCAGCCCGATTCTTGAAGGATATAAGGCCATGGAGCCTCCCCTCAGATTGGCCTCAAAAGCGTCCCATACAAACTCCTTGTCGTAGAGCCGATGATAAATAAAAAATATTCTTGGGAGGATGATTTAACAGCCTGAATAATTTCGGGGTCTAGAAACATTGCTCTATAAAGTGTCCACCTAGTTTTTAGCGTATTGTTCTTCCTAAGATAGGAGAATGACACTGGAGGATGATCCAAGAGAAGAATTGGTAATACTGAGACCCCAGTCAGACTATCCAGGACATGCCTATTGGTTAAAGTATAATCAATCCTGGATGAATGGTGATATTTTTTACTATAAAACGTGAATCCCTGAAGATCTCCCTTTTTTACCCTCCAAACATCTACCAAGTCATGTATTAGATTTTCCATTGCTCGTCGGATTCGAAGGGGCCCCTTTATAATGGCTCTGGGTTGACCTATGATCAAGGGGGGGCATTACCACAATTAGTTTAGATTGCAACTTGCAAATATAGGTTGGAACGTTAACATTAGGTCCATAGAAGGAGGCGCAAGCTAATTCAGTCCCTCCAAGATCGAGATGTGCCACTACCCATCTCCCTATCTGATTGGTCTCCACAGATTTAATAGAACAAGAGATCTCTTGTTTAATCAAAATCGCAACACCCCTACTATTAATCGATTGTTGAGAGGAGCAATGGCTTTTAATCCAGGGAATTCTTGGGAAAATCAGGTGGCATTCTGCAGCGCTCAAATGTGTCTCTTGTAAGAGACAACCCTGAGCTGGGGAACGCTCTAAGTACTTCAGAATCAACCTTTGTTTTCGTGGGCATCTTAGCCCGTTTACGTTCCAGGAGACAAAGTTGACCTTACTATCTCTTGTAGAAATTCCTGCCATCAGCTTGCAAATCCTTGGCGCTGGCTAAACAGCTATTTCCTAAAATTCAGATGAGACGAGGTATATTTTTTAAATTTTATCCTCTGCTCCCCACCCTGTGCACCCCACCCTCCTTACCCCCCACACCCTGTGACCCCTTCCCCCATAAGGAACCCTCCCTTCCAATAGGCTAAGCCTATTCGATCACTGATCCCTCGGGTTTCTTAAAAATACCAAAATACATATTAATGAGTGATTCTGGGACCTGATGCCGAGAAGTCTCCATAATTTCAACACCCTCCCTCCTGCCCTCCTTCTCCATCTTTATTTTAGCCATAAAGGTATCAACTTTCTCAGTCGTACGGAACTGGTGCATGTCATTGTTCCACATGACACACAATGACGCAGGGAACCTCAACTGAGCCTTGGCTCCCAAACCATTTAACTCCTTGAGTCTCTTACCCAACTCCCATTGCCTTTTTGCCGTGATATGTGAAATATCAGATCTTATAGAATAGGAGAAGCGGTTTGACCCATAGATGTACAGGTAATGGTGCCTTCCTTGGGAGCAGAAGATAAAAGTAGCTCCTTAACCGCATATGACAAAAAGTTAACCAGTATCTTCCTGGGTCTTAGCCTGCCAGAGTTCATCTTAAAAGGATCGCAATGCACCCTTTGAATCTCGCAGACTAGATCTATACTGGGAGAGTTTTTTTAAGACTGTTCCTTGTAATAAAGTGATCACAAACCCCCTTATATCTGACCCCTCAAGATCTTCAGGGATATTTAGGTGCCTTAAGTTATTCTTCCTTGAATGGTTTTCTAAACGTTCAAGGTCGTCTTTCAATTCCTTGTTTTGAGCTGATAACTTTGCCAAATCCATGGAAGTGGTATGTATGGCTTCCTTAAGTTTAGGGATCTCCGACTCTATTGCATCTGTCCGCATGGTGACTTCTTCTAATTTCTGAGCCAGTACTTCACAGGACGATTGAATAGCAGCCTGGTTTGCTTCTGAAACAGAAAATCTGCTGGCCATCTCAGCCTGGTTCACCTCTGACACTGTAGACCTGCTTGTCATCTCGCCTTACATGGCAAGTAGTATATCTGCCGAGGAGCATGATGTGGAATTTGAGGCTACCTAGTTCTCAGTTGTAGCATCGCTTATGTCGATAGGACTGTTAATGACTTCCCTCTGATCTTCCTGGGTGTCTGGTAATTCCCGGGCGGAATATCTGTTGGAAAGGCACACAGAAGGGTGAACAGCAGTTGCAATCGCAGATGCAGTTATTACAAGTTCCTGTGGGGTATCGGAACTCTCAACTGAATTTCTGAGAGGAACCGATAAATGTAACCCCTCCAAATTGCTCTGTGGGATGGTAGATATGTTTCCTGAAGCTAGGCTAATTTGGTCTAGAGGGGTACTTATGCCACCTTCTGGGAGACCTTGTGAACTATGCACCCCCCTGAGGGCCTTCCTGTACAACATTCTTTGTAGGTTCACTAGCAGTTGCGGTGCTTACCCCTGCCTTTTCCCTTTCCCTTACCAGCCTCTTGTCCCTTGATGACAATTCCAGGATCCATTAGGTCTCCTTTCAGTTTGCGCTGCTTAACTGATGGCCTAACTTCAGAGATAGGGGGTAGACTTGGGGGGAAAGGATAGGTTGAGTGATATCAGTATTGAGTGAAGAGTGGGCTGCTCTAGTTGGCAGTGTATATCTGCCGGTTATAGGCAGTGTAATGCCCACTTTTGTTGCTTCACAAGTTTCCATACAGTAAGGGAGTGCCTCCTCCACCCCTGATAGCCTAATAGCCACAAATGCCCTCCTATAACAAGAGGAAGAAATGTTGCCAGTGGAGCTATTGATGGAACAATCCAGGAGTAAAATAGGCCCCTTCTCCCTTTTACAGTACCTGACCTGTACCCCACCTGTGACCTGTGACAACTGTACAACTGGGTGGGCTGCCGACTGCAGCCCTAACTCACTCCCGTGGTTGACTCTAATCCAGGAGCTCGAGAAGGTGCCAGCGCGAACGCAGGTGCTGTCTCTGCCTCCTGCGAACCAGAGGAGGAAGAGGGGTCCCGACGTCTCCGCTCCCATGCAGCCTATCTCCACCGCCAGCACCAAACTCCAAACCCAGCTGGGCCACTGCGAAGATCTGGATCCGCACACCCTCCAGAGTCAGCCAGGAAAGTCTCGCCGCACACCACCATAAGTAAGGGGGAAAGGATTTTTTTAAAACTTTGTCTCAAGATATCAGGCCTCCGACATCACGCCCAAACGAAGAAACCAAGCGAGCGTGACCGGGGTCGTTTAGCTAGCGGCTGCCATGTTCCTCCTTAATGAGCCAGGTCCCCTTTCTTGTGCCCCAACTGGTACCATCACAGCACCATGGTTGGTAATGGGGTGCCTTGGGACTCCACTCTCCAGAGTCTCTCCCTAATACTTAGGAGAGGTATAGAAACCCTTTACTTCCATACTATGAGGAGACCTTTCTGGCTCACTGTGTACGCCCCAACACTCTGTTGGGGGGACCATGAACCACCCTCCTTAGGATCACTCCCAGGCACCTTCTGAAACAATATTGCAGTCACCCAGAGGTCTGCCTCCTTTGCAAGCTCCTTGGGGTCAGTAGGCTTGCAATCAACCAGGTGTTGGCGTAGTTCTGGAAACCAATGAGTCTAATGCAAAAATGGCATTGACAATTATAATTGACACCTATATAGGGTTAATACATTGAACTCAACTCAACTCAAATAATGATCACAGTCCTTGTCAGGGTGAACCACCAAAGTCACTAATTAAACCTGTGCTTAATCCTCCAATAACTTGGCACAAACATGTGAGGCTAAACTAAGAGGCAATGTGTTAGACCTGGTATCCTTGGTTTCTCCTGACTTTTTGCCTATGCCTCCTGTATTTTTGGTTATGTGCTAGGCTTTGTTTTTGCTGGCGTAGGTGGTCTGGGCACTTTGCTACCGCTGATTAGTGCTAAAGGGCAGGTGCTACCTGTGTAAAATGTAATTCTGACTGGGTATCCATGATTGGCATATTTGATTTACTAGTAAGTCCCTAGAAGAGTGCACTGTGTGTGCCCAGGGCCTGCAATTCAAATACTACTAGTGGGCCTGCATGGGTTGTGCCATCCATACAAGTAGTCCTTCAAATGTATCTCAGACCTGTCATCGCAGTGTCTGCACAAGCAGTCTTACCTGCCATGTCGACATGGCAATTGCACCCATTTGCCAGACCCTAACCTTCCCTTTCCTTACATTTACACCTCAGGGGGACCCAAGGTACCCCCATGGACAGTGTGCAGTGTATGTAAAAGGTAGGACATGTACCAGTGTGTGTTACATGTCCTGATAGTGAAACATCATGCATTTTGTTTTTCACTATTGAAAGGCTGTCTGTGCCATAGGTCAGCATGGGAGCTTCCTTTTAAAACATATTACAAGTGCAACTTTACATTGGGACAAGACAGAGAAATTGAGTTTAGTCTCTCTGAACTCAGAATGGTTTTTAAATTGTGTGTTTGAAAATGCCACTTTTAGAAATTCTTGATTATGTGTGCTTCTGCCTGTTTGTGTATTTACCTTCTGGTTCACGATTAACAGGAGCTTGGGATGTGCATTCACTCTAGACAGTCACAAGAGGGGTTGAGGTGTATCATGCCTTTCCTGGGTGACTCAGAGCCAGGCTGAATAGAACTTTCTGCATTTAGAGTGGTGGGAGGAGGTTTCACTAGCACCTGAAAAAGCTGTGCCTGCTCTGCACAATGCTGCCTCCAGCTCCTGGACTGGGTTGGCAGAACTGGTTTAATTGAGCTCAGAGACTCTTGAAACAAAGACTACAAAGAGCATATGGGGTATAAATATTAGTCCTAAAACCCCAGAATATTATATTTCTTCTGGTATCAAGAGCAACCTCTGCTAAGGAAGAAGAGATAAAGAGTTGTGTGGAGACATACTGCTCATTTGCTGTGTGTTGCTTTGCTGGGATGACCTGGAATTGCTGCTTCTGCTAAGGAGAGGACACAGACTGGCATTTGCTTTTCAATCTGCTTCAGAAGATTCTCCATGGGCTTGTGTGTGCTTGCCTCCTGTTCTGAAGTCTCAAGGCCATAAAACATCACCCACAGATTGCTGGAACTCCACTGCTGGGAGTTCTGACCTGCCAGGGGGTGCCTATTTCAGTTCTGGGCCTCTGGAGGTTATTCCTGCTACAGGAAGCTGCCAAGATTGAAAGTTGTGAAAAAATGTGATGCTTTGACCACCTTGTGGCTGAATTTCCTGACACAGTACCACTGTGCAGGAGAAATTCCTGACACACAGCCCTGTGCAGCTGAAAAATCAACACAGTGCCATCCAGTGGCCTGGGAAACCGCCGCACGCCGAGTCCTGTGCACTGATCCCCAATGCCGAAGATCACCGCACTGACTGCAATGCAAGCCCTGCTGGGAGGCAAGAAGAAACAAAGCCCCTCCAGTCAGTGGCTGGAGAAATCGACGCATCACATGGTTCGCTGTTGCTGCATCACCTCCATCATGTGTGGCTTTTCCATGCATTGCACCTTTGCGCTGAATCTAAAACAACGCTGGAGCCACAGTAAGAAACTGAAGCGTCCCCTCCCTGCATTGAAAGGAACCGACGCATCACCTCCTCTCCAGTAATGAACTGACACATCACCTCCCCTGCTTGGCAGTAAGGAAACGATGCACCACCTCCCATGGAGCAAGGAACCAACGCATCAGCTACCTATGATCCTTGTAGTGAATTCTGTCCTTGGCTTTCAACCTCCTCAGGTCATTACAAATGCCCCATGTTCCAAGTGCAGTAGGTGCAGTCCATCAGGTTTCATGAGTCTGACAGTGTTCTGATGAAGGTGCCTTCGGATGCCACATTATGCATGATGACACCAGCTATTGGGTGGGGGTGTCTCCCTGACACACCTTAAGCTATGGGGTAAACGTTCCTAGGAGCAACCCTGCCAACGTATTAAGTAGCTCCCAAAATGCCATGTGTCAGGGCATTTTCAATATGTCGAAAATGTTCGGCCACACTAAAATTGGGCTGTGAAATATGGGGTGTGTCTGCGAGCATAATAGGTTAATCACCTGTGCCCTCCTACATGTAACACTAAAATGCAGTTTGAAGCATGCACTGTACCCACAACAAACCCAGAGACAGACCTGTGGTAGGACAAAAGCAGGGTTCTTAAGCAATCACAAAGTGGACACACAAGAATTGTCTTGAAGTCTTGTATTCTCCCTTTCAAGTCTACCCTTGGTGGTGTCCCTACAAGGGGCAGGGCCACACTAAACATTTTCTTAATTTTGTGGGGGTTGCTAGGCGTAGAAAACCCCTCAGCAACAGTAGCAAAAAAACTGAGCGTCTACTGGGTCATTAAATCCATGATCCAACAAGAACTTACAGCTGGAGTGCAAGGCTCTCTTGTCGTCATTTTTATTATTTCATTTTGTGGGCTGAAAAATGTTAAAAGAAAGACTCAGAGACAAGTTGGTTTCTTTTACAAAAAACATGTATTTGTGTCTTACTTTTAACATTTTTCAACCCAGAAAATGAAATATTCAAAACTATGGTATAAGGAAAACTTAAACACAAGTTTTTATTTATTAAAACCTTATTACACATTTTTATGATCATCACTGTTATTAAACATTGCATTGTGTGAATTAATGAAGTATGCTCAAGTTCAAGTTCAAAAGACCTTTATTCGAATTTCTTAAAATTCATAAAAGTACCGATCATAACATCAACAAATCATGATAATATATATACATACAAATGATTAGTAAAAATAAAACATATGACATTACATTCCATACAGTGACAATACAATATATTTCAGAACAATATGCTACATTTCCATAATAACACAATTAAAACTGATTACTATGTTCAGGGATTTTCCATCGACTTGCGTGATCGGATGGCCAATCTTAAAAAAGAACTGGTGCGAAAAGTTAATTCATCACTATCCAGAGCAATCAACATACTATATGAGTCTTTGAGAGTCAGTGGTCTGGATTTTTTAAAATACGGAGTTAAAAACCATTTAATAAATTTAAGATAAAATTTACAAAAAAAAATAAAAAGTGCAAATCATCCTGAATACTCACACCATCACAGGGACATAAGATAGAGTCAATACTGTGACAGTAACCTAATGGAAAGGACAACATAAATTTTACAGTGCCTGCCCTTAAACGAAACAATAATGATCTCTCCCAGCTGGTCATAGGCAGGAGAGATAGGGTGGCAAAATCTGTCTACACAGTCCATTCCCTATAAATTTCATTACAGTTGATTTTTGCGATTCACTTCTTAACCTTTCACTATTGTAAAGTGCATATAGTGCGTTACTGACCTCAATTTTATCCTTTAATTCTATAGTCATGGGATCGCTAAACAAAGTGCCTCTGTCAACTTCATTTAGTGATTTAGAAACTTCGGACAGCCACGGGATCCTCATTCCGTGATCACTACTTAAGCAGTCCTTTATAATATTTTGAGTAAGAGCAGCAGCATCATTCCTCCAGATTCTAATCCAGAAAAGTATGCATTAGATTACAAATATTGGTGATTTTGGAGAAAGATGATAGATCTACTTTAAATTTAGTGATATGCTCACCCATTGAGAATGTCAATAGGCTCCCATTTTATATTTGGTGTTGTCACTCTTTGGCAAACTCAAGTCTGAGACCTGAGAGACCAACCGCATGCTGTGCATGATAGAAGGCAGTGCGTGACGTAAAACTCACCATACAGCAAACTCAAGGACTGTCTGTGAGGGGAATTGGTTGGCCGCGTAGGTTGAATACAGGGACTGGCAGCAGGCCATGCCCGGCAACCAACCCTACACTACGCACAACCAGACTACTGCTAATTACCTCACATATTACATCACTCATGACATGTTCTTTAATACCTTTGATAGCATCATTGTAATTTCTGAAATTACTTAATTAATGACTACACTATACATGGCAAGGACACGAGTTAAAGTAAATAGAGAACACACTAACTGGTGAATTTTCAGTGTTTTTTAGTACAGAACTTTACATTGTCATTGAGATTTTCACCTAATTATAACGTAACTTTAACCTTTGGGTTTTTGTCAGTGATTTTCTAAAGTTTCTTTCAATGTAAAGTAATATAAAATGACAATTCCTATAATGTCACGTTAACCTTTTTCTTCACTTAAAATATATAAAAATATATATGTATATATATTATATAAATATATATATATATATATATATATAGAGAGAGAGAGAGAGAGAGAGAGAGAGAGAGAAAGAAAGAGAGAGAGAGAGAGAGAGAGAGAGAGAGAGAGAGAGGAGAAAGTGTGAGAAGGAGAGAGAGAGTTAACTGTACTAGAAAAGTGTAATTGACATTTCTTGTTTTTACACAACCCATTGCCCTTGCAGTAACTTCCTTGAGTTGATAGATTTTGTATTTTTGTCAGCCCATCAGACTGCATAGTGGGATAAAAGACATGAATTTACATAGGGTCAACACTTGCTGTCACATTCGGCTGTTGACGAGAAGGAATCAGTCATCTGTTTAATTTTGTAATTAGTGCTACTTCTTAAAGCTATGGATCATAAGCATGAAACCAGAGGGTTCCATTTTCCAATTACACTGTCAGCGGGTAAGTGTTTCAGGTGAGAGCAGAGTCTCCTATCTGAAATCAATGACTAATAAAGTAGCCTTCACTACAGACTACGAAAGACTTTTTTTGGAGCAAGTGATAGTGGCAGCCAAAGTGAGCAGCATTTTTCCTTTGAAATAACCGGTCTTGTTTAACTACCTTTTATCAAAGCATGTAATTTGCTCAGTGGTAATGTAAATCAGAGAACGATCACAGCATGAAGACTTTCAGAGATTTGTAATGTGAGTTAGTTACTTATTTAAATCTGTCCAGCAATGTCTGAAGCAGATGTATGTACAGGCAATGACAAAAATTAGAAAAATATATACATTTCCTATGCAGTTGCAGTTTATGCTCCTAAGCCCCTTTAGTACATACCCTGTTCTGGGTTTCCTTTGATGCATCTTGTTAAAATCCATAGCACGTCATTATTCACTGTGTAGACGGGCTCAAATACTCAGTCGCGTGGCTTAAAGGATAGACCTGCAGTGCTCACCGGCTCACACTTGCCCCTGTGCAGGTAAGAAAGGTATCCATGGATCCCAAGTGAATTTTACAGGAATTGTGAGCTCCCTGCAAGGAGGAGGATGAGGATCATCAGTTTGCACTGGTGGACAGCTAAGCTCCTGCCCTTGCAGGCCTATGTGCCGTTCCTTTCCTCTTTGCAAAGTTAGAGAAAAGGATACTTGAATTTGATGGCAAATGTGTCAGATTCAGAGTTGATACAATGCTTATTTCCACACCTATAAATCAGTGTGTTCTGTGAGCAGCATATATACTAACAAGTTGAGGCTACAAATGTAATACTATTATTAAAATGCGATGCCTTCATTACAAAAATAGCACAGGACCCCATGAAGTTGTTGCAAAGGAAAATACCCTTAACCTTCTTATTCGTAAAGTTGTGAAAAAGCTACAAAATTTACACCAACAGTATTCAGTGCAAATATTGAGGAAAAGCCTTGTTAGAAACTTAGGGACATATGTATCAATATGATTTATACATTGCAATCGATAATTGTCATTGTGAGTCACAAAGACCACATTAAAATCAGTACGTCTCAAGAGAAAGGGAGTTGCAAAGAGGTGTTCATTCTTTTTTGCCACTCGCCAACAAATGAATCATTGTTTTGCCACCGCTCTTACTGCCTTAGAGCAAAACAATTCCCTTTGCAGAGCTTATCTCTGGAGATGAATTGCAGGGATGCTCAACCAGTCACAGACTGAATCCTGCCTCTTCAGTATTATTAACACAGGATTTTTGCTAATCCTTTTGACTGCCCCTTGTTAAACTGTTCACTGAATGGAATTATCAACATTTTTGCAACATGACTTCCTAACGAGAATTTCTTAGCTCAAAAATAGGTCCTTTTAATACAATGTATAATTGTATTTTTTATTTTTTTAAACCAGCTTGGAAGGAAAAATATAAACTCATGGGTCGGATTCAGGAAGCTATTTGGGCATGCAAGTTCAATGAATACATGGAAATGAACAGAATTAAAGAAGTTTCAGTGTAGGAATGTGAAAGGAACATTCCCAAGATAGAAGGAGAAGAAAAACTGTAAAACAAAATATGTTACATCCACATTAATTTCTTCTGTAAAATGGAGCATGTAGAACTTCCTTTGCATGCTTGAAAGAGGAAATGCACAAAATATTTCCAGTGGTACTTCTTTAAACAGGAGACTGACAGACGTTCCCAGTAGATTTCATGAAAATCACTGAATTACAAAAAAATTGAAATATGCACCTAAAAGACAGAAAGAGTACCCCTATGGATGCGGATTTACAATTTTTTGAAAATTAGGACTTACGTTTGTGGAATAAAACTATTGCCACAAATAAGAGCACCAAGACCTGGCCAATTCAACGTACTACTACCACAGAACCCTGGATAGATCTGATAGAACTCACGAAAACACTTGATAACCACCATCCCAGATTCATCAGTGGTCCATTCTCATCTCAGAAATGAAGTTGAGGATGTAAAAAAATAGTTCTTTAGCCTCTTGAGCCTCTTATCAAATAGTCAAGTGCATTAGAAAGAAAGAGCAGAACATCAGGGACTCCTCCTAAACATCCAAGAATCCATCTTCCACGAATCCACCACCGATAGGTCGAAGCCTCCCCCGTGACCCGGAAGTAGCTGGATAGCTTCCGGGGCATGGGGGCGGGTAGTCTGGGGGGCGGGTCAGCAGGACCCCCCCGGCAGGACAGGAGTTTAAGAGGGCCGGGGAGCGAGCGGAGCGCCCTCTTTGCCTCCGACTCGCTCCCCGCAGACCTCGCCGCCCCACGCTTGGGGCTTCTAATTTATCCACCCACCATCCCCAAAAAGCAGGCTACTAGACAGTAATAGTTGTGTTAGGCCTTTTTTGCAGATGGACATGATGAAGTAGGTAGGCTGGTTTGTGTACCTAGGCCTTTTTCCCGCCTATAGCTGTGAATGTTTTGTTTAATGTTGCTGTTGTTCAATTATGGTTTTGTATACTTAGGCCTTTTTCCCGTTTTCTAGCTGTGACCGTTTACAATAAAATATAATTTTGCGTATGCTTAGGCCTTTTTCCCATTAGTACAGCATGCACAGGTACTATTTTGTTTTAGTTGAGTGTAGTTGTTCTTTAGTGATATTTTCTTTCTAGGTTCATCGTCGTATTTATTAGGGTGGGTCATGTGGTAAGGTCATGATCGGTGAGCAGCAATTTAAGGTCCTAAGGGGGGGCGTCACCATCCACGGAGGGGACGGCCCAGGGGGAGGGGCCACTGGTCCCTCCTAGAACTTCAGGGGCAGGTATATCCGCTAGCTGCTAAAAATGCGGGGGAGGGAGTCACGCTTTCCTTAGGCCACTAGCCACCCCGCACATACACCATGACGTCAACTTATGACGCAGAGTGTAAGGGCGCTCCTTGTTGGTTAAATGGAGTTCAGGATGCCGACGAGGTAGGCGGTCCCCTGTCGCGCATGCGCACCTGTAGGTAAGGGCGTGGTTGTAGGACTTGACACCGGTTAGCGACCTTGCCGTCAGGGCCCGAAATGTTAGAATGCAAAATTCAGGTAGGATGTTAGATTTGGATAGGAAACACGCTGTATTAGACTTTTGTTAAGGTTAGCCTTCAATACTTGTCTTCAATACTGTAAATCTAATGTCTGGAATTTTGATATTCTAACATATTGATGTCTTGTTGATATTCATAATTTTATTGTTTTGTATAATAAATATGGCCGGGGGGTCCCTGAACCCCCGCCTTCCAAAGAAAATTTGCTTATGTCAATTCTTCAAGGTGAGGTGTGGTAAGCTGGGAGGGGTGGGTAACCACTCACGGACCATGTTGGGGGAGACTGCCTTTCCAAAGGTTTCAGATACAGCTACTATTATCCTTCTTGTTATTCCCTTGCTGTGGAAATATTGAAAGCATGGGGGACAAGAAAGTATGTCTCCCCGCTATTAGTCAGATTCAGAGCACATACAACTTTCATTTCCATGGCCTATTCAAGATCCGCTCGGCATTGTATGTGACTTATTGTGGTATGATGATTGAGTTATGTAGAGATCAGTGTTGTATATCGCTGTGCTTGGGGTTGCAAAAGAAGACACATTTGAAAGTTACAATAGTTACAAAACCGAATGATGCAGTTTCTTTTCTGCCTCATAGAAACAGACACATCTCAGTTAGCAGCATGGAACTTTGTTAATTGACATTTGATAATCACTTTCAATACAGTACGTTTTATTTGGTTTGGAAACCAGTGAATTACAGAGTGCTCTAGAATGTCTCAGTGTGTCAAAAACTGATTAGACTTATCTGTTCCGGAGCAAAAGCAAGACTCAAAAACTGTATATAACCTAATAGTGCCTCGAAAACACTGGAGGAAAAGTACTGAATGATGCCAAACACTTAAATTGGAACACCTTACCTAAAGACCTGAAGTGGAAGAACAGTTGAACACATGTAAAATAAATGCTTAGATAACATCTACAATAAAGTGTTTCTTTCTCTTTCGGTTGTCATGGGCCTCTTCTGATTTACCTTGTTTAGAAATGTTTTGTTTTTCATGGGGTGATATTTCTGTTTAGTCATATATTTTGAAAGGTATCTATGTTTTCTTTCATCTTGCTCGAAGCCTTGAAGCTGGAATCGAATGACATGTGCTTGTGCCTTATTAAAAAATAAATAAATATTTTTTTTCTTAAATACAGACCAACATCCTCTATTAATGCCAGATGTGATGAGAAAGAAGGAAAACAAATGGGCGTTGATAAACAAGAACGACGCACAGTTGAATGCTTTGAAATCTTAAAATTTGTATTAGAGTTCTATTAGTTCTTATAAGCCATCCAGAAAAAATCTTACTCGCATCTGAAAATGCTGTCACTAAAAAAAGTGTTAAAAAAACTAAAAACAAAAGCAACCTCTCACAAAGAGTTTCATTTTTCATTTTCAATCTTTATTTCGATCTATTTGGATCATAAAAGAAGTTTCGAATCTGGCAAATAAAAGATGATCTGATAAATCAGGTATCTAGTGAGCAAAAGACAGTCAAATACTATAGGCTATACGTGACAAAAATGTAAAACCTAGCTTTCTGGTAGGATTTTCGTTTAGGTAGAGTTTTTTGGCCTGTACCAAGAGAACTGTTTATGTTACATTGATAGATTCAAGCAAAGGAAAAATCTCAAGAATTTAGGGGCTTATTTACAAGCCCCATGCGCTGCCAGAACATCACTTTTAATGACGCTCCCGCGGCGCACACTGCAGAACCATATCTACAAGGCCACGTAAAGCCACCCTGTGTGGCTTTTCATGGCCTCCTAGATATGGTGTGAGGCAACTCGGTGAAAGTTGCTGCGTTGCCACACACTGCAATAGGGAGGCCATGTTCCCACATAACACCCATGGCATTTGACACATTCCCAGGTTTACAACACCCTGTAAACCTGGGAATGTATCTAGAGCTACGCCTCCCCAGGGGTGGCTTAGCATTTGTTTGTTTTGTGAAGAATGGTGTCCCTTCCTGCACAAAAACAACCTTATTTCAATGCAGGGACGCTTGCACAATAGTGCAAGAGTGTCTGTGTTGGTGCTAGGCAGCCATTTGTGCACCAAAGCAATGTAACAGGACATGAATGCACAGTATTTCCTAGATATGGCACATTCCCAACCTTTTCTTTTGATGCAGGGCAGCACAGCAAATTGACGTGCAATGCTGCCCTGCGTCAAATCGTTGAATATAAGCCCCTTAGTTTTGTGCACAAAGATTAGGTACTCTCCTTTTCTTTAAATTCCAACACACTTAGGGATGATAGTACTCTGCTCACATGAGACTGGTAACTGTTTGCACTACAGGGATAGGGAAGCAAGAAATAGTCCCTATGATTCCCGAACGCTGGGTGAAGAGGCAATTGTGCCCATATAGTTCCCAGGAAAGCTCAAGGTCATATGTGAGAACCACACAGGTTACTTTTACAAGAGGGAAAGTTACCTTAACTTGGATCACTGGCCCTGTCTCAGTGTATGTACTGCAGTCTGTGGTTACTATTTGTGGGACCTCAGTTCGATTCTACTGGGTATGACTGTATAAACCTGATGGAATCTGTGTACACACCAGGATTTTATATGGGTAACCCCAGTAATGATTGTGATCTAAACCATTGCTGTGAACTATTATTTGATTGATGCGAAAATAGTGAAATATGCTCGAGAAAAGACAACACGGGTTTGCTGAGGCGATTAGGCCAGGGAGCTTCCTGAAAGATAAAGATATTATTTGATCAATTTAACGTTTAGTGCATGCACACGTAGGCATATTATAGTTTCATTGTGGTCGGCGGTCCTGTTGCTGTCATTGCAAATGCTCACACTGCGGTTTCAGTCATCGCATTAGATGCGCAGCCATCCTGTCTGAGGTGTTCAGATGTAGGGGGACAGTTAAGAGAGGCGTATACAAGCTTGCAGCTGCAAACAGGGCCCCTTCGCTGAGGAGGGGTGCAGAGACAATACCAAGAGAATGTTTTTTTCGAATGGGCAGTTCAGTTTTTAAGCCGAACGTGAAATTTACACAGAATATGCCTCTTTCTGTGCCCCCTATGCCTACGGCCTGTTTTCAAATAACCACGCTTGTTCTGCTGGTGTTTTGTTCCCTAACATGGTTGTGCTGGAGCCAGGCAGCACCACAATCTTCGGCAGCAGGCACTGACATAGGCACGAAGGTGGAAGGCTGCAGAGATAGACACGGCGGACTAAAAAGCCTGGGGCTCATTTATGAGCCCTTGCGTCACTTTTACGCCGCTGGTGCATCACTAGTGGAGTAAAAAATGCGCCTTGTTACACCACATTTACAAAGTGACGCATCTAGGTAGATGGGGCAGGGAGGCGGGGAGGGGGAGGGGCAGGGTGGAGGGTGCTAAAAACCGGCATATGGATAATTGCAGGTAAGTACACAATTTAATTAATAAATCGAATTTCGTAGCGCGCACTGCATCGCAAAATGCTGACGCAGGCCCTTTCACATGGGGCTTGCCCCATGTGATCGTACACATTGCTGTAATTGCGTCACTTTTGTGACAAACTCCAGCAATGCGTCACTTTTGCGCCTACAGATACGTCAGAAATACTGACGTATCTCTAACTCCTTGCAACATGATGCGTCATACTGTAAATATGACGCATCATTAGTGTCGCAGGGAGAGCGCAGTGAAAAGTGACGCATCGCTGTTTTCACGCAGCGATGCGTTATTTTTCATAAATGAGGCCCCCTGTACGTATTTGTGCATGTGCGTTAGCACTTTAACAGTAGACCAATTAGTTTTGCCAGTGCTTGTTTTTTTCTCAGTGTAAATTAGACATAACGTCCTTTGTGAATATAGCCGTGTATATACGTTTTTTGTGCATATTGGTTGAAAACATGGTCAAGAGATTGACGCCTAATCTGAGCATTTCACTCTTTATTGTACATTGTGCTGGCGTACCTTAGATTTTGCATGGTGGAAGATAAAACATATAAAAATTGCATTAATACTGTGCCGGTATAATTCGTGGGTTATTTTCTCATTATGGAAAAATGCTCGGTGCTCAAAAACGGGTCTTGATGCTACGAACATGTTTAAGAGAGCCTGCATTCGTTTAAGAAACAAAACATGCACACTGGGATCTGTAATTGAGTTCTCCAATAATGAAAAAAAATGTGATTCTGATGACATCATAGGCACAGAGCCTTCGCAGACTTATCTGGAATACAATTGCCGCCTTCATGAGCAGAACAAAATGAAAACTTTGGGAACGCTACCAGGTTAATGAATGAATCGAGCTGTGTGAAAGAAACAATTATTTTGCTTTCCTCGTGCTCACCAGGGAAAGGCAATTTCTGTTATAACTTCGCAGAAAACGCTCCTCTGAAACCGGTTGCCTTTGGAAAACAAATATCAAGAGCGCTGCAAGATATAAATCGGAGATCTGTAATACAGTCTTCAGCTTGCTCATTTTATTTGGACTTTTACCTTTTATCCCAATGTGACTTTTATCTTTGCAAGACTTACATACTACTAATAATATGCATGTGAACTCAGAAATATTATGAGCAGGGAAACGTGAATTAAATCTTGAAATGCAGCTGCTCAGTAGACTGACCGAGCAAAGGTATTATTTTAAAGAAGCTCCTGTCGTAAGTGCCTTATGACAAATGTAATAACTGTGCAACATCTCGTGTGATGATAATTGTTCCAGAACTGGTAGAGTTATTAATAATTTGTCTAAAACAGTGAGAGATGAATGGGCTGCAGTCCCGGAAGGGACGCGTTATAGTTACGTGTTGAAATGAGACAAAAACTAACCTTTAGACCCCACTTATTTCATTTCGAATGTCATGTTAAATTACACCATTGATTACATCACTAATGACGTTCAATTACATCATTGCTTACATCATTAAGGACATCAGCCAGCCATTCTTAAATTGTCCTGTAGGGTTAGTGGAATGGAAGTATTTCAATATGGTACCTCTGTGGAAATTTTTTTTATCACCAATCATGTGATAATGGCCATCATCTTTGACCACATGCTGGACAAATAGCGTATCTGTCAGATCGTCCACATTTGGTGGATTTTATCCTCTTTTTACTGGTGTTAATCCAGTTAACAAGCAAAATGTCTCCATAAAATATAATGGACTCATCCGCCTTTTATTTCTTGAACACATGTAACAATAATGTTATATTCTATTTTCCTTAACAGGATCCCCCTCTCAAAGGCACATGGCCTACAATTTTAAGTCAAGAGATGGACAGTTATAAATTTATCATTGAAAATATACTTTCTGCCAGGCCCTTTGGACAAACCAATGTAGCTTGGTAAAATGTAGCAAATACATTTTTAAGGTGGGCATAATAGCCTATATCTTAGAGCAATGTTCACAACACCACCTCTATAACATACTCATTAAATAGAATGAGTCTATTAATCTGTATTGCTACTGTTTAACACTGGCAGATTCCAACTTACACAATGGTTGATTTTGTATTGTCATCAGAATCATTGGGCTTACTCTCACTTTTTTTTCAATAGGCTTTAGTGTTAAGAAATATTCAACTTTTGAAATACTACTCTCCAACCAACACTCACATGTGCTCAGCCTTTACCTTGTTTAAAAGGGAGCATTAGTTGCACCTCAAACTTTAGTGATTTGCAAATGATGCACAATATAAATTAATGTATGCACAACCACAATTGCCTCAAGGACGTATGCTACTTCTATGCTATTCAACCACACATGCTCACACAATAGCTCTCTCCTGTATTTGGCTATAGTGTTATCAGTGTTGTCATCAGTGATTACATCAATGGTGTCATTTGAGATGTCATTCAACATATCAAGAGTGATGCAATATATGCAGTCTTAAGCAGAGCATGGCAAGAAAGCAAGATATACCTAGTACAATAAACAAAAAACTGTGAATTTCAGTGTTAGTGTTATCTCATTTGAACACCTAACTATAACATTACTTTAACTTTTATTTTTTTTGCGAACTTCTAGTGTGTTTTATGCAAGCTAAAATCGTATTACCATGCTTAACTACAATGCAACTTTAACCTTTGATTTCTGTAGGGAATGTCTGAGTTGTTTTAATCATATTTTTTTCGAATAATTTTTTATTAGGTTTCCAGGTTTGTCAATGCTGTATAATGCAGTAATATGTGTTAACAAGCATAACAGTATACAATCATTATTTCACTGTGTGCATTAGGTTAAGGCAATACATAAGGAGTGCTAATGTATAAAATTCTGTATTATGTTAGGTACCATCGACAGTTGAAGAGGGTAATAAACACAGTTGTATTCTCGCGTCATCGTTTGTGTCACACCTGTAGTGTGGGGAGAGAGTCACTGCTCTCCCAGAACTCTGAGTCTGGACTTTTTGGGCAAATATGGTTTAGTCTATGGCAGTTGTGGTACTGCATCAGAATATGATGTAATCTAAATATGTGTCAGGTGGATATTTGGAGCCCCCTTTGTTAAACAAGAAGAGACTGATGGAGACTGGAAACTTCAACTTTGAGGAGGGAGAAGAGGAGGGATGCACAAGCATGTATCAATTTTAGATAGGAAATAGATTGAGGGGCCTCGTGGGCCCGCGAGGCCGGGAATGCCCCTGAATATTCTCAGTAGTCAGCAGCAAGTGGCAGAAGACCAAATCTTGTTGTCTGTCTCTGTCGCCACCCTCAGTGGAGTGTAGTGCGGGACTCCTGCCAGGACCTGAGGCCAACCCCACCTGGGAGGCCAACAGCCCCTTCAGATATGTGAGCGGGGTTTTGGTCATAGGGACAGGCCCCTGTTACACATGGCGTTTGGCCATGCCCAGTGAAGGTTGCTGCAGCAGCTGCATGGATGCCAGGACCTGCACTCGGACATCTGTGAGCAATAATTGTATTTATTTATTTATTTATTGAGTCCTGACGCACCAAGTCAGGATAGAAGTGGATTTTGCCATTCATGAACATGTGTCCCGGCTATCTTGTTCAGCTAAGGTGAATTCCCAGTTATGAGCATGGTTATTAAAACCCTGCAGGAGCAAGACCCTGAACACTCGGGGCAGGTTTGTGACATATTTGTCTGAGAGAACTCTGAGGTCATGTGAGGGTCTCTTGGCAATTCCATGCTTGAGTACGAACACACATGGAGGAAAATATTTGAATTAGAAAGGACTAGGTTTTGGGACAACCAATTTGAAAATGTGAAAAAGACAAAAGAACTTGAATGTTGTAAGTAAAGACTGCAGACCTTTTCTATTCAACTGGTCTAGCTGTACTTTGTGTCCAGTGACAGTTAGTTTTATACACTGCTGTGGTTTTGACTGTACAAAGGAAACATAAGGGCCTCAGTTGGATTTGACCCTTTCTGAAGCGTTTCTGAAGGGTTATCCACAAAATATATGCCTACACCTTCCTATGTTCTGAACTCCTTTTAGTTTTCCTTAAGACTCTGTGCACCTTACAATTGCTAACCAGTGCTAAAGTGTGCGTGTTCTCTCCTTTCAACATGGTGAAATTGGCTTACACTCAATTGGCACATTTAATTTACTTGTAAGTCCCTAGTCAAGTTGTACCACACGTACCCATGGTCTTTAAATGAAATGCTACTAATCAACCTGCAGTACTTATTGTGCAACCCTTTTAAGGTGCCCTCTCAACATATTCCAGGCTTGCCATTTCAGCCTGTGTGTGCAAAACAAACCTTTTATCTAGAAAAAGTGGTTGAATGCACTTAGGCCTTCCAATTTTTTTTAAATGCTTGTAGGCAGGAATTTGGCATGCAGAACTTGGTTTATGCTATGCCCGTTAGCATAGTTAATATTCCATGAACTAACTGGTGCGTGGGGAGTGCACCAGATCCAAGACGCACAGCCTAGCATAATCGGTTGAATTTGAACTAAGTAATCCATAGTAATCAAAGATTTCTTCCATTTTCTTCAGTTCAAAGTTCATAGAGAGGCAATGTGATTTCAGTCTTCAAATGCATGAGAAATGCCCATCAGTCTTTGTTTCAACAGCATGTCGACATTCACGTTTCATCCTGGGTAACCGTGATAATTGACATTCAATGCATTTCGGGCAAATAGCCCTTCATCAATGTTAACTAAAATTTAAAGCAAAGCCCATCAGCAATCCTCAATAGCATCATGCACGTGACAGAAAATAATAATTTGAACATTTGATAACATTTGCTGCATTGAACGTCATACACTAAACCACCACCAAGACATGTTATAAACTATTTCATCTGTAAATACATTCTTTGTTTCAAAGCAATTAAATAATGTCGTCAAATATTAAATAGAAACGTGACCAGTGCTGTGGGCTTCTCCCCAATGTGGCGTAATTAAATATATTCCATGTGCTAAATAATATTGGAAATGAAAAGAAATGTAAAACCAGAATAGAAATAACCAAACATACCAAAACACCCCACTTACAATGTGTATAGAAATTAAATATGATTCTAATGTGTAACCCAATGTATTAACTCGATTGTTAGCAGCTTAGTTGCCCATTTCAACATTCGTAAAGCAAACTAAATTAATCTCCAGGCAAATTATTCATCAAACTGTTCATAAACAGCACAGGTGAAAACAATCCTTTTAAACATGCAGTGGAGTTGAATCTTGAACCACGTGACCACAAGTTGAGCTGAAAATAAAAATAAAAGAAATACGTGACACTCTGCACTAAAATAAACATTCGACCATGTCCATACCTTCTTTTTTAATACATATAAGTCGCCCCTAGGGCCGTACCTGAACAACCATTAAGACAGGGTGCAGTTTATTTAAAGAGTTAGACATGCACTTATAAGTTTTACATGTCCAGGTAGTCAAAAACTTTTAAATTTGTTTTCAATATTGTGAGTCCTACCTGTCTCATCAGTTAATATTGGATTACCCTATTACTTTTAATGAGAGATACATTTCAATTGGGAACAGGTAGGAATATTCAGTTTGGTATCTAAAGAATTGTGATAAAAAACCCTCTTTAGTGGTATAGTAGGATTTTGAGGCTAAATTCTGAACATGCCACTTTTAGAAAGTTTCCATTTTCTTGCCTCAAATATATGGTGCCTGTAGCCTGTTTCTTGGGTCGGATGACTAGGTGTAGTTGGCTGTTGGTCATGGGGATTGGTTTTAGACAGTGAGACAAAGGGGTAATAGGTGTTGGGAGGATGGTCCAACTCTGACTAGATAGGAGGGTGAAGCTGTTACCTACCACACTGACACTTCACAAAGATTCTTTCTCAGAACACTCAGAAAGGGTTTCACATTAGCCTTTTGTGCTGACAGCCAAACTGGGACCGGTGCAGGGAGGCAGGCAATTCGAGACACCTCGGTAGGGGGGACTCTAGAAGCTAGTTGAATTACCCACTGATAATTGCCATTGATGGCTTCATCAGACCCACTACTGCGGGACGCATTCTCAACTTGGGATCTCACAACCAGGATTTAAGGTTCAGTGGGCCTAAGTTGATTGCATGTGACTTCAACATCACAAAATAAAATGATGGATGGAGCATTGAAACTTTTCAAACACTCACCCCCAGTCACAGATCTGGTTTTAATCCATCGTCATTTTGCCTGCCACGCCACCTCAGTTTGGACCCAGTCAAATGCAAATCAGTCTTGACCCTGCTCCCATTGGAACAGTCCAGTCCAAACTGCCAGGCCATGGCACCCCTGGACCAGAAATAAGAATCCTTTGACCGGTTTTGTGGTGTCACCACTCATCAGCCAGGCTAGATCGAATCCAGTGGTGCAGCGAGCAAGGGACCCACATCTGAGCTACCCTTAGCCATGTAGGGAGAACATAGCAACATCACAAAATAAAATGATGGACGGAGTATTGAAACCTTTTATACACTCATCCCCAGTCACAGGTCTTGGTTTAATCCATCATCATTTTGCTCGATACACCACCCACATTTGTAACCTGCCATATTCAAATCAACCTTGAACCTACTCCCAATGGGAACAGTCCAGTCCGAATTGCCAGGGCAGGTCCTCCCTGGATCAGAAACAAGCCTCCTGGGACTTTTTTCACTATGTCACTACTCGTCAGCCAGGCTAGCTTGAATCCAGTCGTGCAGCGAGCATTGGACCCAAGTTTGGGCATACCCATAGCCACTTAGGGTGTACATAGCAACATAACAAAATGAAATGATGGACACAGTGTAGAAAATGTGATTTCACCCTGACAGGAATTATGGTTGCTGCTTAAGTAGGGTTTTACCTCTGGCACTAGTCATCCACTTTCCTACATCCCCAATGCATGTGGGACAAGTCATGAGTAATAGTCATACAAGTATTTCCTAAGTGTAATATCTGGCAGTTATGGAAACCAAAAATGACAAACACCAAGTGGTTCTTTGCTTTACTAACCCAGCCTCAACATCTGCTGGTCTGCATGCAGCAATGACAGGCTGACTGGTGGCTTGAATGGCCGCGCTGTCTGTCACTGTATCACCGCATCACTGTGATCATCATAGACTAGTTAGCGACTGTGCCAAATAGAGAACACTATTTTAATGGTTGAGCACACAGTCTCAGCCAGTAATGGATGGGTGGCAATGTTCAAAACTCCAAGTCTCACCCATACATATTAAGTCAAATCAAAACTCTGGTTAAAATCAGAGTAAACCAAACTCCCTTGTTAAGACACTATGGGCCAGATTTACCAGATTCTGATGCAACGCATTACTGTAGCCCCAAATGCTGCGCTGCATGAGAAGAGAGTATGAAAGTGCCATATTTAGAAAAATATGGCACTCTCCTCCCCTAACATCAGTGAAGAAATGTGCTCATGTGCCCCATGACACACCTTTGCACCATAGTGCAAAGTTGTCTCTGTGAGTCTAACTTAGGTCTTGCACTGATAGGATTCCCTTACAATATAAAATACTATAGTTAGACTAACTTTGAACCTTTTCCCACTAAGTGTGTGTGCTGTGCAGTGCAACAGGTATGCAAAGTAGGAAAAGAAAACGAAATACTAGCATTTCTCCCTCACAGCACCTATCTGCAATGGTGCTATTTACGGATGCTAAACCTTGTCTACTTTTTAAAAATAAATAGGGCCTAACATCGGAAACCTTAGGTGGTTGTATGGGAATGACCATGCACCACCCATGGTACGCCCCCTTGGTGGTAAGTAATGCAAAGCAGGGCAATGCACTGCTTTGCATTACTTCCAAGTTCGATCTAAGTAAGTAGACCCCTTTGTGTCGGTTTCAAGACTGTGAGAACATAGACACACATCATAAGAATAAGTCTGCTTTCAGTCCCATATATCAGGCATGCGATAACTCCAGCAATTTAAATATTAAAGATGGGCAGATCACTTTGTGTGTCTCACTCCTAGACTTTGGGATGTCCAGGGGCTTGTACAATTATCTTTGCCATCAAGGAACCATCAGCACAAACAGTACATAGCCACGTTGATCAATTTCAAACCTTCAAACTAGTAGCCATGGTGGCCATATTTATATGGAAGACAATCATTGCAATTCCATGCAAGACAGAGGTGTTACACACTTCTAAGCAGACAATAGAGGGGATTGTGTCTATTTCGTGAGAACAAGGCAGTTTGTAAACTATGGCTTGATGCAGATACATTTCACCAAATTATTCTACTTCTTGAAGTCAGCAATATTGGTTTACTGCTGCAAGGGGCTACTTTGGATGTGCCAATTAGATTTAAACCTAACAAAGGGGAAAGTCGTTCACTTAATCATGAATCAAGGGTGCCATAAAGTGAAATAGGTGAAAGGTGGAATACAACAGATTATATATCATGTCTCCCATTTCAATGGATACTAACCATGAGCTATTAATAAAGTCATAAAGTAAACTACATTGATTCTATGTAGGTTACAGAGGTTCTTTTTAAATTTTAATGTCAAGCCCAATACAGTCTGTGGAAAGGTATACCACAACCTGTCCTATGTTAGTGGAATGTGGGTTCATGCTAACATGAAGAACACTAAAGCAATTCTAGTGATGTCTGAGGTATTAAGGAGATCCCAAACACACTCCCACTAGTGCACTTCAATTTGAATAAGCATTGAACATCTATACACAAGATGTGGGGCCAGTTCTTTATTACTGAAAGACGTTCATGGATATAGCTAGGAACGAAAACTTCGTAAATATACCAAAGAGAATGCATATTTCAACCTATGAGATGTAATACACAACGGGGCTTATTTACAAGCCCCTTTCACAGCCGCTGCATCACTTTTAACCCCTCCCATGCTCATGACGAGCTGAGCTCGTCGTGAGCCACAGTTCCCGTGTGCTCATGAGGAGCTAAGCTCGTCATGACCGTTAGAACGCTCACACGCGGGGCTAGTTCCCCTGCTGTGCGAACGTTCTAAAGAAACGGGTGTGGTCATGACGAGCTCAGCTCGTCATGAGCACACGACCACCGTGGCTCATGACGAGCTCAGCTCATCATGAGCACAAGGGCGCTGTGCGCGCCCACCCTCCCCCCAGCACAATGGGAGAATTAGCCCCGCAGGCAAGGGGTTAATATGGGATTAAGGGGCAGATTTACAAGTTCCTTGCGCCACATTTGCGTCCCTTTTCCCATGTTAAAAGTGATGCAAAAGTGGCCCAAGTGGCTTGTAAATAGGCCCCAAGGTTTGTTCATGCACCCAACATACTGGATAAATGGAACTCACTGAATGTTACCTGATCTAAAGAAGGTCAATGTGTGTGCAGTGATTAGGAATATTTGAAACACAATCTACAAGGTAAGTTCGCTAGAGGTCATGTTTTGTTGTATAGTTACATGTTCACTCCAATGATTCTGGTTTGAGCTTCAGTCTCATCAGATTTGTACGCTTATATTGTGTTTGTGCTATATTCCAGATATGGCAAAAGAAAGAAATAATTGTAGTGTCATTATAAAACCAAGTCCCAACTAAGGGTAAAGATAACTGCAAAATGTTTAGATGTCCTCTCATTAAAATCAAATCCTGATTCACAGAAAGATAATTTGTATTTTTCCAACTACAGAAAACACTTACTATTGAGGAAATTTGCTAGTATGGATACATTTTCTACACTAGTAACGAGTGGATTAGAGGTGGTGATAAGAGTATTCTTAAATGAAGGACAGGTTTGCTCATTGTGAAGTTAGTGACCACACAGAGGGGTCACTGCTTTCAGCATATTCACTCATATTGCCACATGTTTCTCACACCCAATGTATGCATGTGCAATAAGATCCTAATTGAGTGAGCCCCTGTAATAAGAGGGGCGATACTGGGACAAGAGTTAACAATGCCTGCAAGTATCTCCCACTCACATGCCACGTATGATATGATGCTAGGACCAGAATTAGGGGGAAGTGTGATCTCAATTTACCAGGTCCAATTCTGAATATTTTCTCTGATTACAGGTGAATTTACATGCGGATTAGTGTTTACCAGGTGCGTTCTCGCACATAATAAATACAGAATACAGTTGGTCAGTATGCCCCGGCAATCCGGTCCGCCCAGCTAGTACTGAGGGCCAAAGTGTCAGAAAAGGCTGGCGTTACTGTGTAAATATGGGTGCAGAAAAGACCCAAACACCTATATATTTCATGATATTACAAAAATATTTGGCAAGTTAAACTAGCACATGATCCTCACAGTTGCTTTCAAAACATTTTAGAATATTACCTGTTTCCAGTCATTCATTTTTACCTTTTTCTGTTATGGTATTATTCAAATACTGGCTGTGATTTTATCTTTTTGAAAACTTATTTCAGTAAATTCTTCTTTTTGAATTCACGTATAAAATGTTTCCTGAATTTTTATTTCCTTGTGTTTGGATCTCATGCATTAATATCAAATATTTTGTCCCTAAGAAAGTAAGCTGGTTGGTTACTTTAAGGAGCCCTTTTCAGACCCAAGGAATACTATCAGACACTGAGCTTGGATGAAGGTGATGTTCCCACCCTCGTATAGTCCTCAGGCTTTTACCATAATAAAAGACATCCCAGCAGTCTATCTTTCCTCCCAAAGCTAAACTGAAACAGAAGATCTGACACATTTTATATTAAATTACGCACCATACAGTTATTGCTGGTATATATGTCTTAACAATCAGGATCACGCAGGTAGCAGCATCTTTAGGAGAGAAGGCTATAAATGCTACCTGTGCTATTGCTGAATGTGAAATCGCCGCCTGGCAAACAGGAAGGCGATAATAGGTTCTGCAGCATTCAGTTACCTGTCGTAAAGATATTTATTCTCTGAGAACCAAAATAATTAAACATTCTCTTCACACAGCAATTGAGGGATAGTACAGTACATGCTTATGCTATGGTTATAGAAAGCTACTACATGCATTACGTAAGAGATTGAACATTCTTTCAGGCTCTAATGCAGATACCAAAGAAAACCAATTGCCCCGCATTGTATATATTTTTTTGTATAATGTTAACCTTTTTCATAATGTGTTTTTGTCATTTTTATGCTTCTGTGAGTATTGCACAGTTATAACCATTAAAGCTTAAAGAAAAATTAAGTAGTGATTTTTTTTTCTATTTCCACTTTTAGAATAGCTGTACCTTTAATAAAGAAATGCATACGTGTCAAAATATCATAGTCTAGGGCATAATTTGTATAATAATGAGTGCTGGTGTCCAAAGCGCTGCTCAGAAGCCAGCAGTCAGCGCTCTCAAATGTCAGCGCGCCCAATACCAAAGCTGAATCCACTTTACGCCTCTGAAAAAAAACACTGCCAAAGATTCACTGCCCCTAAAACTCACCCTAGCTGGCTAGCTTGCGAAATGTTTGATGAGGAGAAATAAGTGCCGGTCTCCAACATTGAGTGCCAGTGGTCCACACCGGCAGCCAACACCTCAATTTAAGCACTGCCACAGTCCCAGTAAGCAGACAATGGCTATACATTTCGACAATAATAAGTGTGTTTGATCTTATGCACAGCACACTATATGTTATGCCTAATTAGATATTGCGTGGAGAATGGTTTCTAGCATTGCATTATGCAAAATCTCTTAATTGGAGGATGGTTGTCATTAATAAACGTATTCCATTACAGGCATTCGGCCATCCGCTTTCAATGTTAATGGGACACCTGATTGTTGAGCTACAGACTGCAGCTACTGTGTTTTCCCTGTTCATTGCTCATAGGCACTTTTTTTGCTTTTGAAATCCTTGCCTACACGCTTATCGCTCCCTTGGTCCACAGAATTGTGGTGTGAATGAGTTGAGATGCACCTGCAGGACCACACGATTATCTGTGTAAGCGGGGCTCATAGTTTTCCTCAGTAAGTGGGATACACTTCTAAAATAACCCCTGCTCACCCACTTGGTAGCATGGCATGAGCAGACAGACTTTTCTCAGAGGCAGTATGTAAACCATTTGTGTAGACCTACAGTAATACAGTGAAAACACTACAAAGTGGCACAACACCAGTTTAGAAAAAAAGTAATCTTTATCTAAACCAAACAAGACCAAAACATCCACAATTCAATACTCAAAATTTGACTTTTCAAAGGTAGAAACAGTTCTGTCCATACTATAGATGCACCACTTTCAACACAAAGTACCTTGGATGAGTCACAAGCATAAACAAAAACAGCCGCAGGGAAGGTGATGCGTTGGTTCCTTACCCTCAGAGAAGGTGATGCGTTGGTTCCTTACTTCAGGGGAGGTGATGCGTCAGTTCTTTACTGCCACGCAGGGGGGTCATGTATCAGTTCTTTACTGAAGGGAAGGTAATGCGTTGCTTTCTTACTGTGCAGGGAGGTGATGCGTTGGTTTCTTACTGCTGCCCCCGCGTTCTTGTAGACATGGCACCCAGGTGTGATGCGTGACGATCGTGGATGCATCAGTTCTCGATTCTGCGGCAACAGCGCTGCGTTTTTCACTCCAGCTGTGGTTCCACAATGTATTGGTTCTTGCAGCCGCACAGCATGGCCTGCATCGAAATTGGTGTGGTGATCTCGGACTTCAGAGATCGGTGCATGGAATTCGTCGTGCAGCAATTTCTCCTGCTGCGGGCAGGTGCTGCATTAGTTTTTTTTGCGATGCATCGGGAACCGGTGTGGACGTTTCACGAATCTCGTAGTTGCATCACTTTTCCAGCTTCCAACAGCAGGAACAACCTCCAGAGGCCCAGCTCAGCAACAGGCACCTCTTTTTGCAGGTTAGAACTCCCAGCAAGGAATTTCAGGTGAGCTGGTGCTGAAGTCTTTGTGTCCCTGAGACTTAAAAACAGGAGGAAAGCTATACTTCAAGCCTTTGGAGATCTTCTTCAAGTAGAAGACACAGCACACAGCAAAGTCTTTATCCTCCCCTTGGTAGAAACAGCCACTGCAGGCCAACCCCAGACAGCACACAGCAAAGGGGCAGTACTTCTTCAGTTTTCAAAGCTCTTCTCCTTGGCAAAGGTTCCTCTTGAGTCCAGAAGTATTCTAAAGCCCTGGGGTCTGGGCCCCAATACTTATATTCCATTTTTATTTGTTCTCAGAGAGGCTCTGTGCTCAGTGAAAACCGATTCTGTTCTCTCTGGTTCAAGTTCCCAGTAGGATGTGGAGACAGCATTGTGTAAGGCAGACCAGGCCGATTCAGGTGAAAGGAAATCTCCCCGCTCTACTCTAAATGCAGCCCAGATCTATTCAGCCCAGCCCTGACTTATCCAGGAAAGACATGACACACCTCAAGCCCTCTAGTGGCTGTCTACAGCGAATGCACATCCTCGGTCCCTGTCACTCCAAAGCCAGACAGCCAATTCCCAAACCAGCAAAGACACACAGGATGGCTTAGCAAAAAAATACCCACTTTCTAAAAGTGGCATTTTCAAACACAGAATGTAAAAATCATCCTTACTAAAGTTGCATCTTTATTTTCTAATTTCAGGCATACTAAATTTTACCTTCCTATCTTCTCCCAATGGAAAGTTATATTTATAAGATGATATAAATAAACGTCTATTCTATCCCATAGGACAGATTGCCTTTCAGTAGTGAAAAACGAAATTCACTGTAGTTCACTATCACGAAATGTTACACACATCAGGACTTGTGCTACATTTCACATACACTGCACCCTGCCCACAGGGGTTACCTTGGACCTACCTTTGGGTTGACTCACATGTAAGAAAAGGGAAGGTGAGGGCCTGGCAAATGGGTGCACTGGTCAGGTCAACATGCAGTACAAAACTGTGCTGAGAGACTGCAGTGGCAGGTCTGAGAACCATTTGCAAGGCTGCTTGTGTGGGTGACACAATCAGTGCTGCAGGCCCACTAGCAGCATTTGACTTACAGGCCCTGGGTATACACAGTGCACTGTACTAGGGACCTAGAAAGAAGTCAAATAAGCCAATCATGGAAATACTAATCCATAATCACAATTTACAAAGGGAGCACTTGCACTTTGGTACTGATAAGCAGTGGCAAAGTTCCCAAAGCATCTAGACCAGCAAAAACGAAGTCCAGCACACAGCAAAGACACAGGAGGCAGAGGCAAAAATACAGGGGAAACCCACACCAAGGATGGCAGGTCTAACAGCAGAGTTCTACAGGAAGTCTATTCCAGACTTGAATGGCCTAGAAGGGAGAAGGAGATGCCTTCTGTTTTTGCCAATCTGGCCCAATTCAATTTTGGACCCTATTCAATTTCAGAGTTTAAAAAAAATTATAGCACCTAAAAGCAGAAAGGGCCACTTGTGTTTATCTGCATGATAAATAATGGGATCCAGCTGAAAGAGTTACCTTCTCACTGCCCGTCAGGAAGAGTTCATTTTGCGGTGAAGGAGGCCACGAAGAGCTATCATAGCATTGCGGATGGTTGATGTTGTAGCACGAACAGCAGGCGGGGTGGTGTAGGCAAACAGTCAGTTTAGCGCCATGGACGATCATTGCTGGAGCTTTGCATTGGCGGTGACTGTGGGTTGTCATTGCTTTAGCACAAACTGCATATCTTGCATTGCTGGTCATCGCCGGTAGTGGCTATAATGTGAAAAGCAGGTATAAACCATAGTCTTCATTCTCAGACTGTAAGGCAGTCCTCAAGCATCAGAGAAGTAATCCAGCAGCATGAAAGTCCTTCTTCTTTAAAGACCACATGCCCAGGAGTGTTCTGAAAGTGGTTGGTGAGGTTGAATATTTATACCTATTGTCAGCCTTTGATAGGGTGTGGACTTCCCTATACTACCCCACATCTGTTTCTGTAAAGTTCTTCCCTTTCCCTGTCAAGGCTCCAAAACGTCTTGGGTGACAAAAGGCTAGTGTCAGGTTACTTCGTGAGTGCTGGAGGCAAGCCCTTTGAAGTACAGGCAGGACAAGACACAGTTCGACCCTCAGCCATCTAGGCACGATTGCCTGTCCTGCCCACATCTAGTCCCCTTTGTGTCACTGTCCGGGAGGGATACACAAACCACAACTGCAGAGCCATTCACAGTCATGTGACCCAAGACACTGATAGAAGGTAGAAAGGATAAGGAGAAGCAAGAAAATGTCAACTTTCAGAACTGTTACTTAAAATCTGACTTTACCATTAATGGGAGTTTTAATTTGTAATGCATTTGAGTGTAAAAAGCATATCTCAATCTGATCTCAATCCAAATGTACCACTTATTAAATATAAGATGGTAATCCTATGTTAGTCATTGGGAAAACTCAGCCTTACAACTGTGAAAAATGACTTAGGAGTTGTTCACTGCCAGGATATGTAAAAGGCAAGTGCACATGTCCTATTTTTTAAATTCAATGCACCATGCCCTATGAATATTTAGGGCATATCTTAGGGGTGACGTATATGTATTTGTTATAAATGGGATTCCTTGTTGCCTGACGTATGCACTCAGGCCAGGCAGGAACCACACTGTTGTCAGGGTAAGCTAAGTACACACTAGAAGATAACCAATTCTCACACTCTGGTAACTTGGCACAGAGCAGTCATGCTTATCTAAAGAAAATCAATCTGTAAAGTAGTTATGCAACACACATGACAAAAATGACATCAGTAGAATTGAATATATGATTTTTTTTAGATTAAATGCAAAACCAGCGCTTGGTGGTCACTAGCGGTCAAAAGTTTCTAGAGGTCGTGAGAGACCAGTGCAAATCCAAATTTCAGGGTGACTGCGATGGAGGGCAGACCAGCTAAAGGACCCATGCTGGGTCACTGACAAAGTACCTTGGATGGAGCAAAGCATTGATGTTGAGGGCACGATGCATCAATCGTTTCCTCGCAGTTAGGTTGTTTCGTCATCGTCGGGCTTTGCTAAAGTGAAGGCAATGATTTGTCATTGCGCTGCGCAGAGTGTCGTCTTTGGGCCACTCAGGCGCTCCTTTTGAAGGGCTATGCATATGTTCTGATCAGAGCAATGGTGATTGTTAGAAATGGGATCTCTGGTTGGCTAAGGCTTGTACCAAAGCCAGGCAGAGACGACCACTATAGTCAGGGCAAGGGAGTTACACGCCAAAGATAACCCCTGCTCACCCCCTTGGAAGCTTGGCATGAGCAGTTAGGCTTATCCCGGAGGCCATGCGTAAAGCATTTGTGAACGCACACAGCAACAACATGCCAGGCACACTACAAAAGGAACTCCACACAAGGTTATATCAAAAATAGCCTTTGTATTATCATAAAACACATTAGAATAGTAAACACATAATATACATCATGCCACCTGGCACTAGGTCATATTTACCAGGGATTATATAATCCTGACAGGGCCCACTAGACCACTGTCAGAACCATCACAAAGCGAACTTAGTAAAAGTAATACATCTCATAACTGTACAACCAGAGACCACTGGTAATCACTGTACTTAGCATCAGCCCATAACTTCTGTGACTTCCGGTTTTCTCTCCGGCGATGCTTCTCCTCAGGTAGCGGCCGCGGTGGTGACTTTCTTCACTTGGCGAAGTGCGGGGTGGGCTCCTGCTGCTTCAAAGGTGACTGATGCGGGGTGGCACCCGCCTTTTAATGAAAGAAATAAGCGGGTGGGGACCCGCCGCTTAGGCCTAACGCGGCCACAATTAACAAGAACGTGGGGTGGGTAATCGCTCCAACAGCGCCACCGGGGGAATCCCTCATACTGGGATTCATTTGAAAAAGGGGGCGGCAGCACAGCGCTGCGCTGCCCGCGCACCTGGCAGACAAGAGCCAGGGGCTTTGCAAAAGGTAAAAGTCAAGCGCTCCCAAGGCACTAGGGGTAGGCACAAAGTCCTGTAGCAAAGGTCCTGGAGGTCTTTTTAGGTAAAGTCCATGAGAGGTTCAGGGGCCACTACCAGGACATGCAAAACATAAAAGTAAATATCCTATCTCTTACTTACATGGCACAAGATTACTTAGGGCCTACCTTAGGGGTGACTTACATGTAATAAAAGGGGAGCTTAAGGCCTGGAAAATGGTTTTAAATGCCACGTCGAAGTGGCAGTAAACTACACACACAGGCATTGCAGTGTAAGGCCTCAGACAGGTTTGCAATTCTGCTTCAGTGGGTGGCACAATCAGTGCTGCATGCCACTAGGAGCATTTGATGTACAGGCCCTGGGTATAGGACATACCACGTTACAAGAGACTTACAAGTACAACAAATATGCCAATGAGGTATTTACTAATATCATGTTTATGGGAGAAGCATATACACTTTAGCACTGGTTAGCAGTGATAAAGGGCGCAGAGTCCTAAGGCCAACAAAAAAAGTCGTGAGTTACAACGGGGTAGACCCTAAGAACTCTCTGACCTGGGTCAGTTAATCAGGTACATGTAGAAGTGGTCGGAGTCTAATATTTTTAGAGTAACAAATATCTCAGAAAATCACAATTCTTTAGGAGGTAACTTAACTTGTATTTAAACCATAAATGTCACTCAAAATAGAACAGGTTCATATATTCAGTGCATATTTTTATTTTTGGCACATCTTGAAAGAATTAAGTATAAGTATACATTGGTCAAATTCAAAGCATTGGAATTGAAAAAATTGCAATTACTTCATTGGCAATATAATTCAATTAAAGAAAGCACATTTGAATAAAGTAAATACATTCAAGTATTTCAACGCGCTCACGGTGCACAGAAAGGAAAGTATTTAGAGGGGATGGGTGTGTGGGGGTAGAAGTGGGGACCGGGTAAAGGTAGTGTGACTATGTTGTAATCACAGTGAAAGTCAAAATGCAGCCTTTACAGTCTTTTTATAGATCAATGGGTTCCAAAAGACTCTTAAGCACAGGATCTGTAGCCATCCATTGTTTAGTCCTATGCTTAGAAAGGTACAGAGTATAGGTTGTCGACGTTTCGACCCCTGAAGGAAAGGGTTGTTCAAAACCTCAGGCTGGGGTCTTCATCAGGACATGTAGTAAAGCAGGAGCGCCTATAAGCAATGTGATAGTAATGAATGTATCTGTCACTACCGTAAACAATGAGTGCACTGGATCTGAAGTGAAAAGTTACATACTTTGTGCGGGGCCCGGTTTGGGCCTCGAGCTTGGGACCTTCCAGGGTTCCTATGTTGTATGTTAGGGCCTGTGAATTATGTAAAAGAATCATAATTACAAAGGGCTGTCCAACATGTGGACAGGGCACCAGTGTAACACACAAACAAATTAAAATCAAGGGAGCACTTACTGGGAAGTTAGCAATTGCCGATTAGGTATAGTTCGAGTCTTTGGCCAGCTGGGTGGGCCGGTCCATGGAGAAATCCGTTATTTTCTAAAAATGAAAATGTTAAACACGGATTAGTCTAAGTATAGGAGATAGAAGTAATTAACCGCCAGTGACACACTGTAGGTGATGGGCAAGTACGTGGCAGTTTGCATGCATTAGATAAGGTGGACCTGACAAGCTGGTTCGGAAAATCACAGCTTGTGTAGCATTAGCTTGAGATAGTGTGCGGGGCATTTATGCCTGTAGGCCGTTATAAAAAATGCCCAGGCACGCCCTTGGTGCTGGGCATGAAAGCGGCAGCAATCAAGCATCCCATGTAGTTAAACATTAACACCCGATATATAACGCGCAACTGATATTAGGCGTCACTATAGGTAAAATCAGATAAATACCGGAGGAAATGTTCAGGTTGTGCCTAGAAATCATTTCAAAAGGGCGGAGTGACCTGAGACTGAATCACTCGTAGCTTATCAGAATATCAAGAATGTCAAAATGTAAAAACACTGTTTGGGTCGGACGAGTGTGATACTGTCCAGACGCCAGAGACCGGGGAAATTGCGGGGAAGAGCGTCAATGTCTCACCTAATCAGTAGTAGGACATGCCTGTCTCATCCGACTCCTCCGGCTGTCAGCGGCAATCTGAGCCGCCTCGAGGAGCCGGCGCTAAATGCTGCTCAGGGGCTCGCCAGTGCGCAGCCAATCACAGCGGAGTGCTCCCAGGGAGCAGGGAAAAAGGATCGCTTGTTTCTCCTAGGGGCACAACGCAAGGGGGATGAGAATAGGACACCAAGCGTTTGGTTGTTTCTAGTAGACTAGGTTGTAGGATGTAGGAAATGGGCTCCTAGTCATTCAAAATGAAATGGCGATCTGTGTTGGAAGTGCTCGTGTTCAAAACCAAATGGAAATGATTCCCAAACATAGTACACTTAATCATTTAAAGTGTAGGCGCTATACACGGTATGCATTTCTCGGTGGACAACCAGGTTATGGTAATAAACTGAACCCCAACATCAATGCATTATTAACACAACAGTCTAAGTGTACGTCCATGCGCCTGGCCCAGCTGTTAAATTATTGAAAATCTGCAAAACTGATGCAGCACGTTATTAAGCACAAACATCAAAGTTAACCAGTAGTGTAAGAAAAATGTAAAATGTAAAAAATTTATTCAACCGCAAGGCAGCTGTAGCATGTTAAAGAACACTAACATCAAATCATAATTGGCAAGCAATGTAAGAATATTTATACACCATACTTTCTGGATCAAGCCTAACACTATGGTTCTTAAAGTTGAGCAGGGCTATGGTAGACTAACGTTGTAAGTGGCCCCATTGTCTCGCTGTTTCAGAGGGGACTGGAGGGGCCCCCAGTTCATCAAGACCCGGGACACGATCTGGTAGTATGCCTTAAAGTGTGTGAAAAGAACCTCATACATCAATCTGGATCTAAGAGTGCCATCTGAGAGAATGTTGTTTCCAGTTCATTTAAGCCATGCTGGACAGAGTTGAAAGATTGCATCCATTTACACTCCCGTACATTCAGGATGGAATTGAGATTCCCACCCCGTGGGCCCAGTGTAACTTTTTCAATAACCACTCACTTGAGGGACTCTGGTGTATGTGTGTGTTCTTGAAAATGTTCTACCAGGGGGGCTCCCAGTGTTTTACATCTTATCCTGCTGCAGTGCTGTAGCACCCGGTTCTTGATTTTCTGTTTGGTCTGGCCTATATAGATCATTCCGCAGGGGCAAAAAATTGCATAAATGACTCCATGGGTGTTACAATTCGTGAAGGACTTCAAAGTTACAGTCAAATTATTGTGTGTTACAGTTTTTGTTTCCAGACATAGTGAGCAGGCTTTGCAGTTGCCGCATTTATGGTTACCAAGGGTGATTGGTAAGTTCCACATTGATTGAATGGTGGGAGCTGCTGGGCTGTCCAACAGAGAACATACTACAAAGTCTCTAATACTCTTTGCTTTTTTGAAAGCATGCATGGGTAGATGATGTATTTCAAGGGCCTCTGCCACGATGTTCCAGTGCTTGTTCACAATCTTGCGTATTGCATTGCTTTTGCTGCAGTAAGTAGTCACAGAGATCATCCTGTCCTCCAAAGGTTGACGATCCCTGGGTACCAGCAAGGAGTCTCTGTTGCTGAACCATGCCCTCTTCCGTGCTCGTTTGACCAGTCTTTTCGGGTATCCTCTTTCTACAAGTCGGAGGATGAGTTCGTCTGATTCGCGAAAGTAATCATCCTTCAGTGTGCAGTTCCTCCGTATCCTGAGGAACTGTCCGAATGGTAGATTATCACGTAGGGCCCGTGTGTGGTGGCTGGAGTACTGCAGCAGCGTATTTCTCTCAGTAGGTTTTCTATAGAGAGTGGTATATAGCAGCCCTTCCCTTTCTTTGATGGTGATATCTAAAAAATCGATTGTTTCGTTACTGCAGGTGCTGGTAAACTGAATGTCACATGATTGAGTATTGAGCCAGTGTGTAAAAGCCTCCAATTCTTGCTTGTCTCCTGCCCATATGATCAGTATGTCGTCTATGTAACGATGATATTGTAAGATCTTGTCATGGTATGGATTGATTGGAGAGAGAATCCTATGTTGCTCATACTCATTCATATAGAGGATGGCCAGATCTGGGGCAAAGGCCGCCCCCATGGCTACGCCTTTCATCTGCATGAAAAAGTTGTCTTGAAATATGAAAAAGTTCTTCGTCATCGCAATCTCCAGAAGGTCAATGATAAATTCCGTAGGGACTTCTGCTGGTTGTGGTCTTGATTCCAAGGCTCTTCGTATTGTTACCAGAGCTGGTTCTTGAGGGATGCTCGTGTACAATGACACGATGTCCATAGTTACCAATAGTTGTTTGTCCTTGTCAAATGGGCATTGGTCTATCAGGTTAATCACCTGCATAGTGTCCCTCAAGTAGGTAGAGGTAGCTTCAGCCAGTGGCTTCAAGAAAACATCAATGTATTTGCAAAGGGGTAACCATAAATGCGGCAACTGCGGCAACTGCAAAGCCTGCTCACTATGTCTGGAAACAAAAACTGTAACACACAATAATTTGACTGTAACTTTGAAGTCCTTCACGAATTGTAACACCCATGGAGTCATTTATGCAATTTTTTGCCCCTGCGGAATGATCTATATAGGCCAGACCAAACAGAAAATCAAGAACCGGGTGCTACAGCACTGCAGCAGGATAAGATGTAAAACACCGGGAGCCCCCCTGGTAGAACATTTTCAAGAACACACACATACACCAGAGTCCCTCAAGTGGGTGGTTATTGAAAAAGTTACACTGGGCCCACGGGGTGGGAATCTCAATTCCATCCTGAATGTACGGGAGTGTAAATGGATGCAATCTTTCAACTCTGTCCAGCATGGCTTAAATGAACTGGAAACAACATTCTCTCAGATGGCACTCTTAGATCCAGATTGATGTATGAGGTTCTTTTCACACACTTTAAGGCATACTACCAGATCGTGTCCCGGGTCTTGATGAACTGGGGGCCCCTCAAGTCCCCTCTGAAACAGCGAGACAATGGGGCCACTTACAACGTTAGTCTACCATAGCCCTGCTCAACTTTAAGAACCATAGTGTTAGGCTTGATCCAGAAAGTACGATGTATAAATATTCTTACATTGCTTGCCAATTATGATTTGATGTTAGTGTTCTTTAACATGCTACAGCTGCCTTGCGGTTGAATACATTTTTTACATTTTACATTTTTCTTACACTACTGGTTAACTTTGATGTTTGTGCTTAATAACGTGCTGCATCAGTTTTGCAGATTTTCAATAATTTAACAGCTGGGCCAGGCGCATGGACGTACACTTAGACTGTTGTGTTAATAATGCATTGATGTTGGGGTTCAGTTTATTACCATAACCTGGTTGTCCACCGAGAAATGCATACCGTGTACAGCGCCTACACTTTAAATGATTAAGTGTACTATGTTTGGGAATCATTTCCATTTGGTTTTGAACACGAGCACTTCCAACACAGATCGCCATTTCATTTTGAATGACTAGGAGCCCATTTCCTACATCCTACAACCTAGTCTACTAGAAACAACCAAACGCTTGGTGTCCTATTCTCATCCCCCTTGCGTTGTGCCCCTAGGAGAAACAAGCGATCCTATTTCCCTGTTCCCTGGGAGCACTCCGCTGTGATTGGCTGCGCACTGGCGAGCCCCTGAGCAGCATTTAGCGCCGGCTCCTCGAGGCGGCTCAGATTGCCGCTGACAGCCGGAGGAGTCGGATGAGACAGGCATGTCCTACTACTGATTAGGTGAGACATTGACGCTCTTCCCCGCAATTTCCCCGGTCTCTGGCGTCTGGACAGTATCACACTCGTCCGACCCAAACAGTGTTTTTACATTTTGACATTCTTGATATTCTGATAAGCTACGAGTGATTCAGTATTAGGTCACTCCGCCCTTTTGAAATGATTTCTACGCACAACCTGAACATTTCCTCCGGTACTTATCTGAGTTTACCTATAGTGACGCCTAATACCAGTTGCGCGTTATATATCGGGTGTTAACGTTTAACTACATGGGATGCTTGATTGCTGCCGCTTTCATGCCCAGCACCCAGGGCGTGCCTGGGCATTTTTTATAACGGCCTACAGGCATAAATGCCCCGCACACTATCTCAAGCTAATGCTACACAAGCTGTGATTTTCCGAACCAGCTTGTCAGGTCCACCTTATCTAATGCATGCAAACTGCCACGTACTTGACCATCACCTACAGTGTGTCACTGGCGGTTAATTACTTCTATCTCCTATACTTAGACTAATCCGTGTTTAACATTTTCATTTTTAGAAAATAACGGATTTCTCCATGGACCGGCCCACCCAGCTGGCCAAAGACTCGAACTATACCTAATCGGCAATTGCTAACTTCCCAGTAAGTGCTCCCTTGATTTTAATTTGTTTGTGTGTTACACTGGTGCCCTGTCCACATGTTGGACAGCCCATTGTAATTATGATTCTTTTACATAATTCACAGGCCCTAACATACAACATAGGAACCCTGGAAGGTCCCAAGCTCGAGGCCCAAACCGGGCCCCGCACAAAGTATGTAACTTTTCACTTCAGATCCAGTGCACTAATTGTTTACGGTAGTGACAGATACATTCATTACTATCACATTGCTTATAGGCGCTCCTGCTTTACTACGTGTCCTGATGAAGACCCCAGCCTGAGGTTTTGAACAACCCTTTCCTTCAGGGGTCGAAACGTCGACAACCTATACTCTGTACCTTTCTAAGCATAGGACTAAACAATGGATGGCTACATATCCTGTGCTTAAGAGTCTTTTGGAACCCATTGATCTATATACAGACTGTAAAGGCTGCATTTTGACTTTCACTGTGATTACAACATAGTCACACTACCTTTACCCGGTCGCCACTTCTACCCCCACACACCCATCCCCTCTAAATACTTTCCTTTCTGTGCACCGTGAGCGTGTTGAAATACTTGAATGTATTTACTTTATTCAAATGTGCTTTCTTTAATTGAATTATATTGCCAATGAAGTAATTGCAATTTTTTCAATTCCAATGCTTTGAATTTGACCAATGTATACTTATACTTAATTCTTTCAAGATGTGCCAAAAATAAAAATATGCACTGAATATATGAACCTGTTCTATTTTGAGTGACATTTATGGTTTAAATACAAGTTAAGTTACCTCCTAAAGAATTGTGATTTTCTGAGATATTTGTTACTCTAAAAATATTAGACTCCGACCACTTCTACATGTACCTAACAAAAAAAGTCAGCAAACATTGGAGGTAAAAGGCAAACATTCTGGGGAAATACTACCTAAGGATGACAGGTCTAACAGTATTAAAATCGGAGGTTTAGGGCTTACAAAAAGTCAATTTTGACAGGTCTAAATGGTCATTTAAAAATGCACAACAGGGTACATTGGCAGGCCCAGCACATGTTAAAAAGGCTACTTCACTGGAATACACTATGCGTTCTTAAGTTCCACTGGTAGCATTTCATTTACACGTATCCTTAGCCAGTTTTTTACGGCTTGCCCTTCACCAGTCCTGGCCTTCCTGAATAGCTGTTTTACGTCCGGACATGTCCCGGCCTCCCTTAAGACCGCCATAATTTTCCCAATATTAAAAAAACCCGGAGTGGACCCCTCCTCCCCTGCAAATTACCACCCCATATCCCTCCTCCCTTATTTGGGTAAAATAGCAGAGTCCCATGTCACCCAGGTGCTTAGCTCCTTTATTGAAAGCAGCAGCTATCTTGCACCCTGCCAGGCGGGCTTTCGCCCCCGGCACTCTACTGAGAAGGTGGTTATCTCAGTCATGGACCAACTTAGGGAGGGCCTAGACACCAACACCCCCCAAGCCTTGGTCCTTCTGGACCTTTCCGCCGCCTTTGACACGGTAGATCATTCCATCCTTCTGTCCCGTGTCAAGGCGGCGGGCATAGGGGGCCAGGCCCTCACCTGGATAGGCTCTTTCCTGAAGGGACGAACTCAGGCGGTTCATTTGGCCGAATTCTCAGCTTCACCCAGCAAGGTGAACTGTGGCGTTCCCCAGGGCTCCTCCCTTTCCCCTCTTTTGTTTAATCTTTACATTTTCCCCCTTATTTTTGCACTCCAACAAATGGAGGTCACAGTCTATAATTACGCTGATGACCTCCAGCTTATATTTAATTTTTCCTCTGCTTTACCCGCTGCCTCTAACTTCCAGTCGGTCCTTCTGTTTATCCGAGGTTGGATGAACGCTAACCATCTTAAGCTCAACCCGGATAAGACAGAACTGATCTTGACTGGGGGGAGCGGCAATCCTTGGTCACCATCCTTTTGGCCTGTCTCTTTCGGCCCCTCTCCCACTCCCTCTCACTCTGTTAAAACCCTGGGCATTATGCTCAATAACCAGCTGACACTTCACACCCACATTAGTTCTGTTGTTTCCTCTTCCTTTTTTACTTTACGTATCATTAGGAAAGTATCTCGCTTTTTTTCTCCCTCTGCACTAAAAATGATTGTTATGGCCATGATCCTATCCAAAATCGATTATGGCAACATCATTTATAACGGAGCTCCGGCCTATGCACTCCAACGCCTTCAGCTGGTGCAGAACCAGGCAGCTCGCCTGGTACATGGCCTCCCAAAAATCTACCACTCCTCCCCTCTTCTTATTGCCCTTCACTGGCTCCCAATTAAGCAAAGAGCCCTCTTTAAACTTGGCTGCCTTACCTTTCAGGCTCGGGCTGGCACGGCCCCTACTTTCATTAATGCGGCTATAACCAACTACATTCCCGCAAGAGAGTTGCGCTCTTCCTCTGAATCTCTGCTAGTCACTCCTCGGTTTAAGAAGAGCCGTTCCGGCGGCCAGAAATTCTCGGTGCAGGCCCCCACCTTTTGGAACTCTCTTCCCTCTTCCCTAAGATCCCTGTCATCCTACACTGAATTCCGAAAAAACCTTAAGACTCTGCTGTTCCAGCAAGCGTTCAGCTCATAAATCTCCTCCTTCCCTCAGATCGAAATCCTATAGCGCCATGAAACTGCTAGTGAACGTGCGCTTTATAAACAACTCAAAATTCAAAATTCAAATTTACAGACCCTGGGTACATGCAGTACCAGTTACTAGTGGCATGCAAGTAAATTAAAGCAGTTAATCTACTGTATGCTAATTGTTCCATGACTGAAGGCGAGAGCACAAGCACTTTCGCACTGGTTGGCATTCGTAAAGTGTACAGAGTCCCAATGCTATAAACATTGAATTCGGCAAAACATGAGGAGTGAAGGCAGTGATTTTTGATGGAATATATACCAACGAAGTCAAATCTAACATTTTATTGCATCGGTACCCTTAATATGAGTGACACAATGAGAAACAGATCCCACCTTGCACACTGCAAACCATTATCCCCTTTAGTACAAATGTTAGGACATATTCAAATATGCAATTTCCAAGTTGTCAGAATACCATTTCAGCAGACTCCGACAGCAGGTTTTCATAGAGTCTGAGAAGGTAGAGGTCTGGGACAATTAGAAAAAACATTTTTTTACACCCTCTGACTATGTAACCCAATGTCAGAGATAATGTTTTGATGGATTGTTATCTGCCCATTTCTCTTTAAATGAGAGTTTCTCTATGCTGCTCTTACATTTAGTAGCTGATTTGAGGACCATCCTAATTAGGAAAGCATGGCCTTTCAAACCATGATCTACACAAAATATACACATTGAGACCTTGCTTTCTTCGCAACTGTGCCATGGAACTCATGTCTTTCACTTTCTGTTTGCAACTACTTTAGCAAGGCCTTATCATCTAATAATTTCAGAGAAGGACGGATCTGAACTTTTCTGGGACCTCGGATTTACTGAACAACTGCAGTAGATTTAAACTCCATGCCCTAGATTGCTCAAAATGGCCTATTGAAATGTAATAATGATGATCTGATTGTAAGACTCCATTGTCATAATTCCCTATGCAAAGCTAGAATACCCCATTTGACAGTAGAATATCATACAAAAGAAATATAAATATATGCATAAAAGTAAACACCCGTTTGTTTTCTAACATAAAATTGATACAGTTGTGCCATCTTCAGGAAGGAAAACTATTTAACGTTTGAAGACAGTAGGCAGAGGAATCCGTCACCCCACTCTCACTTCTGTACGACAGTTTTCAGCAAGATTAAAAAGCCCTATTCAAACATTCCTTTCTAAAAAAATAATTTTATAGAGAAGAAGTAATTGAATGCTTCCTATGGAAAGATAAGTAAAAAGAACAAATCCATTCACACTTGAGAGCAGTTAAATAACAGAACAAAGGTTTCCCAGAAAAAGAAGATAAATCTGTTAAATGCTCATCAACTAAAAGCCATTTGCTATTGTATGGTCAAAATAAAATAAATCTAAATAAACATAAACTCACCTCTTTCAAAGAGTTAAGTGTTTATTATGCAATCCCAATTAATACTTATGGGAGTTCACAAAGTCCCTACATTCTTCCAGGTGTCCTAATGGGACTTTCTAGCAATGTCTCAATTACCCTTGGCGACAAGGTCAGCTTATTGCTGGATATTCTCTGGAGGAACACTGTATCTTGAGACTCACAAGAAGATGTGTTATTGTGTCCAGTGAAATGGAAGTTGGCTACAGCTGTTCAGATGAGTTTTCATCAACTTAGATAATTCATTCAAGCTTGATGGCTATGGAGAAAGCTCAAGATGACAGAAGACCCTGTTGGAGGCGATGTTTCTTTTCAACGAATAGCCACTACTGTCAAATCAGTTCAGAACATGCTCATATAATTCAAATTGACTTGATCAAAACACTGAATGACGAACTTGGGAAAATGCAATTTCTTGCAGTGGATTAATTTTATTGCCAGCATGATTCTTTGACTTGATCGTAAATGGATCAGTTTGTCTGAGATAGCTCAGTAGGTCTTACATTTTTCTTTGACACTTATACAAAATTAATTTATTTCTGCACTATATTTAACCTAGCACCTAAGCATTTGGTGCCAATATCAGTCTATTGGTGCATGGTGACCAAAGTGTCTAGATGCAATAGTTGTGGGTTTTTGGGAGTGTCTTAGTTGGCTTCCCTAATAGGACATACTTATGTGGTGCAGGAAGATGGTTCTTCTTCTAATAATTTCCGTGCTCAAGCTGAGGTAACTATATTACCTAAGGAAGTGGATATGTCATTCAAAGCATTTTAACTATTGAGCATAGTTATTATTTCTCAGAATAGTGTGGGAAATCTGGCCTGTACAGCGTAGATATCCTTGTCCCTCCTCTATAGGTCTACCGGACTATTGATCACCAATTTCTAAGTGTGCCACTTGCAATGTCTCTACTCTGATTATCATACATTAAATACCTATCTTAACTTTAGATTCTGAAGGCTGACCTTAACAGATGTTCACATTTATTTTTTTATGACTGTTATGGCAAACTGGTCAAAATGGCTTTCCTTAAAAATTAGATTTATTCACTATAAAATGCATATGCTTCCTCAATTTATTTCCATACAATTGATGATATGAAAATATAGGAAGTACAAATATTAGTAGAATATTGATCTCATACAATCAAATGAGCATGGGGTAGCCTAGTTGCATTTCATATTTAATCAGGTTTATTATGTTTAAACAAAATCAATCTTTATAATAATTGTTAGTAAACCAAACCCAAATTTTCAGATAACGAGGAAGCTCTCATTTGAAGCCCCAGTGAAGTGTGAATGGACCACTCAAAGTTTGTTCATTTGCGGGACTCCCCCCCAGAAAATTAGCAGCAACACAATGTTATTCGGAAAAAAGGCTGGGAGATCTTTATTTCTGCGAGCTTAAAGGAAGAGTACAATCCCAGATTTCATGGGAGTAGTGTTAGGCATTTTTCCACAGGAAGAAACATTTTCACCTCATTGCACAATCAGTCCGACTACTTACCTCATTATGAGTGGCCTCGCTCCTGTGGAATTGTTGCATGATTTAAAATTACACCAGGTATTACCAACAGCTGAGGTATGAGTAATAACAGATTACAGTATTATTGGAATTTTCTAAGTTCATCCTTTATAGATGGCCATTCGGCGCTGGAAAAATACACATGTTCTAACTAAAGACCACAGATCTCCCTCTAGAGGAAATATAGTGAGGGGAGTCTAGGGAGACACCCATGAATGGCTAATAAGGTCCACAATTGAGTTTAATCAACTAATGGTCCATTGCGGCTCCTTGCAACCGACCATTAGGTGGCAATCTGTAACACTGACTAAGAAGGGGTCCTCTCAGCAGCAAACACCGAGGGGCAGACATTTTGATCTTGTTTCCAACCACAATGGATTTTTTTTCCTGCATACCACCCATGCACCCTCAGATAAGCAATCAAGCACCAAAAGTTCAACTTTCAATCATCAATTGGAATGTGGCAGGGCTGGCCTCAATGTTAGGATCGAAACAGGGGCGTGAATTCTTAAAACTAATAACATACTATGTCTTCAGGAGACATGGTCACTGAATCCCACAACAATATGTGGGTTCTACGAATTCTTTCAACCTGCCATGCAAACAATCCTTTTCAGGGGCCTCTCGATTTTTTTAAAGTAAGGAGACATAGTGTCAACTTCCATACTCATGCAATATCATAGGGACTTACAAGCTAAAATGTGGCCAGAAGGCGTTCTCCTTGCTCCTCATAAATTGTTACTGGAACCCTTGCAAATCTTTAAAGTACACACCATGGGTCCCTGTGCTCAAGCATAAAAGAAATCATTGAAACTACTCAACCCATGAAATCGTATTAGTAGAGAACTTCAATACCAAATACCTCGGTCATCATAACAATGCTGTGCAAAAGTCCGACAAACAAGTTCAATTTAACGAATTACTATCTACATTTGGGCTAACATTGGCAGACCATACACGGCTGAATGCGGGGAACGTGATCCACTCTACGTTCAAGAAGTATTCAACAATTCATTACATTTTGATACCAAACTGCTTAATAAGCAATCTCCAGAGGTTAGACATAGTAACTCGTGTAGAAAGTGACCACAATCCCTTGGTCATAAGCCTGAACCTAAACCTCCAGAAAGCTGATACTGGCCAGGTGCTGGGTCTTTCAACAGGAGATGAACTAAACAACTTAGTAAGGGGAATTAAGTGGCATCCTTACCATTTGCCCCAGGAGGCTAAATGGCTCGAGGATGGGACACTTTAGGCAAAGGACCAACCAGGGGATCAAATCTGATTAACTTGGGATCACATGATGCTCCCCATCAAGCAGAGAGTTACGTTTAAAGGCCTGTGCATTGCCCATAAAGCAATCTATGGCAAAGCCCCGGCCTATATCAAGGAACGCCTGAAGAACTATGTCCTTAGACACAAAATGCAATCCTCTGAGGCCTGCCTCCTGGACATCCCTAGATGCAAGACTACATCTAAAGGGGGTAGAGCTTTTTCTGTTCTACTCCCACAACTCTGGAACCAGCTGCCCGACCATCTGGGCAAACAACCGGCTCTTCTCCCTTTCCGGAAACCCCTCAAAATGCTCCTGTTTAGGGAGGCACTGGATACTGTCTCAGTTTCACCATACTGTGGGGCTGTACATCTGCCCACGACCTCTGGTTATTCCCCACCCCCGGAACCCTGAGATACCTGTTGGTGATTAGCGCTCTATAAAACACACTTACAATTACATGATTAGAACTCTGGTTGCATCTCTCTAGGGACATAGAAGACCTCGAAAGCGAAATCTGCAACATCCTAGCCAGCACAACAATCCTCAACAGCAACAGAGTATTAACCTCATGTGGAAGAACTTGAGGAAGGGAACCCGTCTGCTCAAATTCAATTTAAAATCCGGAAACTTAGCAGCTGCAAAGGACACATTGAAAGCAAACAAAACATATATGGACCTTAAAACGAGCATACCAAGAGGAGGAATGGAAAAATATATTTAAAATGCTAAAAGAAGGATGCCGAGCCCGTTTTTGGAAGTATGTGAATAGGCTAAAATCCCTTGGGCCACCAAGGGAAAATGCAGTTTCAGCAACAGTGTGGGAAAACAATGTATGGTGTCAGTTCCTCACTCACAATCCATCAGCTACTTCGGAGTCTGCGAGGCCAAAAGCAAAAGAACAAAAAGCTCCAATTTCATCTACGGAAATAGTCAAATTAATCAAATCTATGAAGGATAGTTGAGCACCTGGCCCAAACGGGCTCCTTGCTGGGATGTTTCAATCTGCCCAAGAGGGGTGGAATGTGCTTCTAACGCTGCTATTTAACATTGCATACACACTGTGTAAAATACCTGAATCCTGGAGAGGTTCAATACTATGCCTGATCCACAAAAAAAGGGGACCTCCTGAACCCAAGCAATTACAGTTTAATTGCCTTAGTGGATCTGGAGGTAAAAGCATACGCCAAAACTATACTGGAAAAATTGGAAACCTGGGCAGAAGAAAACAAGCCGCTTTTATTTGTTTTTCAAACAGGCTTCTGAGGAGGAGCAGCTACCACTGACAATTTTAATAGCCCTATCAGCCCTCAGCCACCAGGCCACTCAGACGAACCAACCTCCTCTCTTTTGCTGCTTTGTTGACTGAACAGCAGTGAATAGGCTAACTCTTTGGAGGAAATTAGCAAATTGGGGCATTCCACCCTTGCAACTAACAGCTATAATATCCCTTTATTTGAACACCTGGGTATGCGTGAAAACAGGCCCCCTATCTCTGTCTGCTAAAATCTGCATGACCGGAGGTTTGAAGCAAGGTTGTGTCCTTGCCCCTTTACGTTTTAATCTGTACACAGCGGACCTGGGCAAAGCTCTCCTCAACAGCCCTCTGGTCCCTCCTCGACTAGGCTACCGCTCCTTACATGTCCTTCTATACGCGGATGAAATTGTCATCATGGATCACACCAAAGTAGGACTGCAACGCGCACTGACCAGCCTACACATGTACTGTATCTCAAACCATCTACTCATCAATTCAGAAAAAAACAAGATTCTTGTACTTTGGATACAAAAACTTAAAAGCAAATCATTTGCTACATAGGCGCTACGATTATCATCTTAGCCCCAAAATACAAATACTTGGGGTCTGGTTTACAGAAACCGCTCAACCCTCTGCTCACAAAAAAGATCTAATAAAAAAATCGATGGCTATTACTTCCGGACTAATCAATCTAAACAGCAAGCTAAAAAGCCTGTCAGCAGAGGGCATAGGAAAAGTCATGCAAGCTTCCCTTCTTCCAGCACTTTCATATGGGCATCATGTGTTCCCTGGCGCTTGCTCGGAAATCCTTGAGCGAGCACAGTGCCTGTGTTACAAAAAGATTTTTCAACTTCCAAAACATCTTTTCAGGGTGAGACTCAGACTGAAGCTCGGTTTAATCAAACAATCTCTAACTCTTGACGCAGACTTTTTAAAATATTACATTCAAATTCTCAAATCCCTTGAGCAATCTCAAAAGAGCTGCCTCAAAGAAAAATTTGAAAAATCTGGATCCCCGTGGCACACTCAGTTTGCGAGAGCCCTCGCCATTATGGAAATAAAGAAAACATCTCTTGCCTTGCCTTTTATCTCATACACCACCTGGAAAAAGTGCATTAACAAGCAAGTGCAATTAAAGATCAGGAAACAATAACAACATCTCCCTTTCTGGCCCTGCTCAATGCATTATATCTGGTATCCAAACCTCAGTCTTACCTCTTTGCGGCTCTCAACCCCAAAACTAGATGTGAGATCCTATACATTCAACTGCTGGCCTTGCCAATAGCGGAATTTAGTCCGGACTGGGCAGACCAATAAACAGGGGGAACATGCCGTCTATGCGACTACAAACGAGAATCATGGTTGCACCTTCTATGCTCTTGCCCAGCTATAGCTAATGAAAGAAGAACACTTCTTAGGGAACTATACTTGAGCGAAAAACCAAGCACCTGCCAAGAGGCTTTGGCAATATGTTTTACTCAAAAGTAACCCTACATACTGGCACGCTGTGGGTGATTTATACAAACAATCAGGGACCACTCTCCCTCCTCACTCCGGGCCCCAACTTCATCCTGGAAAAGTTCAAAAGGTGATCCCGGATTACTTTAAAGGGAAGCTAACATGATCCCTAGACTAGACCAGATCAAAGGAACACTGTTACTCACCTTCTCAACAACACAACAGCAGTCGGAGCACTCAACCTTATGACAGGCCGTCCCTGCCCTGGAGGAAGGAACTGAACCTGAGACTTCCAACAAATACTACTTTTAAAGGTTGCTTTAAATTTGGACTAAATCACAAGGCATAAGCACTTTACCTGGGATTTTGTTCCAAGGATGGATCACGTGAAATTCTAGGGGAATGGGAGGAAAGTAATACAAGGGGCTTCAAGAGGCAGTTGGGTGATTGAGGCTGGTCGCAGAGCACAAGACATATGTAAATACGATAATAAGCTAAGAGTCAAACGAAGGCACTCAATATTTGCACTTTATTAGAACTTTTAGGGGCAGATTTATGATGACTGGCGCATCCCCAGGGATGCGCCAGTCATCCTGCGCCGCTGCTCCGCCACCCATGGTGCGCCACATTTACAATGCGGCGCACCATGGGGCAAAAACGGCACAGATGCGTGACGCATCTGTGCCGTAAAGGTGGCGCATTGCTGGAGCTGCGTCGCAAGCGCGACGCAGCTCCAGCAAGGCTCGGGGGTGCCCCATCTCCACAACGCTGCGTCAAGACCTACGCCTGCTTCAAGCAGGCGCAGGGTTTTGGCGCAGCATTGTCCTGAAGGTGACTGAATGAAATCTTATAGATTTCACTCAGCCACTTTTAGGAGGCGTTCCTGCGCAGGAACGCCCCCCCCTGCGCAGGAACGCCTCCTATGGCGCAGGCCTTTACAACGTGACGCATCTCCTAGATGCGTCACGTTGTAAATAGGGCGCATTGTTTGCACCGCCGTTGCATAAAATAAAGTGACGCACCGGCGGCGCAAGGCCTTCATAAATCTGCCCCTTAATCCTTACATTTGGGCATATTCAGGACTACGGCTTTCCTTGTTATAATGTTTTTTATTTTTAACTACCTTTATTAGTATTTTGCTATGGTTTTAACCCGTTATGTGCGTGGACTGCCCCCGGCCGTCCGACGTCACAGTAGGCGTGTGCGGAGGACTGCCAGGGGCCGTCCAAACTGCGCACACTCATGAATATGCCCGCACCGCTGCGAAATTCGCGCTGCGGTCAACGGGTTAATTAACATATGCAAATAAATAAATACATAAATGTGAATGCCACTATGGATTTGGGCATGACTTGTAGAAATTAGTGCTACTGCACAGGTTTCCACGTTTTCATGCTTTTTCCAAGGACAACATCTTCCAAGATTTACTTGGAGGCATTGTCCCCAGAAGAAAAACATTTTACCACATAAGACAATACCATGGAAGCTTTAATACTAGTTTTGGATGAAAATTCAAAACATAACAAAGAGGCTAATCATAATAAGGCCTTTAGTTTAACAGAGTCTTAGTCTATGAAATCTCCATAGTAGAGATTTTGACGATCAATCCGTGGGATTGCTGAAAATCCCATAAAAGATGGACTCTACTTTTAACATAGGAGGAGATTTAAGGGAGTGCATTTCTAATATTTAACAAAAAGAGCTTTGTCATTCTGCCCTCTTGAATTCTATTCCTTTCCACATGATTTCATGTTTATCGCACGAGTAAAAAACACAAACCGGGATCCATATCTTAAAGTAGCACTCAGGGCCAGACTGGCTGTATCGGCACCCGGCTTTTCCCCGGGAGGCTGGAAGGGTGGCGGCCCACTTTGCACTTGTAAGGGCTGATTTTGTTACTGGGGCCCGGTTTTGCAGCGATGCTGATATATCGTCCCCCATTAACAGAAGCAGCAGGGGGGCTGGTCCATTAACATTGCAAGGGCTGCTTTGGGTTCCCAGTCTGGCCCTGAACGCATTCCTGGGCAAAAAGTAAGTTGTGCATTTCCGTTTTCTCAGGGGCTGCTGTGTTTCTGTGACTTTAATTTCCAATCATCTGTCTTCAGAAGTGATTACCCCATACTGCATTTATCAGTGCATATTTTCTGAAGTTGTTCTTAACTGAGAATATGGTAAAGAGAGCAAGATTTGTTGTATTATTCTGAGTTAAGTTCATCTTCAGAAAATGGGTAGTGAATGATGAAAAACTTAATATGTGAATGTGTGATAATTGCAACCTGATGATTAGGCACAATATTTATAAAAAATCAGACTGCAACTGTGTAGCTCTACAAATCAATTTTACTCAGGCGCACATAGAAACCGGGTATTAGATACATAAATGATAGAAATGCAACATCAACTCTGTAGGTTCCCAAACCAATTTTAAAACAGGTGCGCTTTGTTCATGATATGGCTCTGTTTACAGATGAAATAGTGTGCTCTGTGTTGCTCATTTTCTACTTGTTAAAGACTGAAGAGGGTGTTTAGAACTAAGGCCTTGTTGATGCAAAACGTTAAGCAGCCTTGCCCCTCGCCAGCAATGCCTCAGTACATTTTATTTTGCACAGCACGCACCCTTGTTCAGAAGCAATCGTTCTATCCAGCAGGAACACTGTAAGGCTGAGGATGTTCCCTGGATATACCCACGCCAGTTTGGCTGACAGAATAAAACCTATTTGGCTCTATTTCTCATATTTCCTTATCCTGGTAAGCCATGCTGTGTCTCCAGAGCATGGTGTTTGGATCACCTTTTATTCCTGGCACAGTAGTAATGCTATTGATGTCTTCCATGCAGTACTGACCCTCCAGTGATGATAATTAATTCAGCATTGTGAAGCAATTTAGAAGCAGCAAACTGTTCACGAAATCCCACTGCTGGTCTGCCATTCTTAAACAACAAGCAGAGGTAGAAAAGCAGGAGCTCTCATTGACAAACCTTGTCAAATGCTGGCCCTATGTAACAGCACTGACATTCTGTCAGAATTAGCGATCATTTAAAATCGTTCGTGATCAACATTCACAAATACTTGCTTTTCTCATAGTTTTCATGCCAATTTTCCCTTCTGCATAAATTACACAGCTAGTTAGTATTCAATTAGATTTCAGTTTAGTTTATTAGAATATTATGTAGTGCTTGTAAAGGACTAAAATCGCACACAAAACTACAACTCATTAAAAAATAATCCGAATAATAAATAAAGAAAACATCATCACTAAATCAGACCAATTAGAACTTGGAACTTTTCTTTTAAAACATTTGAATGTTATTGGTATTCAAGGATTACCTAAGAAAAAGAGAACATTTATAGCTGCTCCAACTGAGTTTCTACTGAATAGTGTGTGTGGGAAATATGGGTCACTGGTTGAGGGGGGTGAAATCCTACTCAAGCAGCAACCACAATTTTTGTCAAGGCGAAGCAAAACCAAACACCAAATTAACCTGAGCTTAACCGTCTGATACCTTTGCACAAACGTAGTCAGACTTAACTTAGAGGCAATGAGTAAAGTATTTATTCAGCATTCAAACAGTAATAAAGAGACAATACAACACAAGAAAAATACTTCACCAATTTCGACAAATAGAGTAAAATGCACTAAATTATTTAAGAGCGAAACATCAAAAATTCAATCAGTAGAACTGGACATATTCATTTTTTAAGATTTCAGTGAAATGAATGTAAAAAAGCACTGGGACAAAGTCACAATTTCAGGTCGACCACAGTGGAGTGTGGGCCGGCTCCCGGAACCCACGTAGGCCTGCTGAACAAGAGTTCCTTAAAACCTGGTTGTGGAGCATTGCAGGGTACAGCATTGAGAAAGTGTCACACAGCCAAGGAGATGCCTTAGTTTCAAGGAGCTGCGATGCTGCGCTGACAGGTCCTGCAGCATTGATGAGGGCTTGCAATGCGAACTCTGGTGTCAAGGATGCGTTGCACAGTTGAGGCGATGCATTGATTCTGAAGAGCTGTGGGACTGTGATGTGAGAATCTATGTTGTTGTCGTGGTTTGCATCGACAAGAGATTTGCGATGTGTGGGCCTGCATTGATGAAGCTGCGTAGAGCGATGGTTCCAATATGGGCTGCAAGGTTGATGAAAAATCCTTACACTGGGAGATCCACAGATGAGCCGTCAGAACATCTTCCAGCTTACGTACATTGGTCCAGGACTGGGGGTGGCACTACTTTGCAGGGTAGGACGCACAGATGGCAGAGTCCAGGGGCTGGGTTCAAGTTAGTTAAAACCTTCTGTCCCTGAGGCTCCAGTCAGTAGGCCATACAATTTGCCCTTGGAGTGACTCAGGGGTCCTGGGTTCAACATATTTGGGTCCGTTCATTATCACCCAGGCAAGAAGGCAGCAGGTCAGAACAGCAGGGCAGCTGTCCTTCAGAGCAGCAGTCCAGTAGAGTGGCAGCTCTTTAAGCAGTTAAGAAGTCCTTCTACCTAGCAGAGTACTCACAGGTCCAGAAGTGTAATGAATATTTGGTGTTTGATCTCCAATATTTATACCCAGTTCTGCCATTGAAGTGGGAGAATCTACTCTAGGTTTAAACTTGAAGTCCATAGGCATCTTGCCTTGCTTGTCCTGGCTCAGGACTTGCAGGTGGTATGCAGCCCTTTGTGTGGAGGCAGGACACAGCTATTCAAGTGTATTTAGGGCTGTGTCCAGCTCCGCTCTCCCATCCTGAAAGACATGGCCCATCTAGTCACACCTAAGATCTCTATTGTATGCGGCAGTCTAGGAGAAATACAGTAAGCGCAACAGCTACTTCCAGTCATGTGACCCAGAGACAGGCTGCAGGCACTAAATGGCCAAGGCAAGAAAATGGCAACTTTATAAAAGTGGCATTTTCAAAATTCAAATTTAAAACTTCAATATGAGAAAGAAATGTTCATTACAATTTCAAAGATACCAACTATGAACTGAATACCTGTTCCCATTTGGAAATTATCACTTTTTAGATGTAATAAGGTAAATCCAATGTTGACCTATGGGGTAGGTAGGATTTGATTTAGGGAAAAGGGAATTTAAATGGTTTTCACTACCAGGACATGTAAAACTAAAAGGTTCATGGCCACCTTTTCAAATAGACTGCACACTGCCCTCGGGGCTGTGCGGATCCTATCCTAGGAGTGAAATATATATATTAAAAAGGAAGGTTTGGGCCTAGTAATAGGTTTATTTTGCCAGGTTGAAATGGCAGTTTGAAAACTGCAAACAAAGGCTGCAATGGCAGACCTAATACATGTTTAAAAGTGCTTCTTGAGTGGGTGGCACAAGCAGCGTTGCAAGCCTACTAGTGGAATTTCATTTACAGGTCCTGGCCACAAGTAGTGCTACTTTATTTAGATACGTCAACTCTATCATGTGTTAATGATCACTGTTTATCAGTGCTAAAGTGTTCAGAGTCCTAAAAGCAATCAAAAACTGGTTCAAAAATAGGAGGGTGAAAGCAGAGAGATTGGGGATGACCCTGTCGAAAAGGACAAGTCCAACATCAGCAAAGTTTTTATCTACACAGACCTTTCCTTTGCATGTAAATCTTACATGTTGACATTGTTCAGTCATAATCTGTAACATAATTGTGTGTGAGGAACCTTCTGAGCTTTGGTGTAACTGAATGGAACTTAAAAGTGTTTTACCGTAGTTTCCATTAACTCTTAATGTTACTACCTGTACATATGCACTCCATTGGTGTTGGTTATTCTGAACGTTGAATTGCCTCTTGAGCAGCTAAGCATGACTGTTATCTAGCATAATGCTTCTTCATTGGATCCCTCTTCTCACCTGGCTCCCTGAGTGATCTCAGACAGATTTTTACCAATATTCTCTTCTTTTTGTCCTTACCCATGACATTCACTTTTGTTACATAAATACATCAAAAGATTATATTGTTTTCCCACCATAGTGATACATTTATATGCTTATCACCACGCTGGATGGTTCAGCAAAAGTATATACCTCAGTAAAACTCTCCCACTTAGTATTTGACATGTTATAAATTACTCCACATCAACTTTTTCAAAATTATGATCTGGGTCCTATATCCATTCCCTTTCTGACAACTACATTTACATGTTTGAAGAATATTTTGGATGATTGTCTCTCCTTTTCCTTCCTTCCTATTCCCCCTCCTCAACCTGAACACTGACTCCTCCTCTACCCAGCTGATGTGTTGCTTTCATGTATATCAGTTATGTTATACGTGAGACACTCTTATTCTTTTTAGTGATGAAGCTCTATATAAATATTACAAATAAATCAATAAAATGCATCCAAGGACTTCTAAAGTTCATTCTGCATCAGTCTGCTGTTATATAGGTCAGAATGGTAGCCTCAGAATCTACCAATGATGTTGGAGAGTTATCACCAGTGCAACATTGTTTATCTCTATAAAAGGATAATGGCAGACAATTTGCTTACACCTTGATGTCAACAATAACATCCATCTGAGGTATTTTAACATTCTTCTCTTGGCACTTGTTAATGCTGTAAATCCAACTACAACAGCATGTCAAAGTAAAATTTCCTATCGCAGAAGCAGTGATGTTACTCCTACACAGATTCCACCCAACTTTCTATCATGGTTGATGGCTGGCAACTGACATTATATGCTTGTGCTGGCTGCCCAAGACATATTTAGCCATGTATTGTGGCAGGTGAGTGGCAAAAGGCAATAGTAATTATTTTTACATCAATATTAAATTACATTAAATAAGTAATTGTTCAATTGTTCTGGCTAATATACCCAATTCAGACATGTGATGAATAATGATATGTTTCTTTTCCCATATATCTAAAATGTTGCATGATTTATTTACATAATCCTATGTTCTTATCCTGAAGTGTTGTTAAGATTATTGTAAATTACTTTATCTAGAGTTTTGTAAAGGCGGACTCGCCCAGCTTTAGAGGACATACAATCCCAGTTTTCCTAAGATTTAGGTAAAAGGGGTCATGCCACTACCACCAGATGGCAACTCCACCAGCTTCCAGTGGAGGGTATAATCCACTTTAAGTTCCTATCTCTTCTGCACAAGTATCTGGTGGTACAGAGCCTAGCTATCTTAGATAAGAGATCTGCCCACATATGCCACCAAACCCTCTGCGTTCACAGCTCATGATCTTCCTTTCTAACTAATGTTACTCTCCCTACTATTGCTGTCAAGCAAGACTTCTGGGTTCTCATATTTTTAAACCCCTTCCAAATACCCCCTATCACAAGTGTGAGATTCCTAATTTTAAGCACAAGTTGAGTTCTTATATCTGCAAGCAACTCCAACCCAGAAAACTAGTGCCCAAACACAATGCTTTGTAGCAGTTTGCTAGTAGTTTAGGCATAGATCACAAAACAACACTTGTGTCACTGTACACTCACCAATATTTTACTAAAGCAACACTGCAGTTTCCAATATGTTAATATTAATAGTTGATGCTGCTCTCTTGAACATTATGAAAACCACTGACCAATCAAGTAAGATCTAATCTTTTAGTCTTCAGCTATCAACTCAGTTTTTAGACATTTGCCTCATCACTAGGAACCAGGAATGATTTCAAGATGTGCAACAAAGGAGATGTGGATCTGGGCTTCAGATGTCCAGTTTTCTCTGTGAATATTTGCTGATCTTGTCAAGAGGAAATGAAATCTATCTTGGCTGCAAATCGTCTTCACATTCATTAGTATCTAGAAATGAATCTTTAACAAATGTGGAATCTGTGGCATTAGTTGCTATGTCTGCTGCTTGAAATCTGAGTCTTCCTCCTACCTGTTTATCCCCCACCACTTCAGGAAGATCGTCGCTATTCAGTAATGTTGTAAAGTTTTTCTTCCCCTCTTGCCATCATTATAATCTTTACTTGCACCATCATGTTCTATATATGTACTCTCTGCAGATGTAGGCTCAAACTTTGTGTGTGTGTCGTCCGCTACCATAGACCCACCTTCTTCTCCACTTTTGTAACTGCGAATAAATGCATTCAAATTCTTTCTACCACATAGACAACACCTTGTTAGAAATGGGATTTTTGGTTGACTGAGATGTGCACCCAGGTCAAGCAGAAATCAGCATTCTAGTCAGGGTGTGCTAGATACACACTAAGGGATTACCAGTGCTCATCCTCTTATAGCTTGGCACAGAGCAATCAGGATTATCTAAAGAGGCAATGGGTAATGTTTTTGTCTAAAACACACACACACACTCACTCATACATATTAAAATAATTACTACACCACAAAAAGACTCCACACAGATTTATGAAAAATAGATTTCCACAATATTAAGAAATAAAACCAAAATGGTAAAATTTGCATGCAAAGTTTTCAAATTAGGCACATTTGAAGAATCACACTACTGTATTAAGCAAATATCATGAGCAGAAGCACCTGCACTCCTTTTAGGTTCTTTACGGTACTTTTTCAGTGCAATGATAATGATCCCAGTCATGGATCGGGAAGTATGTGTATGTACAATCACCAAAAACACAAGACAGCACCAAGTCCCTAGAGACTGGTAAGCTCAGTGAGTCTAAGCCTCTTTTGCAAGCAAGCCTCTTGATTATATGTAGATGTAGAGCTAGTGATGTCTGGTTACAGGTCCAAAAAGGGTCTGATTTGTTATTGTCAGAGTCCCAGTACTTATAGCGAAAAGTGTCTTTGATGCAAGAGGATGACTTCAAAGGAACTCTCTGAAGCGCACAAGGATCCCTTACATCCCTGTCCTGTCTGGCAGGCTAACCCTGGGGGAAAGCAATACTTTTTTGTGAGGAAAGGACACAGCCTATTCAGATGTATGTGTGAGCCACTTCTCTCACTTCCTGCCCAGGAAAATACATCAGAATGCAGATGAATGCAGATGAATTCTCAGAATGCTGATGAGCCTCACGTTCCTGTGTTTGTGGCTGTGTATAGGAATTGCACACAGTGCAGCTGACAACCAACCCAGAAGTGTATTGGAGACAGGCTGTCAGGCACAAAGAGCAGTAGCTACAAAGAAATGTCAACTTTCTAAAAGTGGCATTCCTAAAACAGCAAACCAATTAGAGCATGTTTAGAGGCAAGAGCACATGCACTTTAACACCGGTCAGCAGTTTTAAAGAGCCCAGCATATTCTGGCATGAGTAATAATGGCACTATCTGATGAACGACTTGCCACAGACTCAATTCAAGAGGGCAATGCACGAACAATATATGGGGAGAGGACACCAGCACACTATCCCTACCCAGAGATGAAACTCACAGCAAGAAATTGTATTTGAACTTGTACAGTAGGGCCCGTATTTATTATTTTTTCACACAGCACTGTGCGGTAAGTCAACTTGCTGTGCTGCGTGAAAGGGAAAGTGGAGGAATGCCCTTTCCTACCATTGGTACTCTTTGGGCTGCTTAGCACCAATGCAGGCACCCCTGTGCCATTGTGCCGGGTGCCTGCATTATAGGCAGGATTGTTTTTGTGCAGGAATGGACATCTTCCTGCACAAAAACAATCCCAAGGAAAAAATTAAGAGAAATAAAGATATTTCTCCTCGTTACGCTTCTCCTGAGCAGGCGTAACATTTTGATGCATTCCTTTGTCTACCACTCATGGTAAATTTGGGAATGTGCCAAATCCATGGGTGGATGTGTGGGAACACTCACGCTCCACATATGGAACACCTCACTGGAGCAGAGTAATGCAAGGCAGCAATGTGTGCCACCTTGGTTTACTTCAGATGTATCAACCCACACAAGTCCATGCAAGATGGCCTTGTGAGGCTTGATAAATCTCACACAGGCCTTGCCTTGCCTTTGTAACCCCTTGCATGGTGCAAGGGTCACGCAAAACCTTGAAAATTCTGGCCCTAGGATTTTCACAATGTCACTGCCTCTCTCAAAACTGACATTTCTGCCAGAAGACCAAGTCATCAGGAATCTACTTCTATGTATGCCCTGTAAAATCTGATGACAAGGAAGTAGATTTTTTGTGGGATATTTGATATAGCTAAATTTGTCCAAACGTGTTGTCACTATTTTTTTGTACCATCTCACCAGTACGACGGTGAAATGACAATAAGAACAATTATTCAAGTATTAATAATGCTAACAATATTGCTAATAATAAAGTTAAATTAGGGTCCATACCTGGCTACACTGGTTCAGTCACAAAGAATCATCTTGAAACTACATCTTTCAGCAATTTAGCAACCATTTTGTGGAAATTTAAAGAAAAGGACGCCTTGAACTCTAAACACGGATGAGTATTGAGTAATTTGTTTATTTGCTAATAGTTGGCATATGCAGTACATCACCCATGAAATGTTAATAATCACTTTAGCTTTCGTAATGAGACGATGTTCTGATTTTCAGCAAAGGTATATCTTTCTGACAAATCGGAGGGATTTATTTTAGATGCAGTCTACTACTTACAAGCCCACTTTGGAGAAATACTTAATATTCTGACATTGCGTAGAGAAAAAGCATAGACGAGTTTCAATTGACAGCTACATGTTTAATCATTCAATTGAGATACTGTATAATGAAGTAAGCAGCCTTTCTCAAGAAGCGATAAATCAAGCATGAATGATTGAAAAATTGCATTAGGAAAAGGTCAAACACTTGCTTTGCCATCAAAGGCACTTAAGCAAAACATTTGCATATCTTTCAAGCAGTAGAAGAAATAAAGTATAGGGCACTAGGTTAAAAGCAGAACATCTGATAAGTTGCAGTTTCAAGATCTTGGCATATTTCGTTCCTTTACAAAATTGTTTTTATGATTTGCCATATAACGAGTTTTTAATTATATCAGTGGTATATTTCTGGAAGCATTACAATTTAATATTAAATAATAACCCCAAAAGGGAAAGGCATTCATATCTGTAAGCACACCAGAAGTAAAGGGGCCAGAGGTAAGTGGCCTATGTTACATTAACTTCCTCTGTGGTAATAATCTTATCAAAGACCAGTTACTGTGCTTTATTTTATCTGCTGAATTTCAGCACTCCTGGAGAGGCTGAAAATCAATTCAATGCTGTAGTGCATTTAAGTAGCACCCTGATATATTTTACATGGGAGGTGTAGTCGCATACAAGTGAACACCAACCCACATCTCTTGGACTGCATCCGATTACAAAAGATGTACCTTAGCACTGCCACAGTCCAAATTGGAGACCACCCAATTAATGTATTAAGGTATTGATCCATAGAATGTGAGTTGTTATGATTGATGTAGTCTTCTGTGGCAGGAGGTTATTGTCCTGTTGTGAACCTGGAGTTCTAGTAAAAGCAGGAAAGCATGCTTAGCTTTTCAACATGCACTTGTGGTTCAACAAGTGGAAGTGCCCACCACCAAGCACATAATCTGGCTGCAGGCTCTTGCAGAGGGATTTCAATGTCAACAGAAGCTACTAAGACCATGCATGAGCAATAACTCAAAAATAGATATTTACCAAACAAATAGATGAAATATAGAAAAATAACAACTACCCATACTGATTGGCCCTTATTTATTTAGGAGACTACCACTTCACTTGACACTATTACTTAAAAGACAGCTATTGCAAAAAAGACAGAAAGGAAATATACAGCTAAAACAAGCTATTTTGTAAAATATTCAGTTACAGCCCGTGCCTAACTTGAGGAGCATAGTTTTTCGTCTATATCAGTGTGTCGTCTTAAAATTGCCATTCACTGTTTGAATGTTCTGAGACACAGTTAACCAACCCGCCTATTCTCAACCATGAAGGAACCTTGCACTGTCCTGGTTTCAGTCTGCCCTATTAAGAAAATGGCTATCCTGCACACCTACAATCTTGGATCAAACTGTTTGGAAACAAATAGATTGGATTTACCACTTGTATCCTCTACACAGAGTCTGAGTAAGCTGTTATTATTTCAATTACGTTACAGGTTAAATCAGCCCATCATAATATTAAGATACATAGTAAATTGATGAGAATTTTCAAAGTTTCGATTAAGGTATCTTAAAAGATTTATTGAAATTCTTCTTCCACTCTCCTGTTTAGTCTTTCAATTAACGCTAGCTTAGTTGTATGCATAGCTTGAATATCCAGCAAAACATTAGCAATTTGATCTTAATCATTTCTAAAAGCACTGAGTAGATTACTTTATCTTGAGTCAAATTTTATTTCTGTTTTATTTCATGAAACATTCTTCCATCTGTAGGCATATTTTTCTTAGTTCTTCACCATCTTAATACATATGTAGATTTTCCAATCTCATAAATCTTGAAAGACATCTCTAACAGAATCAACATCATCACTAGATCATTACTAAACAGGCTGCAGAGATGAGCTTTATGCTGTATACCTTCCCTTCATCCATCCTTTAGCATCTTTGCTTTGTTTTGATGTGCAGCTCCAAAAGAGATCATTATAAATGCATTATGATGTTGTTATCATTTAAAACTCTATGTGTGTTATCATAGTCCAGCTGGCAGTCAATGTATTGTTACTCAGTCTGGATCATGCTTCAGTTGTATCACAACTCACCAAATCTTGTACCATACTTAGTAGGTTTTATGTCATAATCTTGAGTCACAATATGTTGATCTACAACAATACTGAGTATACAATATCGACCACCACTATATCAACAAAGTAAGTATATGTAGGTAAGTGTACACTTGCTATGCCTAAACTGGTCTCTAATAAAAGAGAGAGGGACCCAAAACCAAAGGGATAGGGTACCACAGCTGACTTTATGTCAAATAGGAATTCCCTATGGGCACCTTAGTTCAGAGACACCAATTCTTACACACAACTAGACAGATATCCTTCGGACATACGAACCCATCACGTAGAGCAATGCAGTAAATAACAATACAATTCTATAAAAACAAATAAGTTCAGTATGCACAGTTTATTTCATATATTTAAAAACTGTTAAAAAACATATATTAAAAATATATTAAAAAAGAAACTAAAATTGAAATTAAAATTGAAATTGGGAACACAGACAATATAAACAAGGAACAACTCATATACAGAAATTCAACCTAAGCAGTTCCTAAAGCTAGGAAGGGAGATACACAAAAAAGGTAAAGATTCCGTCACAGTCAGAATAGTCCTTGATCGGTATATCTTGTACTTCTCCCTTTATTTCAACGCGTTTCGGCGGACGGTTAACATAAAGCCGCCAAATGGAAGACTACCAGCACTGCACGTGGGACGTTTGTCGACCTTTTTCTCAAGAGGCGGTATATACGAGCAGAAATAACTCTGAGAGACTGGATATAGCTCTCAAGCTCTGAGCTTATAAATACACAAATACAGAGAGATAAAAAAAGAGAAACATGAGATCAGGTAGGACATGATAAGCTTCTGGGCAGAAGAACTCTAATCAAAACATGCATATAAAAGGTAAAAAGCAAACAAACAAACCAATACAATCAAGATAAACTCAACAAGAGAGACAAGCGCCACTGAAAGCAGCCCACTCATATCACCAGTTCTAGCCTTGTTTGGAAAACCGATTAAATGCACAAAGTTCAGCTTTGTATAAGACCTAGGAACCACAATGTACACAATGCCAAAAAATGTGACAGGACGTCTAACACCCCTGGCCCCACAAAAAGTAAATCACCCGGAGAAACTGTTTCATTCAGACTCTACACTCGTACTGACAAAAGGAATTGTGTGCAAGGAAAGCAAGAACGGGTTAGAACAGACAGAAAAAGCCAATGCCCTAGAGATAGAAAAGGGGGACACTGAGGCAAGTAACAAAATATTTAACAACCTTATATCTACAAAGGTGCAAATACATGCGGCAGGTCCCATGCATGGCAAAAACAGAAAACCAACAAAGAAGAAGAGAATAAAACAAAGGAACCAATGACAAAACAAACCAAAAAAAGGATACCAAAAAAACACAGCATTTGCTACAAACCTTATAACTATGATTGAATTGAACAAGACAAAAAATGCACACTCAACACCAAAACCTATAACAAACCAGGAAAACCCCCAGGGGCTTATTTACAAGGCCCTTGCGCCACTTTTGCGTCATTTTTAACATGGGAAAAGTGACGTACAAGTGGCGAAAGGGGCTTGAACATAAGCCCCTCAGTTGTTAAATAGAAACGTCACACCACAAACAGATGACAGAGAAAACTCCTTGCTAAGATCTTTCTCCCTCTCAGGTAACATGGAACTCCTTGAAGTAATGGACGAATAAATGATCAACCAGGAATCTGCAACTAAAAGTACAGGAAAACAAAATGTAAGCATCATTACAATCTCAAATGAGGGCACAGCATTATCAAAGGCTGACATGGAATCACTTGACAAGTGAACTAACTCTAGCACACCAGCCCAAATGTTGATTGAAACCAGGACAGAACCAGAGTGCCCAGACAGGGGAAAAATAAATGTAAAATAAAACAACAGTATTAGAAATAACAAAACAAAAGAAGACAAAGAACACCTAGTAGGAGATATGTGCAGCCAGCCCGACCTTTTAATTTCGTTACTACACAACTTACAAACCTCAATAAGGGCAATGGTAATGCAATCAGATAAACTAGAAAAACAAATAGTTTTAATGAACATAGTGGCCACACACATTTCAGAAATCAACACCAACATAGAAAGGCTCACAAACTTTGTTCAAGGCACAAAGGGGCAGATTTACACGAACGGGCGGTTCTATGCATATCAGCAGAGACGCGACAGTTAATTTATGTCATGCAAAAAAAACCTGCGCCCCTATGGATGCGTAACATTTAAAATGTGGCGCAAGGATTGATAGATGCGTGACGCATCTATTGGGGAAAAGGCAACGCATTGCTGGAGTTGTGTCGCAAGCACGGTGCAAGCACAATGCAACTCCAGCAATGCTTCGGAATGCCTATTCCCATCATGCTGCATCACTCCTCACGCCTGCTTCAAGCAGGCGCAAGGTATTCATGCAGTGGCATCATAAAAGTGACTCAGTAAAATCTTGTAGATTTCATTGCGTCACTTTTACGAGGCTTTCTTACGTTGAACGCCCACCCTGCATGCATATACCTGACGCAGATATAATGTAGCACAGGGTTTTACAACATGACACATCTCCCTAGATGTGCCACATTGTAAATATGTTGCAACATGGTGCATTGTTTATGAAACCGCTGCATCACAGAAGTGACCCAACGGCAGCATAAAGTTGTCGCAATCTGCCCCTTACTATTCAAAACAAGCAACATGTCAGTGCGGGCCAATCATAGACAAGCTAAGCTCCCTACTGGCAATTCTGGAAGAAATAATAAGTATCAAAAAAGCTCAATTAGCGAACATTCCAACAACAAAAGACATTGAAAATCAGGGAAAGAAACTACATGAGTCCTGTGAGGAAGGAACCATAGTGGCAGGGAATTTCGAAAGATCAGGAGGAACAACGAACTTGCAGCTACAAGCACCACTCAATTGAGGACCAACAAAGAAAGATCACATTGTGATAGGTGGAAACACCCACCACTGAAAAACTGGAAGGCAATCAAGAAGAGAAAAAAAATTGCCTGGAAAGCAAGAAAGAAGCAAGTCAAGCAGCAAATTAACTCATACCAAGAACATACCATCTTCAATAAAACTAAAAACAACAGGGCGGAACTTGGCTCGCCCGATGCTTAGGAGGACAGCATAGCAGATGGCAAGGTTCAACCAAGTGGGGCCCAGAGAAAATAGATACAACAGAAGTGCCAGGTGCATACAGTCCCACACTACAACTACCTCCAAGAAGTGTACAGAACAGTATAACAATTCATAACACAAACAGCATTTGTAATGTGGCAACAAACAAAACAAGATCCATAAAAAACAAAATGGACCTTAATAGCGGTGCACAGTTTAGTCCAAAAACTCTACATCAAAACTAACAAAACAGTGCAAACAGCCACGGAGGTCTAGGTACGAGTCTCAGACACCAGGAACAGACAACATCTGGTTACACCCAAGATAACCAGACCAACCAGACAAGTCAGACTAAAATTGGTGGGAAAGGGAAAAAACGACAGTCACAACCATTGTTCAAGTACAATAAACCCCTCAAGGAACAGTGCTATGGGAATAACTTAAGGTGATCAAGAATGAAATAAAAGGGAAGACTATCCGGTCCGCCTTAACTCTACCCCAGATAGGATCCTGCAATCACACAAAATGCATAGAATCAAATCAAGGCCACAAATAGATCTCACGGATACAATACAAACTCACAAATACCAGCTTCACCAGAAGTGCCTCAACGCACTCAGTGGATTGGGAACATCCACCCCCCCGCCCCCAAACAATAAGGATACACGACAAATTATCTTTACTCCACAATATACATCTAAATATCGACATGACATTCTTAATAGGGGGAATATATTAAAACTGATGGCCGAAATACCAGACCTGAAGCACATAGAATTCACAGACCTCCTATCGGTGGAATTCTTACCCAATGAGGACCTCAAACACCCCAAACACACTTTAACCACATGGCAGTTAGAAGACACAGTACAACTGATATTCAATCATTTACAATTTTTTGACACTTGGGGCATAAAACTAACAAGACAACCCAAGAAATGCTACCCTCCTCCACTAATGGCAAAAGTGCAAAACACAACCACTCAATAAAAAGCTACTGAGGAAAACTCAGGTCTACTTTGTCCTGCAGAATGCATGAGGAAGTAGCCCCAGCCCAGATGAGCAACTCTGATATGCAAATTGATCTTAATTATTCACAGTTCCACTGGCTCGCACACAAGACAGATTGACGCAGGAAGAAGACACCAAGAAAGACCAACCACATCTCCTATCATGGAATATAGCAGGAGCAAAAATATGGCTAGAGGATGGCATACCACCAGAAGATTGGAAAGTATATTATATAAACGCACTTCAAGAGACATGGGCCTTGGAAAACATGTCCTGGGAAGTCTACACTCATTATTTCATAGAAGCAAAAAGAACAGCGTGTTATGGCCGCTTTGAAGGAGGAATGTCAGTCTATGTGTCTATATCACTTGACATTAAATACGAACAGCTCATATCTCCAGACCCTGACATGCAATTAATCAAAATCTCACAAAGGAGGAACCTGGGATACAGAACAGTACTATTGCTCAATATATACATACACCCAATCTCAAACAAAGAAAAACATTACATTTGTTGCTAATAACAACGGTTGCAGTGATAAGAAACAGGCAACCTCCCTGGGACATAATTCTATCAGGCGACTTCAATGCAAATCTGATACAAACCGGACGAAGATGACAAACTAACTTCAGATGACACATACTGGGACATGCCATCGCAATTCCAGTTCCGGACATACCGACCAGATCACACAGGTTGGGAACTCGTGACAATGCTGGAGTACCTAGGTATGCAAGTCATTAACGGGAGAACGGCGGAGGACTCTCCCCTGAAATTCACATTCCACGGTGCAAGTCCATAATCAATACTAGACTGCACAATCATCTCTCTACCACTTGGTTCAGTTCTCAATTAACTTCTCGATGAAGGGTGATCATAGCCAACAACAAATACATTTTGGTGTACATCCCGCAGGGGATTCAAACAATCCAGTACTGGATGGTACAACAAACACAACAAACTTCAAACAGCTGAGGTGGACATATGCACCACTACAAGAGTTGAATCACACTATAATGAACCAAGTAGGGTCCAGCTGCTACAAAAACATGATTATCATAATGTTACATCCAATCTGACATCATTAATGACAGACAGCTACAGGAGAAAAGCAGGGAAGGAAAACAAAACTACTTCATGCAAACTGACAACTAACCCTGGGCGGACTTCACAGAGTTGCCCTACGCGGACCTCCGCAAAGTGCAAAAAAAATCTGCCACTTTACACGGAGCTCCACAAGCAGCGGAGTACAATAGAAAAATGCAGTTCGCATTGATTGCACAGTGCCAGATGCTTGTCCACACTGTGCAATCATTGCGAACGGCACTAAGACAGCGCAAGCGTTCCCTGCTTTCTTTTCTGCTGCTCGAATAGATTTTTACTCGAGCTGCAGCTTTTTCAACGCGAATGGGCAGTTTCTGAACTCGATCTGTCGCAAGAACAAGCTCCCATTTGCAATGAGAAACTGACCCCCCCACCCCGCGTTGAGAAACCTCGCCGGGATGTTGATTTTCCACTCTCGTGTTCGCCAACTTGATGTTGACAATCGGGAACGGGGAAAAATCTCGCTGAGAGGTAGATTTTTGGCACTTGCGGTTGCCAAATTGATGTTGACAAACAACTGAGGAAATAAACTCTGCAAAATCCGCAAGCGTAGCGGAGTTCACCGCCCAGGGTTACTGAAAACATTAATACGAGAACTTTGTTAAGCTGTAAGGAATAACAAAGAAACAGATATCGACCAACAAGGCTGGGAAAAAGTACACCACCTGAGAAATAAGTACAAAAAGCCTACTCTGGGAAGAAAAAAGGACAATTTACAAAGCAAACTGGACCAAACTAGTATTTAACGCTAAGCAAACTAACACAAGTACTTTCTGGGACCTAGTAAACAACCTGAGTAGGCCAATCAAAATTCTGAATAACTCAAACGTACAAGATGGGGACTGGGCAGACTTCTTGGCAAAAAGATTTAAAGGAAAAATTCTGTCAAAAGTAACACTAACACAGCCAATGGAACAGCAACTTAATATTTCAAGCACTATAGGAACAATGATAACAGTAACAGCTGGCCCATCCAACAAAAAGGACCCTGCTCAAAAATTCTCAATTGAAGACACCATAGATACAATAAAGAGAGGAAGGTGCAAAGGGGCACCGGTACCAAACGACATCCTCCAAGCAATTTTCAAAGGAGAAACAGAATTCTAGGGGACATATCCCTCAATGTTATGTAACAAAGAAGAACTTCTAGGTAGCATTCCATCCAGCTGGCAATGATCCATAATACACGCAATTTACAAGGGCGGTGATCAAACAAACCCAGCTAACTATCGGTTCATAGCACAACTCGATGTTGAAGCAAAATATTACGCATCGATGATTCTAGCAGACTTGACCGAGTGGTCAGGGAAGTAGAACTTGATCTCAACCAAACAAGATTCAAGAAAGGAACCGGAACCACTATGAATAAATTGGCAGTATCGCAGATTCCTGATAAATGTAAAAGGGAAAGAAAATATTGCACCTCTGGTTCATAGATCTAAAGGCAGCCTTTGACTGTATAGACCGATATAGATTGTGGGAAAAGTTAAAAGAATGGTACATGACAGGAAAAATACTTCGAGAAATAATACAACTGTATACCAATACCTGGGTAAGAGTCAAAGTGGACGATGGGACAATGGTCTCAAGGAAGATCCTAACAAATGGTGGTTTGAAACAAGGATGCGTACTGACCCCCCCCCCACCTATTCAATCTGTTCAAGAATGACTTAGCACAAAGGTTGGATTGGACAAAAACTCTCCCTCCCTGTCTAGGGTCTTTATCCCTGTCACAACTCTCATATGCTGATGATGTAGTATTAATGAGCCTAACACAAGTCAGCCTCCAGAGGGCGCTAACAGAAACAGAGGATTTTGTGACAATTTATAAATTGGAAATCAACACTAATAAGTTAAAAACGATGCTGATCCAAAGCAGACCGAGCCATAAACTCAAGATCTGGTTGAATGGCATGATGCTGGAGGAAGTCTCAAGCTATAAATACTTAGGAGTCTACGTAGATAACAGATTCAACCAACGAGCTCGGAGGAATTACATGGAAAAAAGAGCTGGTGCACTGATATTAGCTTTGGAATGCCTGTATTTTAAATCTCTACTAGCAGTGATAGCAGCAAGGCTTTTTCCAACATTATCCTATGGTAGCATCACTCAATTTGGAAAAGACTCTACACTTTTAAACAAACTGCTAGTCACCATGTACAAATGAACCTTCCAATTGGCAAAAAGAGCATCACCAGCACAAGTGCGGCGGAATTTGGATTAATTAACGGCTCATTAGGAAGGATGTACTCAACTGTCGAAAGCTGTTGCAAAATAAACTAACCAAGAACATTTGCAAATCTGTGAAGCACTTTGGAATAGAAGTTGAAAAAAAGAAAAAAACAACAAGTATCTACACAAAGCTCTCCAAACCACCAAGACAGGAGACCTGTGGAATAAAAACCTGTCTTTCTCTGCATTTAGATGAATCACCAACAAAATGGCAAGACTTCAATCGCTGCCAGAAGATAAAAACAAATTTAGCAGGTGAACACATGCATGGATGGTAATTAACAACTATGAGTTGTTAAAACAACCACCTTACCTAAGCCTCTCATTCTCCATATGTTTAAAGAAACAATTAATGACACTTCAGTTAGGTGACCTACAAACAATAGCGGACCAACCTAATTGGAAATACAATGGCCCTACTACAGGTGGATTTTGTGGACAAACAAAAGAGTACTTTATTCATCTGATTTGCAACTTTGCATACTTTTATCCAGCCAGAGTCACCTTATTGTGGCTAGACTTGAAAAAAAGAAAAAGTAGGACATGCAGGGCTGCCATCACCAAGTACCTCAATCTATCGGATACTCAATTGAACTGTAAGATGCTAAAGTTTTTATAGCATAATGAACTTGCCTTAAAAAACATTCCAGTCCAATTGACATTATAAATGAAACCTTTGCACTATACTGAGTAGTGAATTTAAACTTTTATAATGTTGTAATAATATCATGGAGGTTACATGTACCTATGGTTTTACTCTATATATTTAAATGTGTATATGTAACATTGTTATGGTTCTAATTAACCAAACATCAAAGTCTTCTTCTAGTCTCAAATAATTGAAGGGGGGACTACTGTTGGGGTGTCGATGTCCCACTGCTGCTCCTGGGTGTCTTGTAGCACAAATCCCTTTGCTGCTGCTCCTTGCCTTCCTGGTGCACTGCAACAAATATGCAAATTTCCACAAACCCCTGCATGGCTTTTTAGGGTTATCTTCTCAGATCTGAACTTTGGCAACTGTTGGTGTGTTCTTTTTCACCTCTGGGTATCCCATCCCATGTACACTATGTCAGAGCCTATGTAACCTGTCCAGCTGCCACCCACCCATAGCCTACACCTTGCTGGTCCCAGCAGGGGAATCTGCTTGCCTCTGTCACCCACCCCAGTGCTCGGCTATCAGCGCACCAGGATAGTGGCACAGGAGTTGACCAGGGAACCCGTGAGAATGGTGCCTCAGGTTGCTCTGGGCCATGAACATCGATTCACCAAAATGCCAGAGGTAGAGGAATGGCGTTTGACTCCCAGATGAAGTCACAGGCTTCACAAGACCTTTGAAGAGACTGTAAGAAAGTTTGTCTTTTTTTTTATCACCTCAAAGTGTTCGGAATGATGAGGCAGGTTTTTCAAATTGTATTTTATAGGTTCTTTTGCTTCTTTGAGTATCTTCCTAGTGCAGTAGTTTTTAGGCAAGGGAGGGAAGTTTCAGAGAGTGGGCACCTCTTCATAATCCAAAAAATCCCAGGTCTGACATGTGGCCAACTATCATATAGTACACAACAACACTACCCATTAATTGATGATGTAGCAATTTTCAAACAGAGCAAATTAACAGAACCCCTCATATACTTTCAGCACAACACCTATATGTCATATAGTTTGCCATCACCTTGATTACAATAGCGCTTCTCACCATTATATGCCACATACTAACATCCAGTGGGACGCATTTAGAGTCCTCCTAGCTTGAATCCACTAGCATATATATAGAAACCCAGCTGTCATGGTACCTAACAACACCGTCCACTAAGAAACACCACACACAGATTTTTAGCAGAAGCAATGGTATTGACCTCAACACTTTTTATGAAATGAGTGAAGCTGGCTATCTCTTAAACACAACAATGATAAACTAACAACTGACTAAAAAATGCACAGACAACTGAGAATATGTCTAGAATATAACACTTGTAGCATCATTTTTATAACCCATCTCATCACAGGAAAGTCATTGAACTGGCAAGAGGTCTATAGGCCTTATGTAAAGCAGACTGTGTGCCATAACATTCTGAAAGCAGAACATTCAATGCATTCGGGAACTTAAAAAGAATAGATTACATCCTGCTGAATCCAAAGGAATGCAGCCAATATGCCAACTTTGGGAATAGGGAGTGTAATACCCTAACAGTCAACAAATTCAACAGTAGCTTGAGATTTCATATGAAAGACATGACTGTTAAGCAAGGCCCTTAATTTGCAAACTAGAGCATTGGTTGCAGCACAAGTGTATAGCAGGCAAAAGCTAGCATTGAATTGCCATACAAGTTGGACATCAATCAGTGATTTGGTATAATTTAGACACCTATTTAAATGCTTCTGTCCTCGTTTCATCAAGGATCACTGGCCAACTGACAAGTATTAACTGAAGAAACTTGTGTTCTATGATGAATCTGCTCTTATTGGCTACCTACATACAAATATGTACCTTTAAGGGACTCTGTATGACCCACAAAGTTATATATCTTCTACATGACGACATGAATCCTCTGTTGCTGAGATACACATCAGCTAGGAACTTATGTTAGAGCACTGCCAATTTGTTTCATATCTGATGATTAAACAAGCATTGGAAATGCCAATCGATCTGGCTTACGAATGAAAGTAACTTTTGTGTCACTGATGGGTGTTGACACTCAGTAAGTTATCATACACATACTCTGTTATACATCTTTGCACTCATACATACATTTGTCAATCCACTGACTGTTCCTTCCATTTACCCTCTGACACAACCAGAATAAAACACACACAAATTCAGCAACATAAACAATAAAAATAAAAATAATACAAGTAGAACAAATATGTGTTTTCAATAATGTTAATATTAAAACTAAACATATCAGTGGAAGTCCAACTTCCAAAGGTGCTGTAAATAGTCTATCATTGTTTTAAAGTTCAAGCATTGCCGCCACATTTAGTACCAAAGATTTGGGCATATAGGAATGGTAACACACAAAATAAATCAATAATGATCTTCTAGTTTAGAGGAAGTGGCCATGTGGAATGTGGCTCACTTGGCTATGTGGAATGTGGCTCACTGGTGATAAAATGACTGGCAAGCAAGAAACCCTGTAACACTACCGGAGAGATTTAGTATTCTCTTAAGTAACTTTAAAATAAAAGAGGAGAAGCAAAGAAATGAACGGAAAACTATCAAAGGAGAAACATCCAAAACTAGCCAGGCAGCCCTGATACTGAGGCACACTCATTTTCAGATGGATGTACACATGTGATCAGAAAATGCCATGATTATCAGAGTAAAAGATATACTGACTGATACAGACTGAACCATTGCCTCTTGCAGATTGATGTCATGGATGGATGCAGAGTAGAAGTTACACTCAAATCGACCAGTGCAGGAACAAAGTCAACCTAAAGGCCCGCTATGTGTCAATATGTATATCAATTTATATATAAGGATCTCTGGATTATTCAACGCATTTTTTTCTATTTAAAAATCCAGAAAGACATCTAGGAAGCGAATCCAGCAAGAATTATTGCAATGCAAATCTTCACTCTCTAGTGTTTGTCAAAGGCAGTAACCAACACCAAAATCATTCCTACAGAGGTATGCTGACATTTTGTGTAACAAAGTACCTGTTGATGGGCTTTAATGCAGAGAAATGACAATCCACCGTTAAATGCCTATTGGTTTTAACATATGGTTTTCACAATATTTATGTCAAGATGTGTTTATTTTAGCATTTCAAAATAAACAGATCAGATCTTTGGCAACATAAATATTTGTCCTAACGAACCAATCAGACCTGTAGTAGTTATCAATGGCTTATCACTGTAACGAACGGAGGGCACTTGCACTGAACATAAGCTTTCTCACAAGGCAACCGTCAGGCATACGGTCGCAAACTTACTTAGTACACAGAATTACAATTGACAGAGCAAAATACTATCTTTTCATAGAGAGCCAAATAAGGATTCCGACAGTACAATATTCTATATTCAACTTTTGTCATACAGGGTAACCAGCAGCAAAATGCTTGCCTACTATAGAAATCTGTGCGACTCAATGTAACAAAATACCTATATGTAAGCTTTAATACGAAGTAATAAGAGTCTACCTAAAATGTACATTAACTTTACCACCTGCTTTTCACAAGCAATATTTCATACCTAATGCCTTTATCATATTTCTTTTTTCATATAAAATAAAGCCTATTACCTTTTTCATTGTGTTGTCACCATAAGCAACTCATACCTACTTTGTTGGTTCAAAAGCATTCCCACAAGGCAACCATCAGCTATACCATAATAAATGTGCAAGTATGTACAAAAGACAATTGTGAAAGTGTTAGAAATGGGATCTCTGCAGCCGCGGCCGGTATTGGGAGTACCAGCAGAGCAGTGACGTGGGGAGGGGGAGGGACAGGGTGGGGGGTAATAATGTATGGAATCCGGACCTTAACAGGTAAGTAACCATAAAAATGAATAAAACAAATTTCGTTGCGCGCACTGCATCGCATTTGGTGATACAGTGCGCACAACAAAATTCATTTTATTCATTTTTATGTTTACTTACCTGTTAAGGTCCAGATTCCATACATTACTACCCCCTACCCTGCCCCTCCCCCTCCCCACGTCACCGCCCGGCCGGTACTCCCACTACCGCCGCGGTTGGATCTCTCGTTGACTAAGGCTTGCTCCAAAGCCAGGCAGAGACCACCACTCTAGTCAGGGCAAGGAAGTTACACGCCAAAGATAACCCCTGCTCACCCCCTTGGTAGCTTTGCACGAGCAGTCAGGCTTATCCCGGAGGGTATGTGTAAAGCATTTGTGCACGCACACAGCAACAACCTCCCAGGCACACTACAAAAGGAACCCCACACAAGGTTAATTGAAAAATAGTCTTTGTATTCTCATAACACTTTAGAATAGTAAACACATAATATACATGGTGCCACCTGGCACTGTGTCATATCTACAAGGGAATTATTTACACATGGCAGGGCCATTTGGACTACTGTCAGAACCATCACAAATTGAACTTAGTCAAAGTAAAGCATATCATAAACATACAACCAGTAACCACTGGTAATCACTGTACTTAGCATCAGCCTGTAACGTAAATTACATTATGCACAGTATCAAATTAGGCACGAAATACATTCTGCGCCAACCTCACCAGCATAAACACATTATGCAATCCTCTCATAAGTCTAAACACATTAGACTCTAACCTCCTAAGCATTTCTCTCTTTAGGGGCATAAATCACACAGTGAAACATAATCTCACTAACATAAACCATAATATGCAAAACAATCTCATAATCATAAAAAACACATTTAGAGGTATAAAACAGGGTGCGCAAATCATGCTACATGTATTACATTTCCTAGCACCACATAATCACATTAGGGCCTGGCGTCCCACAATCCTAACAGTCCCTCTGGCCAACTGGCCACCTCAAAAAGGGGCTCAAATGCCCTTTGTCCCAAGAGTCAGGGCGGCTGCCTATGCAGCGAAAGGCAAGGGTGCACACTCTGCCCAGGTCTAAATGTTGCAGCTGGCACTAAGTGCTGCGCAGCTGTGAAGGTCAGGGCCAAAGGAGTGCATCTCACTCCTAACTTAAAAGACATGTCCCCCAAAGAATTGCGGCCTAAACGTAGCAGCTGCCCACTAGTTGCTGGGCAGCTGTGAAGAATTGTGAAGGCCTGGCACCTCTGTGGCTTCTCTGTCCCCCTCAGGGACTTCCAAATCCTCTATGCTAAACGGTGCAGATGGTTGCCCTGGTGCGGCGCAGCTGGGATCAGACAAATAGGCCCTGGCACAACTGTGCCTCTTCGAGGCCTCACTTAAATATTATTGCCCCCATAGCATCGCAGCTGCCCTCTGCGAGCGTAGCAGCGGAAATGACAAGGTGAAGGGAGGACCTGGCATATCTGTGCCCTCGACGTTATAGCCACACACAGGCCCTTAAAATAAACATGGCCCCAAGTGTTGGAGCATCTTGGCACTTTAAACAAAACATGCCCGACTTGTTGGAGCGGCCCACTACCAGGCAGGGCCGCTCATAAACTGGGCACCGACACTGTGCCCCGACCCCGTCTCCCCACCAGCCACCTCAACTCACTGGCTGTGGGGACTCTGCAGGATGCAGGGCTTCCTCTCACGGCGAGACCGGCACTGCACTCTGGACTTAGGCCCCTTTGCTAACTTCTCCTGGGCATAGGCTGGAGCTCTCTCCCGCCTGAGAGCCTCGCTGGCATCAGCGGCCTTCACCCCAGCCCCCTCCTGGGACCCGGGACTTAACTCCCTAGAACTCACGGAGGCGGGGTGGGCTCCTGTCCTCTCCGCACTGAACTCCTCACTCGCGGGGCTTCCCATCCATCTCGGAAGCCCCGTCCACCAGGACACCACCTCGCCTGCCTTCCGGGTCGAGCTGGGCGGCGGCCAGGAAGAGAACTCTTTAGCGGCTTGGGCCGCGGTGGGAATACGAGGGGTAGGCTCTCTTCAAAGGTTAAACCTAAAGCGGGATGGCACCCATTATAAAATAGAAGCATTTTTAAGAACCATAAAGCGGGGTGGGCTCCCGCTCAAAAAACACGCAAATGCGGGGTGGGCACCCGCTAAAACTGGCATCCCTCACTGGGGGAATCCCTCACGCCAGGATTTCCTCTCCAAGGGCTGCAGCCGCCACGCTGCGCAGCCTACGCTCTCCCCTTTCCTGGGGAATAATTAAAATATAGCGCTCCGAGGCGCTAGCTGCACAGAGTCCTGAAGGTCCAAGAGATTTATAAGAAAAAGCAAAAGGGGTTCCAAGAAGTCCTTGAGATATAAAGAAATGGAGCAAAAAGCTCCCAAAAAGGAGGTCTTCAGGGATGAAGGGGCAGTGCAGGGTCCAGGGAGGCAAGCCCCCATGGCAGCCCCCCTGGGCCCCAACAGCAGCACGCCCCGGCAGGATTCTGGATCAGGACTGAACATTTACATGGGGTCACAGCCCCTATATTTATACCACATATCCTTTGTGACAAAGTGCAGGGCATGGGAGAATGAGATGCAACTGGTTCAGGGGAGCTTTGGAGCAATTTGTTTTGCTCAGCTCCTCTCTCTCGCATCTACATGAAGATCTCTCTATTCTGCACTAGGCAGACTCATCCTGGCTCCTGGAACCACCCACACCATACAGCACCTGTCAATCACAAGCCAGACATGCAATTCACATCAGGCAGGCAGACACACAGTACACAGAAATGCCAACTTCTTAAAGAGGCATTTCTCCACCAGTCACCATAAATCTGCGCACACCATTGTGCAGCATTTATTCTCACGAGTTCACACATACTAAACTCACCCCTGCACTCCTCTCATATCAGGAATTACCATGGACACACATATCCACCATGCATTCCTATGGGAGGGCAGGCCAGTCTCACCACACGCACTCAGAGAGAACCCACACTGGGCCACAGTGCTAAAGTGCGCAGAGGCCAAACATCACCACCACTTTGTCAGAGCTTAAGGCAAAAAGTTCAGGGGTGAACCTGCAAAAGGGCCAAGTCCAACAGAAAGCAATACAAAATTCCTTCTCGTAGAGCCTAATAAGGAATACCACAGTGCAAATAGTCTATCCCATGCTTTGTTCAGTTGGTCAACAGCACCAAACCCATTGCCTACTACAGTAATCTGTGAAATTCTATGTAGCAAAGTGTCCTTCCACATGCATTAGCACACACTTTCCACAATAAGTAAGGCCAACATTCTTTACCATAACTTTTTATAATAACTGTTTATGAAATCTGGTATTATTTATTTCCCAGTGAACTGATAAGTTCTTTACCAATAGCTTAACACTATATAAAACTCAGGCATTCAGAAGTGCCCAGAAGCTAGCAATCATCAGTCACATATTTATCAAAAAAATTAAAAATTCCAAAATTACTGTTGTCAAAACAATATACAGGATCTCTTAATAGGGAATAGCAGGAATCCTCACACTGAAAATCTAAACCTATGCTTTGTCAGAGTAGGTGACTAACATCATAACCCTTGCCTACAATGGTAATCTGTGGGACTACATATAGCCAAGTAATTTTCTAAAGCCTGAAACATAATGTGGCAACAATACACTGTTGGAGACCTACTGACTTTACCATATGCTTTTCATAGTAGATATGTCACACCTACTGTCTTTGTGATAACTTTTCATAATAAACAATGCAGACCTATGGCATCAGCCATAACATTTTCCTGCACACCAAGAAAGCTTTTGGCTGTTTTCATTTGTTTATCAACATATCCATCTCTTGCCTACTGTACAGGGCATAAACTTTCCTGCAAGCCAACCATTAGGCAAATATAGTTATAAAATTAAAAATGTATACAAAATTAAAGTTGGCAAAGCATAAAATAATATTTCTCCTAACAGGGCTTACCGAGGATTGTTACAGAGAAATATTTCTATAGTAATGGTTTGTCAGAGCAGTAACCAACAGCAATACCATTCCTGCTAATGGAATCTATGAGGTTCCATGTAACAACAAAAAACTATCTGTAGGCTTTAATTAAGGGAAATACCAGTCCACCCGTAGATACTGTTGGTTTCACAAGTTTCTTTCACAATCCTTATGTCAGGCCTAATGCGTTTATCGTACCTTTTCATAAAAACATACAGACATTTAGCATTTATCATTGGCGTGTTCCCATAACCAACTTAAGCCCATTGTACTGAGTGTAAGCTTTCCAGAAGGCAACCATCTGACATACAGACATAACAGTATAAATGTATACAAAATTACATTCAGCAAAACAAAATATGACGTCTGCTGAGACTGCTTAAAAAGGATTCTTGAAGTGCATTTCTTCTAACCCACAGTTTGTTCGGGTACATCACCAACAACAAAACCTTTGCCATCTAGAGTAATCTATGTAATTCTATATTTAAAAAAATTGATCTGCTTAGAGCCTGTAGCACAGCAAAATATCAATCTATCCATAAAAACCTATTGTCTTTAAAGCATGCAAGTAGGTCAGACTTACTGCCTGTTTCATAAAGGTTCATAATAAACAGAAATCTGGCATGCTGTTCCCAATGAACTGATGAATCCTTTATCCTTTAACATTGGCTTTACGATTTGCCCAACACCACCTATTCAAGTGCACATAAAATGTCAACACCAACATTTAAAGTGATAAAATTACAAAAATGTAGAAAAAAACTGCTTGGAAAACAATATATGACCACTCTCAATTGGGCCTAACAGAAATCGTTACAGAGAAACCCTCCAGGACTTGTCAGAGTGGGTGGCCACCATCAAAACCCTTGCCTACTAGCAAGCTGTGAGATTCGATGTAAAAAGTACCTATCTTTAGACATCAATATAGGGTAATAACACTTCAAACATAAATTCTTATTGACTTTAACATGCTTTATACAACATATACATCAAACCTGGCCTTTATCATAACTTTTCATAATAAGCAGATCAAAACTATAGCCATGATAATTGGCTTGCCACCATAATCAACTCAGTCGTGCTGCACTGAGTATACACTTTGCCAAAAGCCTAAATCTGCAATACATGCTGTCTTTTTAGTGGAAGCACATGTCAGCATAATTAAATCCTGTACTCAAGGGGACCAACATGTGAGTGAAGTCTAAATGCTTCCCTCAGTAGGGCTCTGAAACCTCTATTTGTTGATCATATAAGGTCAGTTGACAGTTACACTGTCAAGCCAGAATTAAAAATCCATGTAGGTTAATGACTGCCTTCCAACCATCTGTGTTGCTGCCGAAGAAAAACACCCTAAATTCTCTAGTTATCTAAGGTCCTTGAGTAGCATTACAATGCAATGTGTTTGCCCCTGAAAGTTCAGTCTCAGGCACCTGGATAAATAAATAAAATGATTACAGCTACTAGACTGTAATCATTTCTTGTGGGAAGCATACAGCTTCGGCTCAATCAACACATGTACTTCTGGCTCCCAACATGTTTGTGGAGTCAAAGTCCTTCTCCTGGTGATTCTCCCAATTGTCTGGTGACAACTATGCTGTCAATCCAGACCATAAAAGTGTTGAAATAGGAGGGCAGAAGATTCTCATTACTAACTGCTACAGCATGGAACAATCACCCACAATGCCATACATCAATCCATGCTTACCTACCAATGAAAATACCTAAACACTCTAATATTCAACTCAGTAGCAAAGTTTGTTCCCTTCTAATATGTGTAGTGCCACATTACCATATTCCTGAGAAATCGTGCAAGCTTTAAATTTTAAATGAAGAGAAGCACATCTAACGTATTGCTTGTGGGAGGAGAAGGGGCTTAGTGTTGTAATGTACCTTTTACTTAATGCACTCTCCCTACAGAGGTTCTCTCCTTTGCTGCTCAGCCTATGATGAGGTCAGATAGAATGTTGATTGTGTTTGGATTGGAAGAGTGAATCAGTTGGTGTGGATGGGCTGAGCAGTGAAGAGCCTGCTCCTGGTGGGGCACTTTAAAGGATCTTACTTGTAATATCTTATACCTGTAACCATGAAGGGATCCTGTGAATAAAGCTGGGAATTTATCTACATCACCTGGTCTATGCAGTATTCATCTTTGTAACACTGGCGACGATTTAAAGAACCTGCGTGCTACTGAAATGGACTTTTGGAATTAGAAGAATATAGGAACTAAAGGAATTTCAAGTAAATGAATTGCAACTCGTGGATTTGAAGAAACTAGGCACCCCAAATGCCCCACCAGTGACCCTGTCAACGGTCGCCCTTAACTAAATTGTGCCAGTTTCTGTTTGCCTGCCTGCTGCTTTTGGAATGTGACTTTCAGCTTCTGCCATGTTGTCCCTGCATTGGCCTTGATTGTACTGCATGGTGGATAATTCTGGATGTTTGGGTCTGCCTTGAACACTGACTAACTCTAAAGCTTGAAATATAATTAAAATCAACAGCGTGTGTTGTGCATCCACCCATGCATGATTGGGAATCTTGACTGCAGTGTTGTTTAGCAGCGTCCGGGCTTATCTCAGGGACATTTGGTATTCGGAGGCATATGTCAAGCCCCAAGTGTTAACGAGTTGTCTTTAGTTAAACTTTCCCAGTGTTTGGTGACCGGACCGTCAGATTCGGTGATCGGGGGCAGGGCTCGAGCCCCGGAGTATTGTGTTACTTTTTTCGCAAATAATGTGCCAATAAATCGGTCTGGAATAGCATTTCGGTCCCAACTGTAACTACTCTCCCTCCGCATTATTTCAATTGCCTGCGCAGTTACCTGTGGAGCGAGCTTGGGCACGCGTGCAGGCCACCATTCTGTCCTTGGAGCGTCCACCATCGTGTGCATGACTATGACGTCAACGATGTATCTTACCAGAGCTACGCTTTGCAGTGAGGACATACGAGGAGCCTTCCAGGATTCTTCACGCAGCGTGCCGCCATTCTACGATTGGCGGGTCTTCACTTCCAGCCTTTATTCTTTTCACATTGCCAACCACGACTGGAAACGGAATAGTGCAGCGTTATAGATTTATTAACGTTACTCCCTGTGATGATATAATCAAAGGAAGAAGTGAACTCGCAAGACTTTTTTCAAACGTCGTGTCTCAAGCCACAATGGATTTGGATGTTATCCATTTCGAAAGGTCATCACAACTTCAATGTATTTATTCCTAAAGGACTTAACAACTTAGTAATGTATTTTTCTGAAGTTTAAGTCATGCTGTGGTTAGTGTGTGCATGCTACCTTGTGTTTAATGTGTTTCCAGGGTAATTTGCAGCTAGTATCACTCCTAGCTTTTATCCTGGTTAGCGTTCTACCACTTTTTCTGGAAGAAGTTTTGTGGACAGATAGATAGCCAGTTTATTTTATGGTGGGGAGGTGTGGTTCGGCGAGTGTGCAGTGCTTTTGTTTTATCCTCATCTGGAAGGGTTTTGGGGGCTGGTGTGTGTTTTGTTTATACGGAAAGTTTACCTACTATTAGCTGTAGGTTGTGTGGGCAGTCACATAGCTTTTTTTTGTTGTTTTAGGAGTGTTTTAGTTAGTAGTGTTTGTGTACACTGTCCACAATTTCATGGGGAGTTCTTTTGGTCCCCTATTATTGTGTTAAGGGCTAATGGTGTGTTTCCTTTTGCGCTTCACTGTGTTCTGGACTGTGCTCATTTTCTCAAGATTTTTTTTATTCAAGGTTTTGGCCATTATGTCTTGGGTTTAAGTATACCGGATACCCATTGTATGTTGTAATAGTGTTTTGTCTGCGCGTTTGTGCTGTTTTTTTTCTGAATTTCAAGTTTTGGCCAGTTTTGTCTAGGATTCAAGGATACCTGGAATTGTCATGGATTATGTATACTCATTATATGGACTGTGGGTTACGGGTACGCACGAGGGAAGTTTACCTCTTGTGTTGCTTCGCCCTGTATGTGTTTAATGCCTCAAGTAGGTGTTTAGACTGTGCATTTTAGTTGTGCACGTTGAGTTTGGGAGATTCCCATAATGTATTTGCTTTAGGTTTCGCAGACCCATAATATGTTTGCTTTTCTCCCATAATAGATTTGCTTGGGTTTAAGCAGACCCATAATATGTTTGCTTTGGGTTAAGGGATACCCATATTGGTTTTTAGAGTGTTTTGGGGGTTTTATTACCCTGTCTTGGTTTGGGCTGTGTCTTATTCCATTTCTTTGGGGTGGACCTGTTCTGTCATTGGTTTGTGCAGTTGAGGGTTGTAGATCCCTGTTCTGCCACAGTTTTGTGCCTTAGTTTGTGGTGCATTGGATACTCATTATTGTACCCGCAGTTTGGGGCGTGAGTTATGTGGATAGTATCCACTGGTTTTGAAGGATGTTTTTATTTAACTTGCATTCTTGTTGTTTGTGATCATTATGAAGGGGAGATGGGTGTAGTATCTTAGTTATCTCATTCATTCTCCTTTGCCCTCATTTGTATGTTTGGCAACTTTCATGCATTTGTTGTTATGATCATTATAGCAAGGGGGTGATGTATAATGTTGTTATTATTGCATCCTCCTTTGCTGGAACGTGTGTTTTATCAACTTCACACATGTTGATTGTTTTCCATCACTATAAAGGGGGAGATGTGTTGTAATGTACCTTTTACTTAATGCACTCTCCCTACAGAGGTTCTCTCCTTTGCTGCTCAGCTTATGATGAGGTCAGATAGAATGGTGATTGTGTTTGGATTGGAAGAGTGAATCAGTTGGTGTGGATGGGCTGAGCAGTGAAGAGCCTGCTCCTGGTCGGGCACTTTAAAGGATCTTACATGTAATATCTTATACCTGTAACCATGAAGTGATCATGTGAATAAAGCTGAGAATTTATCTACATCACCTGGTCTACGCAGCATTCATCTCTGTAACCCTTAGCCATCAATGTTACAGCAGATGCAGTTGTGGCATGGCCCACATTCTGTGAGAGGCCCATTGTACCATAATTAACAGAATACCTATATCCCTTTTCAGTGATGGGATTGGGGTACTAGGGCCTAAAAGTCCTTTACAACACTGCTGAAGAGAAGGAGGTGTCTGAATACTCAATGACTCCAAGCATATTTGAATGAACTTTATATACTCTCTTGGGTAAAGAAAGTTTGCTTTTGCGAGAATCTAAAGACAAATATTGGACTTTTTTCTAGTAATAAGAATCTGTAAGGCACATAACATGTTAAAAAGAAGATCTACATCATTTCCTTTTCCTCTATCTCTGACAACTGATTTTTTGTAAAAAAAAAAAAAAGAAGGAAATAAAGATTTTTAGAAGCAAAAGAAAATCTAGTAAAGAGCTACAGTGGTTTTTTTGCCTTCTAAGGGACTAGCAACAACTGGCGCATAGCTTACTCAGTGGGATTTGGTGGGTTTGAATCTCAAATTTTTCAATTAATGATGCAGCAGTAGATTATAAGAAGAAGATTTAAGCTTATATACAGGTTACTATGATGGTAAGTAAGCAACAGATAGCCCCTCCAGGGGCAGCATTCTTGCTGCTCAGCCCACACACTCTTTTGTTGAGGTTATTACCAGGCATTTCATTATAGTAGTCCTGATGATGAACCCTTTATTTTATGAGCTTGGGATCGAAACGTTGTCGACAAACTAAATAGTGCCACTGTTTTGCAATGTGTATGAATAATGTGGTCACTGTGTTGGTTAGCTTGCTTTATTCTATGATCAGTTCAAGCTACCAAAGCTCTAGTTTTGCCTGACATTCTTTATGTTTTATGTTTTATGTTTGTTCATTCCTTGTCTCTCATATCGGGTGCAGGATTGCGTCCCGCTTCATTTTTTTCGTACTTTATTTTTGCCATTTTGATTACATTGCACATTAAAAAATTCCCTGTCCGGCTGGACATCGAATGTTTATAGTACCCATCAAGGTCTATATGCTATATTTTTTCCTCTGTACTCTCTATCTATGGAACATTGTTCTTTAAAATAATTGATACCCGGGGTCCTTAGTTACATATCGGGTTCCCATGTTTGTTTAAAATATAACTTTTTTAAAGTGTCATTTTCAGAATTGTAATTTAAAATCCAACTTCACCATTAGTTGGGATTTTAAATTAGGATTCCAGAGACACCAAACATGAATCACTTATCTCTTCCAATTCGGAAATTGTGCATATAAAATGTAATAAGGCAATCCCAAAGTTATCCTACGGAAGAGATAGGTCTTGCATTAGTGAAAAACGAATGTAAGAGTTTTTGACTACTAGGACATGTACAGCATAAATGTACATGGCGTGCGTTTATAAATACATTTCAACCTGCCCTCTGGGCTGCCCTAGTAGTGGTGTTTATGTATTACACAGAAAGGTAAGGGCCTGGCACGAGGTCATTGCTCTTTAAAACTGCACACACAGGCACTGCAATGGTAGGTCTGAGACATGTTTAAAGGGCTATTTAAGTGGGTGGCACAATCATTGCTGCATGCCCACTAGTAGCACTTCATGTGCAGTCCCTAGGCACAGGTAGTGCACATTTGGTAGAAATGTGTGTTTCTAGTTGGCAGAGGTATGCACCTTTGTCCACGTAGGGACACTTCCTTCTAGTCAGGGTAAGAGGATTACACACTATAGATAATCCCTGCTCACCCCCTTGGTTGCTTGATACGAGCAGACTGACTTCTCCCAAAGGCAATGTGCAAAGGATTTGCACCCAGACACACAGTAACACAGTAGGAACAACACAAATGGACACCACACCAGTCTACATAAATCAAGTATCTTTATCTAAATCAAAAAAGACCAAAACAACAAAAATCCAACATACATGTATCAAGATATGACTTTAAAGGGTTTCAAACAACTTGGTCCCTACAAAACTTTGGATGCATGATTTTACAACAAAGTAGCTCTAGGTGCACCAAAATTCCCAAGGACAAACAGCTGCAGAGAAGAGAAGCACCTGAAAACACAGTGATGCATCAGTTACTGAGTTCTTGGTTTGGAAATGCCACTGTGTGCAGTTCTGCTGCACACAGGAGAAGTGATACATCAAATCGAGACAGCAGGGCGAAGTGAGGTGTCAAAATCCAAGACTGCTCTGGTCTGCAGGTGATGCATGGAATAACTTGGTGCACAAGTACGATGCGTGACACACCGGGGTTGATGCATCACTTTGCGAGGCTTTGTGCCATCTGGCATTTGTTACTTGGGGTGCGCAGGGTGAAAAAGCTTAGCAACGCCTGGTGGGACTCGGCTAGGCTTCATGTCACCCAGCGTCATTTCCAAGAGGCTGCCAGCTGTTCGGCGAGACTCAGCGAGGCTTTGTGTCATCCGGCATTAATTCCGAGAGGCCTTCAGCTAGTTGGCGGGACTTGGCGAGGAGTGGTGGACTGCATGGCTCGCGGATGGCCGGGTTTGGCACAGGGGGGCATGCAAGGGGGTGGCGCAATGTAAAAAATGTTTTAAAAAAATACTTCACTGATAGCCAGTATGTGTTTGGTATGGTGCATTACTTTGGGCAATTATGGTTTCCGCAAGGGTTTCTTACTTCCACAGGTACTCAATTTCAAAATGCACACCATGTTACCTGTTACCTAGTCTAGTGAAATTGCTGTAGTAAAATATCCAGGTTATCAAATGGGCAGCAAATACTTTGCCATGGGCAACAGATAAGCTGACTCAGCAGCAGTGGCGGCTCCTCAAGGGAGTGCTCTGGGGTGGTGGGGCGGGCGTAGTAAACTCCAGAATCCCGCCAAACTAAGTTAAGTAAATAAATACATTTAATAAAATGAATTACATTGCGCTCACTGAATCGCCATTTGGCTGTAATGCAGCCTGCTTGGAGAACAGGGAAAGTGCGCATGACTGTTCGGCCGCTCCCAGAGGGCCGGACAAAGAGTCATGTGCACTAAGGAGTGGGCATATCACTCCTACCCTGCCATGCTGTGAGAGCAGGCGTTCAATGAGGAAACAAACGTTTGACATCGGGAGAGGGGAGCTCTTCTTTCAATTGTAAATGAGATGGAGGCACCGCAAGGCGAGTGACATAAAACAAAGCCTCGCCCAATGCTACAAATAACGCCACAATTGAAGCTGGTTTAACTAAAAGCTCCATTCCGCCGGGTTGGAAACATCGACTTCTAATACATAAAGTACCGAAGAGCGGCCCTTTCCCATTACTTCTACATCGCCCATATCTGGAGAACTCCTTTTTTTGCCCTGGAAGCATGCACAACACTGTATGGAGAAAAGGATAACAGTGAAGGCCATTTCCAGTCCACGTCCTGAGGAGAACCCTCAAATGATAGTGTGGTTCGAAACGCATTGACCCTGAGCTGGAGCAAGAAGAAAGGAGTGTTTCAGGGAATTAAGCATAGAATTTAAACTTTCCCTATAAACTCGACCCTGTTCCAATAATAGTCTCCAGCCCAGTAATCAAGCAGGCTTTTGCAATTCAATGTCCGCTTGTTTGTATATATGTATTACATAAGGACTGGTGCCCCAGAATGAACTAATTTGAGGCATTGCATATTTCTTCATATGGTGTTTATATGAATGTATTACATTGATTTTGTGTATTTTTGTTTTGTTCTTGAATGTTTTTATGTATTAATGATGTAATTGTGTGACAACATTGTTTTGTCTTGGCTATACTGAAAGATTTTTGATAACATATTTATAAAGTATAAATGATGAAATGAAAAAAAGTCGTCCCCCTTAGGATTATTCTGCTAAGTGTGGTTGAGTGTATTTAAAAACAACCTGTCTGGCCATTTTTTCTTGTTTAATGCTGTGAGAGCAGAGCAGCCCCACCCGCTCGTCCGCCACAAAGCAGCATGGAAGTGTAAAATAATAATAACTCAAAGTTAATAATTTATGTTTCCTTTATTTGCACTGCTTAAAAGCAGTGGGGCGATGCTCCTATGACATAGCATAGGAGCCACCACTGTTGACAAGGAAAAACGTTGTCCAGCGTCAGTTCCAATAAGCTTTGCATGGTTTTGCATTACTTCACACTGGTTCTTTGAAGAGATTCGCTGCAAAACCCACCTCTGAGGCCCTGTAACTGTACGGAGGCACCTGAGGCAAGGCTAGGGCTCGCAGATGAAAGAGTCCAGCAGCACCAGCAGAGTTGCAGGTAGTTTTTTGTTTCCCTTAGACTTCTTAATGGGAGGCAAACACACAAGCCCTTGGAGAATCTTCATAAGCAGGATAAACCTCAAAGTCCAGTCCTTTGTCCTCTTCTTTGCAGTAGCAGCAACTGTTGGCTAACCCAGCAAAGCATATACAGCAAAGGGGCAGTACTCCTCCTCAATGGTCCAATACTTATACCCCATTTTCTCTTTGTTTTCTTTGTGGCAAAGGTCTCTGAGCCGAGTCCAAACCAGTTATTTCTTCTCTAGTTTAGCATGACCACCTGTAAGGAATACAGCATTGTGCAAAGACGACACAGTCCATTCAGCTGCAAGTGAAACTCTTCCCACCACTCTAAATGCAGCCAAGGTCTATTCAGCCAGCTATGAGTCTCCCAGGAAAGGCAGGACACACCTCAACCTCCCCACCCCCTGGTGGTGGTCTACAGTGAATGCACATCCCCACTTTTAAACACACAATTTAAAAAACATATTTACCAAAAGATGTGTTGTTACAGTCTGAGTTCAGAGAGCCTAAACTCCATTTCTCTAACTTCTCCCAGTGCAAAGTTACACTTGTAAGATGTTATGAAGTAACTCCCACGTTCATCTATGGGACCTGCATCTTGCTCTTGCCCCTGGAAGCTGTTTTCGGAGGAATCAGACGCTTGTTGACGTACGGCGTTTCACGCGCGTGTGCTTGGTCTCGTGCATGCGGGCGCTTTTTGATCTGGAGGATCCTGTGCCGGCTTCGGCTCTTGTGGAACGCCAAGCTGTGAGGAGGACCCTGGGCGTGCAGAGGAACCGAGGCGCCCTGCTGGAGGACGCGAATGGCGGCCATGTTTGGGAGGGTGAACCAGTGTTTGGTAGAGAAGCAGAGACAGCAAATTCTGGCACCCGGTAACAGTCCCTAACATTCTAGATTACAAAGCGGGCCCGTAGGAGTGCTGTTGACACCAGCTGAGTTAGAGTTGGTGACAGCACCTGGGCTGTTAACTAGCTGATGGTAGCAAGGAAGAGCAGGAATGCTCAGCGGTAAACCGCAGAACTGAGGTAAGTGAAGAGCAGTTTGACCTATTTAAAATCCATATGTGGAAGGTTTGTAACTGCTTCTTTTAACAATCGAGAACATTAAAATCAACCCATAAGCAACGGCGGCAGTTATAAGTGTAAAAGTTATAAAATTGAGACTTTCAAAAGGGTCTGTGTAACCCCAGCGGAGGATTTGGACAGGGATGTAGTATTTAAACAGGCCATAGTATTAGTGATCCGAGACCAGAGTGTGAGGAACGAAGAAGGAAATTAAAAAGATGGCTCCGGCCAAAGCAAGAACCCATAAGACTACAAAAACTGGGAAAAAGAATGAGTTGAACATTCCAGTGACAGGTGAAGGGAGCGGAGTAGGTAAATCAAAGGGGGCGCTGAGTGAGCCAGCTGGAAGGAAGAAACAAGCAACAAGAAATGCACAACCATTGACATCAACACCGAAATCAGCAAAACCAAAAATAGAAAAGGGTGGCTCGTCAGTGTTTAAACCGATTAAAGACTTCTTGGGAAGACATTTCAAGGGGAAGGATGTGACGAGCAAAGAGGCAAGTGCTGCGGCATATCCAACCTCTGAGTCTGTGGTCGAGATTGATGTTGCCTCTCTAAACCAGACTACATTCAATATCTCTGGGGTTTCTCTGAACCCACGGCTGTCTTCTTCGTCAAAAATGTTTCAGCGGTCACTTGAATGTGAAACTGAGGATGAAGGAGAAGATGTAACGATAAGCAGCAAGGAATTAAGTATAAAAGACATAAACGGAACAATTACCCAACCTAAAGAGAATGTCGGTGTAGACTGCTCTTTTGGTATAGGGAGTGATTTATTGCACTCCCCATTGCATGGGCTGGAGGTCACAGGGGCCTTGAGTACTTCCATGCTTGAGGTTATGTGGATTGTCCAAAAAAACCTGCAAGGCCTGCTAGAGGTATCTGTATTAAATAATGAGATCTTAAAAACACAAGGGGAGCAGTCTAAAGCAATGTTGGGCGAGCTGACTCAAATCAGAGGGTTAATGCCGGCTTTAGTTAGAACTATCAGTGGTGAACAGGAGGAGGTAGGCAGTAAAGAGGAGGAGGAAGCTGTGGTAAGGGCTTCTAACTTAAAAGAGGAACCAACTGTATATATTTCCCAGCAGCCAATGATTGTGAAGAAATGGGATGAAAGGAGATACTATACGAGTGGACTCCCAAGGACAAGGGGTGAGGAGGTCGCCCTTAGAAAAAGACAATTATTAAGACATCATAAAAGGAAGGTGAGAAGAGGGAAAGGAGAAAAGTTGGAACAAGAAGGTCAAGAGAGGAAAATAACAAAAATACCAAATGAGAATAAGGTAAAGCCCTTAGCCAAACGAGAAGAACATTGGAATAGACTAGAAGGATCAAACATTAGTAAAAGTAGTCTGACACCTACGAGAAGGAAGGAGGGGCAAGTGGGGAAATTTACCGAAAGGAGGATAACAACACAATTGAAACTTGGAAATCTTAGATGTAGTAAGGCCCCCATAGAAAAAGATGAGGGCGACATTATAACAAAGAGAAGGGAAGCAAGATTAAAGGGAGATGCCCACAGTGTAAGGCAAGAATGTACCCCCAACTTATGGGTTTTCCTAGAACCGTACGGGCATGGTAAAGATGGGGAAAAGTTAGGAAATTAAACCCATTAAATCGATCACAACTTCTATTCTCCCTGGCAAAAAAACACAAGTCTCTGTAGTATTGGCAGAGAGGACCTTAGAGAAGTAGGGTTTGTTACAAGTAGCACAGTGGGTGAGGTGACCATGGTTCTTTTTTATTCTGCCTTGGTGAAAGACGCAGTGGAAAATGCCAAAAATGAGCTGCAAAAGGAGGGGATTAGATTGGTAAGAAGGGAGGAAATACAGGGACAGCATTTCCTTACGAATCATGCTGTGCTAGGGTTACGGCAGATAGGGTTAATTAAATCAAATTGGAATAAGAAGGAGGATCTTGTAATAACCATAATTGATAACAAATCTGCAAGATACGAAAAAGATTTATTTGCTGGAAATAGGTATAACATCCTAGCATCCCCAGAATTTAGGGAGTATGAAGAGGAGGGTGGATAGTTGGCACAAAGATCTACTAGAATCTTATAATATTGAAGCGGCTATCTTCCCAAGAGGAGAGATCTCGCCACAGGACATGATGTTTACTCAGTTGATGAGTTCATTGGGCATGGTATGCGCAAATGGGAGATTGCAGTCAGATCAACCAGCGGGTCGTACGTTTTTGAGGGTCCAACAACTCGGCCCAATAAATTACGTGTTCTGCCAGGCTTGGTGCTTTGGGCTAATTGAAAATTTAGGGTGGTGAAAATGACAGGTAGCATTCATTATCCATTAAGGGCAGAACTACATAATTTAAGAAGTAAAAATAGAGAAAGGGTTCTGCAGGTACACAGATAATCCCCAAAACGGTTGACAACTAGTATAGCAGCGGAATATATTGAAAAGTTAAAGCAAACCCAGCAGGCAATCCCTGTAGTAGAAAACTTAAGTCAAGAATGTCAGGGCTTGGGAGCCATAGTGCTAATAAAAATAGGAAGACCTGGTTTGAAGATGAATGCTGGATAGCTAAGGCACAGATTAGACAGAAGGAGAGAAGATTAAGGGTTGGGTTTAACGTGGAGCTAAATAAATTGCTCCAGTCATTAAGGCTAAAATACAAAACACTAATTCGGAACAAAAAAGATCTTATAACGATAAGTGTTGGGCAAATATGCTGGAGGTAATTGAAACTAGAGACGTCAAAGGATTTTAGAAATTAGTACAAGAAAGTGTGGGTAGGAAAGTAGGCTCCCTAGACTGCATGGTCCCTGAAGATGACCGGGTGGGCTACCTGGGAGAAATCTATGAGAAATGACCAATATTAGAACAGCCAAGGATCCCAGCTTGGCCACAGGTGAGGGATGACATAAAAGAATATTTTACCTCAAGTAATATAAAGAAAATCCTAGCAAGCTTGAATCTTACCCGAGCTGCAGGCCCAGATGACCTTAACCTTCCGGCACTGATAATAAAAACTAGACCAGAATGGTGGGCTGAGTTTTTTGCAAAGGTGTTCCAAGTGATCTTGGAAACAGGAATTGTACCAGAAAGCTGGAAGGGTGCAATTATAAGACCTATACATAAGAAGGGTGACCACAAAATACCGTAGAACTATTGGTTAATAAATCTCCTAGATATAGGGGAAAAAGTCTTCGCAAATGCCATACTGGGTTTATTAAAAGACTGGGTGGAGAAAAATCAGATTATACCCCCGGAACAGGGGGAGTTTAAAGCAGGCCACTTCACAATTGACCAGTGCTTTGCTCTCTGGGCCATAGCGCAAAAGTCGACGCAAATGCGGGGAAGCTTATTTTGTGTTTTTTGTAGACCTCCCCGCAGCTTTCAATCTGGTGGCCCTAACTAGGTATGATATTCTAAAAGATTTGTTAAGTCTGATTCAAATGCTCCATACTAAGAACTGGGCCCAGATAATTTTAAATATAGATGGGAGTTTATCTGGGAGAATTGAGATTGGAAATGGGCTGCGGCAGGGATGTGTATTGGCCCCTCCGCTGTTTTCCATGTTCTTAGCAGATTTACCGTTGACCTTGGGGAAGGTCAATGGGGCGAGCCTGAAACAAGATGGTAAGCATATTGCATGTTTGCTCTATGCCGACGATCTGATGATTATGGATTAGACTGAAGTTGGCTTGCAAAGGAAATTGAATATATTTAAAGATTACTGTTCCAAGAAAAAACATGTGATAAATATGGACAAGACTAAAACCTTGAGCTTTGGCTGGAGGAAAGACGGGTTCACATGGTGGTTGGGGACAGGGAAAGTGGAATCGATCACTGAATATAGATACCTGGGGTTATGGTTCGAAAAGAGTTTGAAATGGAACACTCACCTAGAGACCTCAAAATTAAGAACCTCAGCATCGATTAGCGGCTTGAAATAGTTTAATAAAGCCTATGGCGCTATGTCAGATAGACCAGTGCTAAAAGCGTATTCGGCTATGGTACCCCCGCAATTTTTGTATGGCGCAGAACTGTTATACTTGAGCGGTAAAGAGGGCTGGGATGTCTAGGAAGGCAAAAACCCAAACATTCTATTCACACTATGTGAGCAATGGTCCAGGCCATAAGACTGGAACTAGGACTGACTTCATGGGGCATTCTAGCCGGTATGGCCCTACTCCGTTTCTGGCAACGCCTAGGAGTAGGCGAGAACACCAAAATATCACAATGGTGTAAAAATGAAATACAGAATTGCTAATTAAAATGGGCAAGAGAGACCAGGGCGATTATGATGAAGCTATGTCATATGATGGAGGTTAATTTGTGCCCCTCGACCTTTATGATTAGTATTGATAAGAAGGTACTTAGGACATTGGGGAAGGAAATATCTCATGCACAGGACCAAAATTATCTTGCAAATAAAACCTCAGTGCACTTTATGACTGTTGCATGGAAGAATGAGCATAGCTTTCCCTACATTGATAGGCTACAGGATTGCCGATTACGAAGTGAGGTTTTTAGGGTAAGATTCAGGGTGAACCCGTGTTATATAAATAATGTGGTAAAATGTACAATGATTGATAAGACGGGAAGATGCACTTGTACTTTGGGCACCGCATGTGACTTGCTACATATTCTAATAGACTGTCAGAAGTTTCTTGAGTTACGAATTATGTTTTTAAAACCGATATTTAAGAAGTATGAGATTAGAACCAGGGCTCAGGGTGTAACCTTGATGACTGAAATGACCCATTTAGACATTGCCGTTGCTATTGGGAAATTTATGCAAAGCGTGAAGGCACTTCTTTATACCTTTTTTCAATGAGTTTTAGCAAATTGTTTAATCCTAAATCGGGTAATGGAGGGTTTTATAACTGAATGTTGTTTTAAGATGTGTTTTAGCGTGTTTAATGAAGTGTACTTTTGGATGTATTTTTAACCATATATGTATTGTTTGGGGACCAACGATCCAAATAAACGTGAATTGATTGATTGATAGTCTATGGGACAAATAACCTTTAAATAGTGAAAAACGAAATACACAGGTCACTATCAGGACATGTCACACACATCAGTACATGTCATATCTGTCACATACAATGCACCCTGCCCATGGGGATACCTTGGGCCTACCTGCGGGGTATAAAAGGGGGTGGTGATGGACGGAGCATCAGAACCAATCAAACACTCACACCCAGTCAAAAGATCTGGGTTTGATCCAACACCGTTCTTTAGCCCACTCTGCCACCCCAGTTCAGACATGGCTATATGCAAATCAGTCTGACCCTGTGCCTCATGGGAACAGTCCAGCCCGAACTGCCAAGCCATGCCTTCCCTGGACCGAAAACAAGCTTCCGAGGTCCGGTTTCTGGCATTCCAGCCGTCTTCAGCCCGGCTTGCTTTAATCCAGTGGCAAAGTGAGCAAGGAACTCACGTCTGAGAATACCCTGCCACACTTATGGCGGCCAAAGCGGTACAAAAGGGGGTGATGATGGACGGAGCATCAGAACCAATCAAACACTCACACCAAGTCAAAAGATCTGGGTTTGATCCATCACCGTTCTTTAGCCCACTCTGCCACCCTAGTTCAGACATGGCTATATGCAAATCAGTCTGACCCTGTGCCTCATTGGAACAGTCCAGCCTGAACTGCCAAGCCATGCCTTCCCTGGACTGGAAACAAGCTTCCGAGGACCGGTTTCTGGCATTCCAGCCGTCTTCAGCCCGGCTTGCTTGAATCCAGTGGCAAAGTGAGCAAGGGACTCACATCTGAGCATACCCTGCCACACTTATGGTGGCCAAAGCGGTATAAAAGGGGGTGGTGATGGACGGAGCATCAGAACAAATCAAACACTCACACCCAGTCATAAGATCTGGGTTTGATCCATCACCGTTCTTTAGCCCACTCTGCCACCCCAGTTCAGACATGGCTATATGCAAATCAGTCTGACCCTGTGCCTCATGGGAACAATCCAGCCCGAACTGCCAAGCCATGCCTTCTCTGGACTGGAAACAAGCTTCCGAGGACCGGTTTCTGGCATTCCAGCCATCTTCAGCCCGGCTTGCTTGAATCCAGTGGCAAAGTGAGCAAGGGACTCACGTCTGAGCATACCCTGCCACACTTATGGCGGCCAAAGCGGTACAAAAGGGGGTGGTGATGGACGGAGCATCAGAACAAATCAAACACTCACACCCAGTCATAAGATCTGGGTTTGATCCATCACCGTTCTTTAGCCCACTCTGCCACCCCAGTTCAGACATGGCTATATGCAAATCAGTCTGACCCTGTGCCTCATGGGAACAGTCCAGCCCGAACTGCCAAGCCATGCCTTCCCTGGACCGGAAACAAGCTTCCGAAGACCGGTTTCTGGCATTCCAGCCGTATTCAGCCCGGCTTGCTTGAATCCAGTGACAAAGTGAGCAAGGGACTCACGTCTGAGCATACCCTGCCACACTACCTGTGGGGTGCCTTACTTGAAAGAGAAGGAAAGGTTAGGGCCTAGCAAGTGGGTGCAACTGTAGGCTCTGACACTGTAGTTGCAGGTCTGAGATACATTAACGGCTACTTGTGTGGGTGGCAAAATCAGTGATGCAGGCCCACTAGTAGCCTTTGAAACACAAGTCCTGGTCACTCTCAGTGCACTTTACTAGGGACATACCAGTAAATCAAATATGCCAATCATGGTTAACCATTCATAATAACAATTTACACAGAGAGCATATGCACCTTAGCATTGATCAGCAGTGGTAAAGTGCCCCGAGTCCTAAAGCCAACAAAAACAGGTCAGGGAAAATAGGAGGAAGAAGCAACATGTTTGGGGATGACCCTGCAAAAAGGGCAATATCCAACAACATTACTAGGGACTTATAAGTAAATTAACCATTCCAGTTATGGATAAGCCAATGTTGCCACATTTTAAGGAGAGAGCATAAGCACTTAGGCACTGGTCAGCAGTGGTAAAGTTTGAAGAACTTAAGGCCAGCAAATTTGGTGTCAGCAAAAACAGGAGGTCTGAAGGCAATAAGTTAGGTGAAACAACATCAAGGATGCCAGGTCTAACAGGGACATTTGGATTGGTGTTTAAACCTACCACTGGAGTAAGAGGGCCCAAATATTGGAATTAAGAAAGACACTTTGAAAGAGATAATCGGCATCGAAAGGAAGGAACAATGAAATATAGGAAATCCAAATCCTGAAATGGACACAGTGTCTCGGTGAATAGAGTTAAAATATACATGCACTGTGAAAAAGGTGCATGGATTGAGGCAGCGGCTATTTGATTACATTCCATTTATGTTTTTAACTTTTTCTTTCTTTTCTTTCAACTTCGCCTTTTTTCCACCGCTACCATTTCTTATTTTTGTGTTTTGTAATTATTTTTACATTATTCTATCGTTTTTCTAATTACCATACAGAGAACAAAATGCCACGCTACTGAAAGCGATTAATTAAACTCTGTCATTTGGGGGGTTGATTTGAACTGCGCAATTGTGCACATACCATATAGTAATGCACATACTTTCAATGACGGCTCATACCTTATTTTCTAGCGTTTATGTTTGTGTTGATGAAAAAAAAAACGTGTATCTCCGAGAATGGCCTATTGACTTTCCTCCAGAAATTTGCCCCTGTCAAGAAAAGAATAAAAAACAACTTGTGATTTCCTTTGCTTTAATTGTTGATTTTCGTCTATATTTCATTATTCTGTACTTTGCCACAGACAGGTGCCACTAACAGACTCAACTTGCATGCAATCAGTCGATGTGTAAGTTGAAAGGAACCTCACAACACCTCCACCCTCCCCCACAGAAATAGTCTGTTAATCATTTTGCATTCAGTAAATTAATTGTAATATTAAAATGCATATACAAATGATATTGCTTTCAAAGCACTCGGCCTGACATCTTACTCATGCCTACATACAAATATGATGATCATGTAATGAATGCATTCTTATGATTTGCTGCCATAACAAAAATACTAGCCCATTCTAATGAGATAATTACAAGAGATATCCATGCATTTTGATTAAAATATTAAAACTCGGATGTATTTCTCCTATTCTTCTGAGAGCAGACTTCGTGGTATGTAGCCGTTTGCAATATTCCCGCTGTTACCATGGTTTCAGCCACCGTACAATTATGCATGCTGGGTAAACAAATCTGACTTGCTTCACTAAAGTCATATGTTACCTCTCATTATTACATCCCGAAAGCGTATGTTGTGGATCATTACCGCGCCACATCACTTTCAGCCTTCCAAAACCTCAACAGTCTGCCTTAAAGTGACAAATAGATTATTTTCAGCAATTCTGGCATGCCAAACGTCGATGAGGCCTGTCCAAAGCTATCAATTTTTTAACATTACCATTCCATCCAAACCCTTAATTTCAGTATCTAGTATAGAGCTAAGGCAGGAGGTGAAATGTGCCAAAGTAAGACAGCAGCAACTATGAGGCATTATTTTCTACTCTACAGTATGGTTTCTAATGTGAAAAAGGGCATTTCTACATTATGATTTAATGCTGTGCTAATTAAGCCATGCAATTTTGTTGCAGTGTACAACTGCACCGAATTGATGTGGGTTCAAATGCAATATTGCTGCAGAAAATTGTCTAATTACACATGTATGTGCTGTATTCACACACTACAGTGTGTTATTTTTTAGATTCCCACAAACATTTGATTAGGGATATTGAATAAACTTCAATCCTCAAAAACGTTTCAATTTCCTTAAATCCTTGCTCCAGTAGAAACAAGGTTGAAGTCCTTCATTTAGCTGAAAAATTCACATATTTTCTACAACCACTCTAAGTCACTCCTATTTGCCTAAAAATCTAGAAAGACTCATCTGGGACTGGCTTACCAAAAGGCTCTCCACAAGACAAGCTTACATTCAATTGTTTGTCCTCAAAATACATTCTATTCCAAAACCCTCAAATGTACCATTCACTAACTTGCTGCTGGATCCCAAAATGTAGGGACCAAGGGGCATATTACTAACAACTAGCGATAATTATCGCTATGTTGGCTTAGCGGCTATAATTATATCGCCGTGTAGTGACGATATTTATCGCTTAGGAGCCTTGATATTATCAAGGTTTATCTCCTAAGCGATAAAAATCGGCCGAAATGCATGAATATCGCTGAAAAGTCAGCGATATTCATGCATTACCGAGCAAATGCTCTTAGCCATGTTATCCACCTCCCATTGGATAACATGGCTAAAAACTGCTCAGGGGCAGGTGTTAGCTTTTGGAGATATTCACGCTTAGCGTGAATATCTCCAAAAGTTGGTAATAGGAGATAGCGATGTTAGCGACTGTTTCCAGTCGCTAACATCTTGGCACGCCCACTTTGCATGTCATTAGTGATAAATTTCTCTGACATGCAAAGCGGGTAGCAAGATGGTCGCTATCTCCTACTAGCTGTCGCTAACTGGTGTTAGCGACAGCTAGGTAATAGGGAGATAATTTTATCTCCGCTTTCTTGGCTTTTAAAGCCAAAAAAGTGGAGATAAATCCCTTGATAATATGCTCCTCAATTTGAGTTTGGCATAGAGAGATATCAGCTGTAAATCAACGGCGATCCTGCATTGCCAAACTTGTGGTTCACCAGACTCATTGAGAATTTGGTGAAGGTCAGGTTTTCCACCGGCATAGCATGAGCTGAATTTGCCGTTGGAAATAATTGACATTGCAGCCTGCCCACCACAGTCCCACAAGGTCGTGCTGGCAAGGGCAGTATCCCGTTTAAGACATGGCAGCCCTTTCTAGATCACCCTCCATGGGACCATCATGTTGAGAGACCTGCCTGTCCGAGACAGAGAAGTGCATCAATGTCTCCCATACACAGGGACAATATTTCCTGCAAGCCAGGAACATTACTTTATGTGTAAAACAATTAGGAATGTTAATTGTGGTGAAAAAACACAAGACTCAGTAACTGATGAAGTCGGTTTACTGTAACCATACAAATCATCATCTGATGGTGGGAATCTGCAAAATGTGAGAGTGGTGCTTGATCAGCAAAGCCGAGCTGCCGGGTCATCCATTATGGGTTAAATTACTTTCTTGGACTAATCATCTTACTTTGATGCAGTTGGAAACCATTTTCTATAGCACTTTCTACAGCAAGGACATTATAGATATGGCATGCTCAGCAGTCTGCTCTTTTATGAACACAATGTAGCTGCATCATCATCCAGAGCTCTGCTTCTGATCATCCTCAATGTCTCTCTGCCCAGTCACCTAGGTACTTTACCTTCAACTGGTTTGGCAGAATAATCTCTTAAATTTGATTTTCATACCACCAAAACACTTGCACATTTTTTACAGATAACCAACTAACCACAATAATGAATTGTTTTAAACCAATTGTGTTGAAAATGGCCCTTTTTGCATGGTTACACCAAACGTTTTGCCTTCCTTCTTCTCTGGTTTTGAATTTGATTTTCTGGCTTTAGGACTTAAGGGCACTTTACCACTGCTAACCGGTGCTATAGTGCATGTGCTCTTATTAAAAAAGGGATGAAAACTGGTTTATCCATGATTGGTATGTTTGGTTCACGTATAAGCCCCTAGTAAAGTGGTATACCATATAACCAGGGCCTGTAAACCAGATGTTGCATGTGGGCTGCAGCACTGATTGTGCCACTGACAGAGGTAGCCTTTCAAACTGGAATAAGACCTGCCAGAGCAGGATGCTGGTGATAAGCAACATTCTAAATAAATGTCTATTTAACTGTGAGTAAGAGTCAAAAGAAAATATGGCTTGGGCCTAGTTACAGAAGCACATTAAAACTGATAGCCTATTACATTTTCTATCATTCACGTTAATTTTCCTACACGTTTAAAGCAAGTACATTTTCCCTATGTTTGGTTTACTAATACAGTCTTTTAGCAGAGTTAAAATGCATTTTAAAGTGATTCTTTACATGTCTAAAGTGAACAAAAAAATCCTATGTTATTTTTCTCTCTGAAAAATGTAAATGCTTTCTACGGTGCAAGTCTAATATGGTGTGCAAGACAAGATTTGCTTTTAAAATGCATTTCTTACACTACTGTGGGTGGGGGGCAATCCTTTGCACACCCTCTAAACCTGCTCTTACTAGAAAGACAAAAATTATTCAGGCCTATGTGTAAGCTTCAGCTGTTAGTGACAGGTTAGGCATCCTTTGAAGTTCAGGAAGGGGATGGGCACAGCCCCTCAATTCATCCTGCCAATTCATACTGCCTCCCCACTCACATGGTCCTTTATTTAATGTCTGGGAGCAATATACATCTCACCACAGGGGAACAATAAGTATTCAGCTGAAAGTTAGAAAATGGAAGAAAGTCCCTCTGGTTTTAGGCAGAAAAGAGCCGATTTTCTAAAAGTGAATTTTTCTTAATAGTAATATAAAATCCAACTTTAACATTAAGTTGGATTTTAAAATACCATTAACATGAGTTGTTGATTCAGTTTTCTATCTGCTCCAAAACTGAATTTAGCACTTAGTAAGTGTAAAAGTGTAGATCACTGTTTACCTAAGGGAGAGTCAGCCTTGTCACTGTGAAAAACATCTTTAGTGTTAATTTACTACCCAGACATGTAAAACATTAATTTCTACATGTCCTACTTTTGAATACTATGCACACTGACTTTTTAAGCAATAAGGCCTACATTAAGGGTGACTTTTAGATATTAAAAAGGATAATGTAGGCCTGTCAAATAGTTGTTATAAAAGGTCGAAATGGTAGTTTAAAACTGCACACCCTGGCTGCAGTGGCAGTCCTGGAGACAGGTATTTACTGTGCTACTTTAGTGGGTGGCTCAATGTGTGCTGCAACCTACTGGTGTCTTTTTACTTTACAGTTTCTGGATTCATCTAATTCCATATATTAGTGACCTGCAAGTAAATTGAATATGCCATTCAGGTGTATACTAATTTGTAAAATGTTTGAAAGGAAGAGCAACAAACAGTTAATCACTGAGTTCAGCAAATGAAGGCAAAAATATGAGGGAATACAACAAAAAGGATAGTATTTTCCAACAACAGTTATGCTGATTTTTTCAATGATTGTTTGTTCTTCGCAGACACCATTCTCAGCATTGTTCGCCAGCATCACTCTTATTTTTTCAGTTTTCACCAAGCTTTTTCATCCCTCTTGACCACCACGTTCATTAGTGTAGTCAATCACTGAACACAGACTCTCTCCATAGCACACTGGGCGTACATTTGATGGGACTGCATGATATGCTACCAGAAAAAGGTGGCCTGTGATGTTCAATCTTAAATTGGGCCAAAGCAGTGAACATGCAAAGGGCCAGGCATTCTGTTCATCCCTTTTTGATGGGCCTAATGGTCCACATAGTATCCTGTCCAGTCTTTTAGAATCGATGTGAGTGTAAGCAAGCCATTGTTCAATTCAAAGTTGTAGTTGTGGGTACAGCTGACGGATGTAGCCTTACGGCTAGAGTGGTTTGCCTCAAAGCTGATGAACTGGGTTTGAGTCTCTGCAAGGGTCGCTCAATATCCTGTGATTCTGGGAAAAACGCTTAATCTCCCCGTGCCTAACAAATATTAATGTGTCCGTCTGTAATGCAACTAGTGGTCATGTAAAGAGCACTGATACCTTCAAGTCAAGTTCCAGCTATATATAAACTGAGAGAAAAAATCTTTTAGTTATCACCTGAGACAACACATGTACTGTCCCCTGTTGTTGCTGCCTCTTCACTGTTCCCCTTTCTGTGCCATTGCTTGGCCATTGTTGCATGTTTCTCCTGCTTCATTGCTTGCTCTGTCATTGTGGCTTCCCCTTCACCTCTTCTGTGTCATAGTTTGCCCTTTCATTGCTTGCCGGTTGTTCCTTTCCTCTCCCCTGTCGTTACTAGTCCTGTGAGATCTACCACCACCACCCTTCAAACCCTTTCCCACCCCTTGTTGCTTTTCCCATCCAACCCTCACCCTTCCACCACAGAACATAGTACGTCCATGGTCAAATCTATCTTCTGCCACGTATAAAACCCATATACATCACACTCACAATGCATGGCATGAACACTCAATATAACATGAGAAATGGGGCTATGGATGCAGAGATGCCAGTCACCTGGAATCCAGAGCCCATCACTATGCTAACTTGCAATTGTAATGTCACATATATGTGTGAAGAATCTGTATGTCATTAATGTAAACTGCCTTGCTGCTTCCTCATCAGTCTAGAAAAAAGATCTGTACATGGCTTGTTGCATGGCGTTTTAGATTCAAATGAATTTTCCCGATTCATGCCCTTATATAGGTACAATTCGCATTGCCCTTATAAAGGTATAGAAATCAAGCCCTTATTTAGGCATTGCCCATGCTGCCCAAATACAGGCATGGCTACTTCCATCCGTCCATCAAACGTCACAACGATTTCTTGGAAAACCAGACTCTTAAGCAGAAGGGACTTCCCCTAGCCTGGATATTGATTTATTCAAGAAACTCATTAGTATGCATGAACAACTATTACTTAGTGGTTCATCCATGACGTTCATATGCACGACTTTACGTCAAAGCTGGCATTCCTAAACACCTTCAAGGTATAAATATACCTTTGCTTGCTATAGCAAAGCACTGTGTGGTTCGTGGAGTTTGACTACCTACTTGCCCGACGCAGCTCGCTACAGCAAGTGCCGAAGGAAGCCAACTCTACAGCTGACGTACTGTCACGACGTCAATGGTGATATACCACTAACCTCTGAGAGATGTCAGCAGGAACGATGGATAGATGAATATCCCCCCTCCTCTCCAGGACGCACAACACACAGTGTAAGGAAAACACAACTATGTATGTATGCCCCCCGGGGAAAAGGGAAGTGGATAAAATAACAAAAGGTTGTCCAGAGTGGCTTCTGAAGGGATGTAGTATGCCGTCCACCCACTCCCTTGCCGGTCTCTTAGAACCCGCGATGTTATACTGCAGGTGAGGGAAGAACAAGAACAAACAATTAGAAGCCCAGCACTTTACAGTCAGGAAAGTAATATAACATAACTCGAAGAGCAAGTACTAACTGTTGTGGTGGACAGGAGCGCCTGTAACCCTTCAATGAAGCAAACCACGAACAGCAGATATCCTGGACAAAGTAACTAGCCTCCTCGGCGGTAGCCGGATAGTTGGTGAATGCAATATACAGCAAGGGTTCCCCAACGTAGGCAAAATCAGCAAGGAATGAAAACAAAGAAAAAACAAAATCAGCAAGGAGTCTCGTGGACTTGCACGTACCGGTACCGGCACGCCAGGATACACAAAAGGTCCAAATGAAGGCACACAGTGACGGAGACGACAACGCGCTCCTGCGCGGGTCTCACAAACGTCACTCAACACAACGCGAGGCCACCCGTCTTATCAATGCGGGGGCTAGCGTATCTGGAAAACAAACGGCAGTCTACGCGAAGTGCAGAAAAGCAGTTCCTTCTGCTCAAGGCCAACTAAGCACCAAAATCCACTCCAAGAAACAAGCAAGGCTCCGTCCCGGCCTCACTCACGGTCCTGATTGACAAGCCCCGAGCCGTTACCTCGGAAGGCTTTTGTTGACACCACACTTCCGCTTCCTTGGCTGCGGGGCTTCTGGGGATTGTAGTTCTGCAACCGCCAGGCTCCCTCCAGTGGCGAGTTGCGGGTAACACATCGTCTGACCATCGCAGTTTGACCCTTTCCGGATCTAGTACCCCTGATAACCGCTACACGTACTGACAAGAAGCTGTCCTCCGCTGCCGAGAATCCAGCTCCAGTATTTCTGACTCCCCTTGTGGGGTGTTGGGAAATAGAGTCCGAGATAGAGACACCAACTCCTTCATTCTAAGGTATGGAGGTGATTAGAACCTAGAGAAACCTTTGGCAATTCTTGACAAAAACTAAACCTATGCTAAAGACCACCCTTACTTCTTCCCTGGTACTAGACCTAGGTTAGTTACATTGGGGTAGGCGTATTTTAGAAGCACCAGTTGAGTATTTTAGCCTGTGTTATTTATGTATGTATTTGTATATGTCATAGCACTAGACAATGCTATTACAGTATTATTTTATACTACTGTTTACGCTCTACGCATTGTACTTTGCATTCTGTCTAACGATTGTAGCAGTTCACCTCTCTTGCATGAGAAAGAAGACCGTTCAATAAACCCCTTTTTATTGAAACGCCAGTCTCTCGATTTCTGTGCAACTCTGTAGAAACGAAGCGTGCACGATTGACTGAGTAAATTAGCTATCTATTGTTTCCACGATTCTAAAGATATTTGTTCCAGTCCTAGGGAAACAAAGTTGTCATGTTTATGCGGTTGTCAGAAACTAATCCCTTCTTGTATATTCGAGAACATTTCATTTCATAGCCAGAGAATCCAACCACACAAATATTTAACCATGTCCAAAGTAGAAGAGAACACATACAGCATATTTATATTATTTTATAGTTTTTGGTATAGCGCTGCTAGCCCCGAAGAGTGACAGAGCACTTTACAACTAAGGGTGCTAGGATATACTGTGGAGGAGCAACAACTGTGCAGGTGTAAGATGTAGGATATACAATGTAAAATAAGCAAGAGAACACTGTACTTTTTGGATCAGGTCAGTACTATAATTTTGGGAAAAGGGATGGGTAAGGGCGTAGCTGGTACCTTTGGCCGGTATTTAAGTCAGTGGGGCCTATAGCAAGCATGTGCCCAGCTCACAATTTAGACATGCCAATGCCTCTAATGTTCTGATTTGTTACCTTTGCCTCAAATTGTAAAGTGCTCTGATATCCTTCGGGATCAAGTTTGTGCTATATAAAACTTTATAAATAAATAAATAACTAAATAAATGTAACTTGCATGATCGAGGTAACTGTTAGCAGCAATACTACGTGTCTCTCCGCGGAGACTCGGACATCTTTCAAGTGCTCACCGTCCTTTTTCCCCAGCACCCCCCAACCCCCCCCAAGGGGTGGTAATCTGAGGGGTAGCCCCGGGAGCCACAAGCTCTAGCTACACCCCTGACAATCCCCCATCGATGATTGTGCTGTGGGACACCGAATGTAAAAAATACCATTATTTCATGCCTGCACTATTTGTGCTTGCAGTGGAGGCGAGAAGCAGGCCAGGAGTGGACGTGATGGAGTTTAAAAAGGGGCAACAACGCTCGGGTTCACAGATTGGTGATGCTGGCTGCATGAGTTGTGATTCGAACCGACGATACACAATACAGCATTTATTGCGCCATGAATCAATCGATCATGTATTGTAGAACGTTATCTTATATGCCATGCAAATGGCTCTGCCACTGCTAACTTGATTGCTGGGTAACGGTAACAGCCGGGTAACGAGTGATCAAACATCAAAGCACTCCGCTGCCTGGATCAAAGTGCCTACAGTCACAGAGGTCGCCGCGGCCGCAACGGGCCTCAGCTGCTGTCCAGACAGTCAGTCAGAGCCGGCCCGAGCGGCCGCGGCCGCCTCATACTAATCCAAAAAGGTGCCGCCTCAAAAAAGGTGCCACCTGGGGCGGACCGCCCCCCTCGCCCCCCCCTAGCTACGCGGCTGAGTGTTGTAGGCTGGTTCTCAAAGTCATTGTAGCTGTGTAGAGCATTGGAAACTGTTAGAAATGGGGGTCCCTTGTTGGCAGTGGTTTGTACCCTGTACAAGTAGAGACCCTTCTTTAAAGTCAGTGTAAGGGAGTTACACAACAAAGATAACCCCTGCTCACAACTTGGTAGCTTGGCAAGAGCAGTCAGACTTATCTCAGAGGCAATGTGTAAAATTTTTGTACAAAACAAACATTGCAACACTGTGTAAATACTACAAATGGACCACACCTCTTTAGAAAAATAAACACTCATTATCTAAACCAAACAAGAGCCGAACAACTAAAATCCAACATACAGAACTTAAGATATCACTTTTTAAAGGTTTAAGCAAATATGTCCACAGAGCTCTATCGATGCTGTGATTTTAGCACAAAGTATCTGTGATGCATCAAAATCCAAGACAAAATACAGCAGAAAAAGGAGAGAAGCGTCAAAAAACACAGCGATGCATCGATTCTTGAGGCACTGCGTTGATCCTTCGATCCTTCGACCGTGCCTGTGTCGGAGTTGGAGTGGGTGTCTCGGGCATCGGAGACTCTGAGCTGGGGTCTCGGGCTGTGGCAGACTTAGATCAACACAAACCAGCACAGCATCATTCTCCTAGCCGTAAATTGTCAATCCTTCAGCCGCAGCGTGGCGATGCGTTAGTTTTCCTACCTCACGGAAAGGTTGCGGTGGTAAAAACAGGCATGGAGGGGCACCAAATGGATTTTCTTCTAATTTCTGCAGCACAGTCACCTCCAAGGGCCCAGAACTGGAATTGGCACCATTTTGCAGGTCATAACTCCCAGCAGAGGAATAAAGGCTGCAGGTGAAGTCTTTGATTACCCTGAGACTTCCAACAGGAGGCAAGCACACACAAGCCCTTGGAGAACTTTGATAAGCAGGATAGAAAGTGCAGTCCAGTCCTTACTCTGCCCAAGACAGAAGTAGCAAGCAGCTGGCTAGTACAACACAGCAACAAGCGGAGGGGCAGTTTCCCTCCTATAGCTTCTCCAGCTCTTCTTCTTGGTAGAATCTCCTCCAGAAGTGTTCTAAAAATGTGGGGTTATAGGTCCAATAATTATACACCATTTTAACTTTGAAATAGACATACTTCAGAGGATAGTCTTCTTAGTGTACAGCTCCTGCCTTGCCCTGACCTGGGTCCGGACACAATACAGGGGGGTGGGGACAGCATTGTGTGAGGAAAGGCACAGCCCTATTCATGTGTCAGTGACAACTCATCCCACCACTCTAGCTCAGGAAGGCCCATCAACCTGGTGATGGGCAATCAGTATTTGCAGGGCATACCTCACCTCACATTGTGTGAGTGTCTGGAGTGAATGCACAAACAGCCCAATTGTCTGTCTAAATGAGACGTGGTTTCCACAGGCAAACAGAAGCACAGGATGGGAAAGCAAGATAATGCCCACTTTCTAAAAGTGCCATTTCCAAACAGACAATTTAAAAACAACTTTCACAGAAAAGTGCGTTTTTCAATCCTGAGTTCAGCGAACCCAAACTCTAAATCTCAATCTCTTCCCAATTGAAATTTACACTTGTTAAGGGTTACAAGGCAGCTCAAATGATAACATGTGGGAGAGACAGTACTTGCAATAGTGAAAAATGAAATTAACAGTATTTCACTATCAGGATATGCACACAACACCAGTACATGTCCTGCCTTTCACATACACTGCACCCTGCCCATGGGACTACTTTGGGTCTACCTTAGGGGAAAAAGGGAAGGTTTGGCCCTGACAAATGGGTGCACTTGCCAGGTCGACGTAGCAGTTTTAAACTGCACTTGCAGAAAGTGCAGTGGCGGGCCTGAGACATGTTTGCAGGGCTACTCATGTGGGTGGCACCACCAGTGCTGCAAACCCATTAGTAGCATTTGATGTACATGCCCTGGGAACACACTGTGCATTTTATTATGGACTTACCAGTATATCAAATGTGCCAGTCATGGATAACCAATCACAATCATATTTTACACAGGGAGCACTTGCACTTTAGCACTGATCAGCAGTGGTAATGTACCCAGAGTTCAAATCAGCATAAAGGAAGTCCAGCATACAGTCAACAATACAGGGGTAGAGGCCAAAAGAAACAATGCCAATGATGATAGGTCTAACAGGTACTCACAAAGATGTCCCCAGGGTTCACAAAGTACAGTCTGTGGCATAACACAAGGTCCACACCGATGCCAGCAGGGTGAGGGTTGGGGTGATGGAAGGTTGGCGTAGTGGGATGAGAAGCCAGTGCATGGTGTGTCGTCTGTTTGCCAATGAAGTTCTATTCTCATGTACCAATATTAAAGACAAGGCATTAGCTTCTAATGTATAACGTGAGAGGGATAGAGATACTTATCTGTTGACTGAATTGCAAAATGTGAAACAAGAAATCCTGGGATCAATCCTGGCTTTTCTGCTTGGCTTAACTGTGTGATACCAGGCAACTGGTTAATTTAAATTTGCCTTCTTTTTCTTCATTAGCGCATATGAGAGCCCCTTGAAATACAAAAGGTTAGGATTTTTGAGTTACAAAACCTTGTCTTTTTTTTTATTTAGTAAACCATAATAGTGTTCCAATTATATAACAACCAAGGCCTGAAAATATATTAGTCTTTTATACTCTCTTGCAACTTGCAGAAACTTTGGTGGAACAGTAGCGTGGCAAATCTCTAGCACATTGATTGAGTTTGTATATTTTCTGTTACTATATATGAGTGTATGAGTTGTGTGCAGTGTAGTGTAGGGCTCCGAGGAAGACGTTGTTCATATATAGTGGTGAATGTGAAGTATCTGTATTCATCACTAGGGAGGGGTGAAAAGGATGCTCCTCCTTAGCATGTACCTTTGTTTGATGCAATACTACCTGGGAGTGTTGGTGTAGATCTTCTTTAGCACCCATAGCGGATTGATGCTAATGTTTGCATCTATTTGCACTGCAACAACACCAGCGCAAAACATGAGCCCCATTTAGCAAACGTGGACCCAAGTTACGAATGACTTTAGTGTAGAGAAACCTCAAGCACTTTGGTACAGAGACATGCATCCCACTTAAGGGCGTTTCCTTGACACTTAGTGCATAAAACCTACATTTTCAATGGTAAGTGAGCCACAAACTCTTCTCAGAAGACGCTCTGGTAATAACCATGAATTTATATCATACAGTCATCCAGGTATCACTTAATTCCCTCTGGGGCAAAGCTTGACAGTGGTTTTCTCGTCAGCAGGAACCACCGACCCGCAGTCTGCAGTCCTTACGCTGAACTGTCTTTTTCAGCACTAGAAATCGTTCCACATGAGCACTTACTTAATTTCAAATTTGTCAATTGAAGTAGCCATTTACAGCAACATTGGGTGGCAACATAAAAAATAAGATATTTCTTTAAATTTAACAACTTCCTTTTGTATTGCTGACAAAAAACAGGAACCACCCCGAACGAGGCAATTGAGGGAGACTGGAGACAGCCAGCACTGCCCACGTCTGCGGCACACCACGCCGCCTATAATAGCGAACAAAGCAGCAGACAGACCGTTTGTTCCCTTACTGCGACTTCTTTCAGACGCCCTTTTTTGTGTTCGGACTCCTATTGTGTTCAGCTAGTTGTGCTCATTGTATTCCAAATGGGATGAACCCACAGACAGCAAACGCCTTTACTCTGTAATTGCATGCGATGTTCGGTTTATCCGTCGTTAGTAAGTAGTTAAAATATGGCGCTCTTACTTCATTTTTGTCAGGCTCTTATAATAATGTCATCAGCCTGATCCAAGAGTATCCGCGGGCGTTGTTTGAAATCATTTCTTCCTACTTTTCTTGTACAATGGACTCTACAAAAAACGTCTTAAGCAGAATTCCTGTTGGAAACGAACACAACCTGCACTTCTGCAGTAATTTTCACTGTATAAATTGCATTTTGCGTCCCAGCGAGGGCTTCTCAGTCTTTGGAAAAGCAGAGAGCACATTCTCATTAATGTTGTTTCACCAGGCATTTTCCCTCACCTTTTAATTTGTTCGACGTCGCGATATCATTGTGTAGATCCTTTTTTGTCCTTACTTTTGGGATCCAGATTTTCAACATGGCTCCCAGGGCCCACGGCACTGGGATACAATGTTTCTCTCATTAGGAAAGAGTGAGGAATGTTTATTTTTGTGGGGTAGTAAGTTCAGGTGTGGGTTTGATAGTTTTAAGTGTATCTTTCTCTCTAAAACTTCTGGCCCTGCTTTGCCTCCTTGCTTAGATTTATTGACATCACTAATTACCTCCTCCTCCATCTTCCCATCTCATATCTTAACAGTGAGCAGCTGGTCTGCTCCACAGAAACCCTATACCTAGCAGAGTTATAACACTTCCCCCAATTTGGCGCCACCTAGTTGGTGTACATAAAGGGGGAAGTGCCTCATGATAACATTCTTTTCATTTTTTTCTGACTTTGTCAGTTTCCGTGTGCAGGGTTGGATTGGTATTGCGGGCACTCAGGAAATGGCCGAAGGGCCAGTAGCCCAGTTCTAGCTGTGGGTTGCTTTTTTGGGCAGCCTGGGGGCTGTCTGTGCTGTTAGGATGCGGCCAGCGGCCCAGTGGCCCAGTGGGTGTCTGAGTGGCCTTTCTAGAGGCAGATGGGCGGAGGTATAGCTCCCTGTCTCTCGCTAGGCCGGCCCATTAATGTATGCTGATTGAGCGGGGGCAGGGTGCCTGAGCAGAAGTGGTCTCACTTTCATTCATGTGTGGCTCAGCACTGTGAACTAGTCTGCGTATTTTTTTAATAATCTAAGTGAAGTTAATAAAACATGGCCCCAGCCCCTTTCTTTTCATAAAACTTCGCTGAAGCAGTGTTTTGTGGAAAGACAATACGCAAATGCGGGCCACTTTTCTTGGTGTGCCCGGTTCAATTTTTGAACCCAATCCAACCCCGTCCGTGTGCCTAGCAGAGCGGGTGACCAGGTAAGTGTTTTTTTGCATTTACCTTTTGTTTTCCTGATGCCCTGCTCTAGCAGCTGCTTTTCTGCCTTCTTTCCCTTTCCACACTGCTTTAGGAGGGTGGTTGGGGATGTGTTCTGTTTTTTTGGTTTTGTGGTGAAGGCAATCATTGTTTACTGTTTTGGTTCAGTGGCCTGCTCTTGTGGCCGCTTTCCTGTCTTGTTTGCATTTGCGTTTGGGGCTAAGGCTTTGACTGGTCAAGGGTTTGAAACCCACCAATGCTGTCACAATATCATGCGGATATGAAATGCTTAACAGTTGCCCTGCTTCAGTGGGTGTGTGCGTTCTTGCTTACTTTGTTGTGCGGTGGTGGCCTGCTCTAGTGGCCACTTCTTGCAGTTGGTGACTTCACGCTCTGCTTCAGTGGGTGCGGGCCCTCAGGCTTCCAGGACTGCGGCGCGGAGCGTCCTCTGTCAGTCTGCGTGCATTCCTCCCCTATGGGTGTTCCCCATCAGCCTGTCTCCTACTGTGGCAGCCGGGCACTTCTGGCTTGCGTGAAAGGGTGGGAGCCTCAGGACTTTGTTTCCATATAAATGGGTCCATTGCTGTTGGTGCCCATCCTCTGCATTTGGCTGCTATGGAGCAAGGTGCTTCTTGCTCTTCTGCCCCTATTATGGATGCCCTGCGCCTCCTTATCAATGAGGCTGTTGCTGCCGCTTTCCAAGCTCGAAAGGCGATGGCCCTCCTGCTAAAGTGGCTTGCCCTGTTCCCTTGCCTGATGATGTGGGGCCAGAGGAGGACGATTGTTTAAGTGGTTGTTTTGTCCAGGTGGCGGAGCTCTCTGATTTGTTTGGCCATGTCGGGGCAATCTGGGTTTCTCTCCTCCTGTGCAGCATGTCCTGGAAGATGACTTTTTTACCCAGTATCAACAACCTAATCCTGACTCTTTGCCCCAACATGGCGCAGTGCGCAAGGTACTTACCCATGAGTGGCGGGATGTTGACAATTCGGTTTTCCCTCGCTTTTTGAGTAAGTGTTATCCTTTGGAAGGGATTTCTGTTGCATTCCCTAAGTCCATTAAAGTTGATAATTTGATGGATGGCCTTTCGACATGGGGCTTGGTTCTGTGAGATGATGTCCTTCCTGCTGACGCTGTCGATAAGCGGGCGGAAGGGGCTGTGAAGTGTTCATACGTCGCTTCCAACTTTGCTGTCCGGGCTACGACCTACTCCAAATATGTGGTCCAGTCCCTGTTGAAGTATTTCCAGGCCCTGGCTCTTCTACTGCGGGAGGGGGAGGATGCCTCCTCTCTCTTGGCTCTCATGGAACTACAGGTGCACTATCTCTCTGACATTTCCTTTGATAATTTGTGTGCGGCGGCGGCTTCTGGGGCTTCCATTGCTGCTCTTCATCACATCTGGATGAGGTCTTGGAAGGTTGAGTCATCTCAGAAGTCGGTCCTGCTTAAATTGCCGCTTGTCGGTTCCAAGGTGCTTCTACCCCAGTTGGAGGACTTGGTTAAGAAGTCGGCTGAAAATCGTAAGCTTGTGGCTCCTGTTCGCCCTCCTTCTCGGGGGCGTGGATTTGGTTATCACCATGTTTTTGGCTTTCCTTCCGCCAGGGGTGCTCTTTAGCCCTTTCATGGCAGGGGTCATGGCCGGGGGCCTCGGGTTGTACCAAATCCCAGTCCCAATAGGGTGGTTCTGCCTCCACTCCCTCTCCAAAGCAATGGCTATCTGTCTTTTCCGGTTGGAGTTCGCCTTCGCTTCTTTTGTCATCGCTTGCTGAGTCTTCCAGATGGTGTCCTCCGGTTACTGGATCGAGTTTTCCTCTCCTCCCCTTCTGGTCTTCTGGGAGACTCCTCTGCCCCGTCATCCTCTGAGGCAGGTAGCCTTGCTGGAGGGGGTTTGACTTCTATTGGAGAAGGCGGCTATTGTGGAGGTCCCTCCTCTGGAGCGGGGGTTGGGTTGTTATTCCATCTTCTTTCTGGTCTGAAAAAAGGATACTACTGACCTGCGGCGCCCTGTGTTTGACCTGAAGAGGGTCAATCTATACATTCCTCATCATCATTTCAAGATGGTGACTTTGCTGTCTAATCCTGCAGCTAGTGCTGCCAGGGTGCTTCCATGCCTTCCTAGACCTGATGGACGCCTATCTGCATGTGCCCATCCATCCTGCTGATCAGCGGTTTCTTCGCTTTGCTGTCAACTCCCGGCACTTTCAGTTTGAATTGCTTCCTTTCGGCCTTTCAACGGCGTCAAGGGTTTCTACGAAGCCTTTGGCCCCTCTGGTGGGTGTTCACATTTTTCCCTACCTTGATTATTAGTTGATTTATTTTCTCCTTCTTTCTCTCAGGCAAAGAAGGATGTGGACCAGGTCTGTCATCTTCTTGAGTCCTATGGGTTCCTCATCAATCACAGGAATTCCGCCCTGCAGCCCTCCTAGACTCTGAAGTTCATAGGGGCTCTCTTCCGGATGGATCTGGGAATGGTGTTCCTCTCCCAGGAGAGGCAATTCACTTTGTTCAGGCATCTTTCATGGGTTCTGTCTCATTCACAGGTATCTGCACAACTCTGGGAATGGAGTCAAGGGAAGATGGCTTCCATTCTGCGTCTCCTTCCTTAGGTCTACTCCCTTTTTATCCCCTCCTGCATCACATTCTGGGCCACTGGGATCCTGTCTCTCAGGACTATGATGCCCTTATTCCTGTTTCTCTGGGAATTAGGGCTGCTCTTCAATGGTGGTCCAATGGTGGTTGTCTCCTCAGTCTCTCTCACAGGGTTTTGACCTTCTTCTTCCTCCGGCCGTGGTGGTGTTGTTAACCGATTCCAGTGCCATGGGATGGGTTGTTCCCAGTTATGTGAATCGGCAGGGAGCTATGTGCCAGTGTCTGTGTCTCCTTTCCAGGAGGATCCGTCTGTGGGCCGAGCGGAATCTCCTTTCTCTCATGGCTGTCTATCTTCCGGGGAGGGAGAATGGGCCTGCGGACTTCCTCAGTGACCATATGTCTGTCCCCTCTTCTGTTTGACTGGATTCCCTCATGGTTCGACCTTCCTTGGCTGGATCTCTTTGCCTCGGAAGACTCTGCCCTTCTTCGTCATTTTTGCAGCCTTGTTTCTTCTTGGCTGGCCTGGGCAATCAATGCTTTCTCCATTCCGTGGACCCTGGGACTCCTGTTTGCCTTCCCGCCCTTTGCCTTGATCCTCAGGGTGCTTCGGAAGATTCAGGTGGATCAGGCGGAGGTTCTTCTGGTTGTGCCAGAATGGTCCCAGTGGCCTTGGCTTCCCCTTCTTCTGGACTTGTCGGTGTGCCCCCATTGGCAGTTTCCCCTTTCTCCCTCTCCACTACGTGCTTCTCTTCTCAGCATGTCCTCTCGGCGTCGCCTCCGGCTGGGGGTTTGGCACTTGAAAGGTTAGGTTTGTTTGGCCAGGGTTGTTCTCTCAAGGTGGCCCAGAGCATCCAATTGTCTCGAAGGCCTCCCACCCAAAAATCTTATGGCCGTCATTGGAAACACTTTACCTCCGGGTGCCTGGGGAAGGGTCTGTCTTCCTCCTCCTGTGCTGCTGTGATGGCGCTGGACGTTTTGCGTGATGGGTTTGTCATGGGCCTGGCTGCCTTCACTCACCGTGCTCAGTGGGCAACCATTCTTGCCTTTCGGGGTTCTTCTATGACTTTTGTCTATCCCTTGGTGGCTCGAATTTTACGGAGCTTTTTGTTACAGTGTCCTGTTTCACGCTCTCCTATGCCGGCCGGGAATCTTTTCCCTGGTCCTGCAGGCCTTGACTGGCCCCCATTTGAGCCTTTGCTCTCTGTTGACCTTAAGATCCTTTTGGCTAAGGTTCTTTTTTTGGTGGCCATTTCTTCTGGGCGGCGGGTTGGTGAGCTTGGTACATTGATGGCTTCCCCCCTTCTTTTGCGCTTTTGCTCTGACAAGGTGATTCTGCGTCCTAGTCAGTTTTTTCTGCCCAAGGTTTTGTCTTCTTTCCACTGTCAGTTGGATGTTGTCCTTCCTGTTTTTTTCCTGACCCCTCCTTCCTTGAGGAGGAGGTTCTGCATTCTTTGGATGTGCTGAGGGCTCTCGGCATCTATCTAGAACAGACCAGTGATTTTAGGAAGGTAGATTCCTTGTTTGTTACATACGGGCTCTCTGGGAAGGGCCTACATCCTTCCTTATCCATTTTGACTCGTTCGGTGCAATGTGCTGTTATTTTGGTTTATGAGTCCGCTCACTGTCCTCTCCCTTCTTCCAACCAGGGTAGGTCCACCCGGGGTGTCTCCTCTTCCTGGACCATGTTTAAAGGTGCCTCCTTGCATTACATTTGTAATGCTGGCACATGGGCCACTGCCACGTGGGCCTCTCCCCATACCTTTGTTTCCCATGACTGTCTTCAGTTGGGGAAGGCAGCCTCGGCTCCCTTTGGCGCTCATGTTTTGTCTTCTGTACATGGTTTGTGATTTGTACTGCTTTCCTTGTTATTAAATAGACCTGTATTGATGCATTTCTTGGTCTTTTTTCTTACAATCACCCTGCACTTGGGTATGGAATGGGATGGGAACACGGAGGAGGAGGTAATGCCCGGTTACTCACCGGTAATCTTCATTACTCCGAGTCCTGGTCTTCCCGTTCCATTCCTGAGCCTTTCCCTCCCTCGCTCTTTTTATTTTCAGGTGATTGTTTTGTGTTTGGTTTCTTCTCTGAGTTTCTTTGGTATTTTCAGGATGTTGTCATGACACACTTCCCCCTTTGTGCATACCAACTAGTTGGCGCCATATTGAGGGAAGTGTTACAGCTCTGCTAGGTATATGGTTTCTGTGGAGCAGATAAGCTGCTCACTGGTAAGGAATGGAACAGGAAGACCAAGACTTGCAGTAATAAAGATTACTGGTGAGTAACCGGGCATTGCAACTTATTCATGGTAACCAGTTCCAACTCCCAGAAACAATGAAATGCACTTTATTCTGGGAAGACAAAGTCCTTCTTGTCGTCTTGCGCTCTATGACGTTTGTAAAACTCCTGCAGTGAACAGTACATCCATCCAAGGAGCTCAGCACCAGATTGTCTTTATCCCTGCAATTATTTTCAGTGCGACACTCGGAGACATGCAGCATTTATGGTAAGGGACTTGCTGTTTAACTGTCAATTCAAATACACATTTGGAGACATTTGCAGAAATTATATGTGACTTTGAAACAAAGTAGAAGTCTGAAAGCACGAATAAATCATGTGCCGTGTAGATTGACCCTCTTTCAATTCCCCAAGACAACAGAACCAACAGCAATTTAAAGGTATTTGGGAAATATAGATAAAAAAGACATACATTAGTAACCTATGACCTAGTATCACCTGATGAATGCAGTTGGGTAGGAAACAAATAATTAATGCTGCTATGCCAACCTGTTTGCTTGTATGGATATCCATGTCGAATGGATCTATGCCTAGGAGAATTGATGAAACACAAAGCTTTGAAGCGAAGATAAAATATGACTAATTGAATTCAGACCAACAAAGGAAGATGTTCTTCATGTATCCATCAAAGCAACATTTCATAAACCATGTATATTTCATTGTCACCGGTAGGTTGCCGAAAAACCAACTCACTGCCAAAAGCTACATCAGTTTATACATAACCTCATGGTTCAGAAAGGTTAAAGGCTCCATCTGGAGTTGCTACCACTTAGTCTTCCCCCTTTCCCCTAGAAACTGAGGGCCTAATTTATGGGGAACTGGCGTAGGGCAGCGACACAAGTCTACTTGCTGCACAGCCCTTCGCCAATGTGAAAGGGCAGGAATGCACTGTATTTATGAAATGCATTCCTGTTCTTTCCTCCTGCGTTGGCGCACAATTTGCTGCCTAGCACCAAGGCAGGCACCCTTGCACCATAGTTGAAGGGTGTCTGCATTGCATGGAGGATTGTTTTTGTGGAGGAAAGGACACCTTCCGACAAAAAAAACTATCCAGAGAGGTGCTATCCCTTTCTATGTGTGCTTCAGAATACATAAAACATATAAAAAGGAAAAGCTAGGCAAACCAAAAATATTTCTCCTCATTACGCCTGCTATTGCCAGCGCAACCAGATATCCCCAATAGTGTTTTTTGCCTTTGCCGCTATTTTTCACAATACATTTTTAAATGTAATATCTCCTATTCTACTAGTTGAATTTTTGTCATTCTGGTATTGTTTTATTCATTACATTCAGATCTATTCTTCTAAACTGTGTAGTATCATTTTGTGTGGTGTTTCACTGTTTTATATACTTTATACACTGCCTCTAAGTTAAGCCTGACTGCTCTGTGCCAAGCTCCCAAAGGGTGAGCACAGGTTAAATTTGGGGTTTGCCTGTACTTTACAATGAATAGGATTGTGGGTGCTGTTGGACCATGACTTAAAACCCCAGTGAACCAACAACCCAATTTTTTACAGGAAACAGGTAATTTTGTTTTCTTTATGTTCATTCTTGCTATTTTCTTCTTTTTCTTCTACAAGATTTTCTTTGGCTTATCTTTTTTCTTTCCAGCTCTGATTTTCTCACTCTTGCTTTCACGTTTAGTGTCACCCACCCTGGAAGTTTATTGAGTAACAGCACAGGGTGCGGCACTATATGGGGCCGAGATCTGGGGATATGCTGACTCTCACTTGTTGCCATCAACGTAAAATCAATTTATTAGGAAATGTATCACCCTTCCATCAAGCTCACACCTTATCCCTTTGTTTTTGACATAGGAATGAAAAGAATTGCTGATTTTGTTGTTTTAAAAACTATAACCTACTGGGTGCAACTATGGACTAAACCAGAACTCAGAACTTACAGAGACTCTCTTATAGACTTACTAAAAATCCCAGGAGCAAGGAGCATACCTTGGGTTAAATTTATTTTAGATTGGTTGGGCAAACTTGGCGTTCAGAGCTATTGAGATGATCCAACAGCAATTCGTAAAAACGATCTCAAGACGATAAAAGCTCACTACTGGAATTTTATAAATGAGAGGTATTTAACAATCAACTCTAGCGGGTCTTTGACTGACATGTTTTTAGATTTTAAGTCATTTCCAATATTTGAGCTATTTTTGGATCTTATATCCTGGCCCCTATCAAGAAGCTTGTTTTTATGCTTTTTTTTTTTTGGCGTGTGGTTTGAGCGAAGAAAAGGAGATGCATGTATTGCTCTTTTGCTCTGAGTACAGTAGCCTATGCCGCAAATGGATTATGACCATCTGTCGCAATATGGTTATAAAAAGCCTTTTGGCAGCTTTTAAGATTCTAAAAAGTGACACATTCACAAAGTTTGTATTTGCGGTTAGCAAATTCCTGCAAGCTGTTTGGTTCAGGAGAACTAAGATTTTAAAACAGCTTGCTTGAGGACATGGTAAGGCTAGGCTACCCAATATTTTGATCTTTTTTAATTAGATTGCTTTTTACACACCAGTTGTTTGCACTATGCACGGTCACTTTAAGGTTTTACTGCTCTACTTCATACGGATGCACCCCTAGGGAATCATTTTAGTTGATAATAGATGTCACATCACACACAATGCTGCCAACATCTAGGAAGAACAACTATGATTCATAAATCATACATTCCTTTTAGTATATCTACAGTTTTTATGAATTACGTATTTTAATGACATAGTCTAATGTATATGCTTTAGTAACTATGTTTTTTAACGATTTTAGTGTCTTGTGTATTATATAGCAATTATGTTTATACATGAGTAACTATCCTACATGTTATATATCTTGTACTAATGCATTTTTTTTATTATTGTGTAACCGAAAAAAGTATCTTATACTACTACTACACTTGCAATCATTCTGGAATGGTGTAGTCATGACTGTCACCAGCAGGCCTGAATAGGTGGCCAGGACTCTATGATACTTAAATGAGTAGAGGGTGAAAAATCATAGCCTTGACTTGAACTGTGACTGGAATCTAGATTGAGGAGTAATTAAGCACAAACAGCCTCGGCCCTTGGAGGGAGTTGCGGTGGGGCAGGCAGGCGGGGCGGGGGAGGGGCAGGGTGGGGGTGATAAACAACGGAATCTGGATGATTGCAGGTAAGTAAACAATGAAATTAATATAATGAATTTCGTAGCGCGCCCTGCATCGCATTTTGTGACGCAGGTCCCGATGAATAAAAACGTTGGTTAAAGCAAACTTCAAAGACTCGATGAGTCGGTTCCGAACCACGCACTTGGATAGATGCATCATCATTGAGCCTCGCAATTGGGTTCTGTGTTGTTGTAGAAACCCCCTAGGGTGCAGATGCTGCATCGTCATCGAGCCTCGCGCTTAGGTCCTGCAACATGGTTGAGCTGAGCAGGGATATTCTTGAAGGGGCACTGCATCGGCATCGAAGTTCACCTAGCCGGTTCTGATTGGCTTTTGTTGAAAAACAGCTGCAGAACCCACTTTCAAGGCCCAGGATTGCGGTTCTGTAATTCTCGAGCCTGACTCCATTTTGTGTTGCCCTCACGTAGGCCTGTGAAAGAGGCCCGGCGAACAAGTGGCCTGGCCTTCTGAGTTCATGTATACATTAACTAAGGTTTCTTTCGACTCTGAAAGAACTGCAGAAAAACTGACCTCTTCACCTGAAACTGACCTCGCAAAGCCAATTTCCCGTGGTTTGATCCTTGTCTAAGATTGCCACTTAACGTTAACCTTTCGTTTCCTTGCACATGTTTTATCTTGTTCAGCATCTATTACTGTTTCCTTTATGTTCTGACATTACAAGGGTTGTGCTTTTCAATTATAAATTTGTCCGGCTTGCAAAGATTGAATTTGGGACATTCCTAATAATTAACTTTTGGGTTGGGTTACTGTAAATTGGGTTTTTGTTAATGTGATACTCAGTTAGAAAATGTGCCCTATTGGTTAGAATTTTGCGCAGTGGGTGTACATTTATAATGAGAATATGTTGTATAAAAGGAGATGTCTTGCCTTAGTAATTTGAACAGTCTCCTAGGAATATACATTGTGATGTATTGTTGGGATTTCTGTTACTAGCTGCAACTAATAAACTTGGTCTCTGACGCCACCCAGAAGTATTCCGTGTCTCTGTATACCAAGACAGGTGGAACCCGAAGATTTCAGGTGTGTCCCTGGCACCGCTGGGTTCTGACCCGGTTCTTCAACTGGCGCGGTCAACGAGGGGTGACTTCAGCGGTACCGGTCTATGCCCGAAGATTGTGAGGAGCCCTGTGAGGAAACTCTGGAGGAGGGCCCCCACTCCATCGACCCCTGCATGTCGAAAAGTGGACCGAAGGTCTTTTCTGCGAGGCTTCCCCTTTCCGACAGCTACGAAGGACTGCTGCCCTGACTGTCGCCCTGTCTTGGACCCTCGTGTGACGATTTGTAAGGCGAGACGTTAGACGGTCTTCTGGTGGCGTGACAGACATTTTGGTTAAGTATAAGTGGGTCGTTCCCACGACTTTGTTTTGTTTCTTGGTTTTGATTCGGATATTGCAATAGTCGAAGCCGAGGGGTTCGTATATTTACGAGTGTATCATTTTTTGATACCCTTTGAAGTTTGAAACCACACTAGTGAGCAAGATGCCTGGTCTTGGTAAACTTGGTAAATGGTTTGTTTGTGGTCTTAATAGGGATTCCCGATTGGAGGATTCGTGTCCGATACCTCCGGTTGGAACTCCAACTTATGAGCTTTATTCGAAACATGGCGTGGGTCCCATTACCTTTAATCAGGTTTGGGTCCACTACACTAGGAAGGACGGTGTTTTACGATGGCCCCACATGGTAGTTTTGAAACAGAGATTTTATATAACTTAGAAGTTGCGCTATTTAGGAAGAAAGCCCGGCCCGCAATGTTTGCCTCTTTCCGCCTTTGGCCTTTGGAAAAGAGATAGGAAAAAAAGGAATATGTCAGTAATGCAAGCCACTACGCAGTTTATGGACGATGAAGAAGATCGTGCGATTAAAGTGTCAGATAGACAGCATTGCATGGCCATTGACAAATGTTATCCGGCTTTGCCACTTCCCCTTTCAACTGTGACTGAAGACCCTGAAAAGGATCCTTTGATGTCACATCTACTGAGATTGCCATCCTCTTATGCGCAGAGTGCTACAGCACCTCTGTTACCTCCAGTTGTTGCACTCCCTGTTGTTGTTCAACCCCCTGCTGTTGTTCAGCCATTTGTTACACCACAAGTGGTTCTTCCTCCTGCGGTGCAGCCCCCTCTAGGGCCGTCAGCTTTGTTACCAGTCTTGCCTCAAACTTCTTTAACTTACACTGCCTTATCTTCGTCTTCTCTTACTTCTGTCCCTATGACTCCTATTCCTCAGACTACTTTGTCTCCTGTCCTTATGTCAGCTTCTTCTCCTTCTGCTCGAAAAAGAATGACTGAAACTATCACTAGTCTTTTGTCTCCTCTCTTTGGTTCACTGAATAGGACCCCTGTTTCTGAACGTAAGCAGAGACGTAGTCAGCTTCCTGGTCCCGAAGAGCGGGCAGTGTTAGATCTCCTTGCTCGTAGATGGGTTTTGAATGCTTCCAGGTACGGTTTACAAGCGGTTATGGATGTTTTTCTACAATGGGAAGCACCAAAGCAAAGGTATGTTTTTGATGTCATGTGTACCTTTCTTCGTCAGGAGTGGGAAGATAATGAGTTGGGTCCAATTCCGTTGGACTTGATTAATGTTCAGTCCGAATTTGCTAAGGGAACGATAGTGGGTTCACATGTTGAGGTAGTGGTAGAGACAATACTTACTTTCAGGTCTAGACTTCCACCTCAGTCATTGTTCGAACCAGATCCTTCTGTTAGGAGAAAAGTAAAGCAGTATCCTATGCGAGAGGTTCCTCCAGTATGGAGAGAGGCAGTTGAGGCTGACGTTCCTAATGGTGTTTTGGCTGCACCAGCACATTTTCAGCGAGTGTGGGTACATGTCCCTTGGAAGACAGCAGAGGTTTTGGCACTTAAGCAGACATTGCCTGACCCCGGTAAAAATCCTGCTGGTTATTACAAGGAGTTGTCTCAGACAGTTGATGCGTGTGTTTTGAATTTATCTAACATCGATATGTTGATGGGTAATGTAGTTCCTCAACCTTTGTGGGCGAAGATCCGTCAGGAGGATCATGTGCAAGAGTGAGGAGAAACATGGGTTAATATTACTGCTGCGGATGGTAGACAGGTAGGAGGTGCTAAACCTGAGCCTTTAGTTGCAGAACTACCTGGTAGGATTGTGAATTTAATGAAAACTTTGATGCCGCCTTTGCGAGGGAATTGGGACAAGTTAGCAGCATGCAAACAAAAGAAAGATGAGAGTGTGTCTGATTTCTTCACTAGGTTTGAAGAAACATTCATTGATCATAGTGGTCAGGACATGAGTACAGAAGGTGGTCAGAGGTTGTTCGTAGTTAAATTTGTTTTTAATTTACTCCCCGAACTTTGTAATAAGTTAAAGGACTCTGAGAGTTCATGGGCAGTTTCTTCTTCGGCCCAGATATTGGCTACTGCACAATACTATGATAATAGAGACAAAGATGAGAAGGATAAAGTAGAGAAGAAGACTAAAGAATTAAAAACTAAAGTTCTTTTGCAACAGGCTTATCCGCCTCGCCCTAATCAGCGTCAGTTTCAGCAACCTCCACAGTTTCAGAAACCATTGCAGACGCCTGAGTCTTTTGTTCCGTGATTTCCGCTAGGCCCTAATCAGTGCGCTTCTTGTAAAGAGGCAGGTCATTTCAAGAGTAGTTGTCCGGTCTTGCTACAACGTGTGAATGGTATGTCTGGTCTGAGAGGTCGTGGTGGTTACCAACAAGTACCTAGGGGTAGGGGACGTGGTACGTTTCCTCAGAATGAACGTTCCTTCCCCCCCCCAGAATTCTGCAAATTATTTTGACCATCAGAATGTTCCGAACGTCCAGTCTGTTCAGTACTACGTTGATGATTATTATGTTGGAAGCGAGACTGCTGGTTTTAATGATAGCTAGGGCAGCCATGGACAAAGAGAGGGAGTAGTGTCCGTTCCAGTAGACCAGCGTGGGCCTTATGTTGAAGTGATTACATCAGGTGTGGCAGAACCTTTTCTTTTGGATACTGGTGCAACAAAGAGTTCTATCATGCACTCTAAACTCCCTGGCGCACCTTTGTCTGGCTTGACGAATGTTTCGGTAGGATTTTCTGACGCCCCAGTTAGCAACCTGGTTTCTAGTCCTTTGCCCTTTCTATTGGTCCTTGTGAATTGGAGGCTCCCCTTATTCTAACGACTGGTTGTGGTGAGAATTTCTTGGGTTTGGACTTGTTGAAAAGATTGCATGCGACATTATATTGTTCTCCGTTGGGAGTACATCTTACCTTGGGTAAGAAAGTGATCTCCCCGATGTATTTGTCTAAGGATTGCCTGCCGCTGGAATTGCATTCTCTCCCTGATACACTTTGGGCTATGGGTCCTAATGATGTTGGTCTTTTGCAGATTCCACCCTAAGTTGTTACGCTAAAATCAAATGCTAAATTGCCACGCATTCCTCAGTACAAAATTTCCAGTGATGGTGAAAGAGCTCTTTTAGGGATTATTCATGATTTGGTTGAGAAATGTGTGGTTGAAGAAACGAGAGGTAATGTGTGTAACAGTCTTGTTCTGCCTATTCTTAAGCGTACTGACTCTTCTCAGCCACCTGTGTATCGATTTGTGATCGACCTTCGAGAGGTCAATAAGATTGTTGTGCCACAGTTTCCGGACATTACTGCTTTATTGACTATGGTCCCTGCCTCAGCTGCTTGGTTTTCTGTGATTGATCTGAAGAATGCTTTCTTCAGTATTCCGATCGCTGAGGAAAGTAGGGATATTTTCGGCTTCTCTTTAGGAGGCCGCAGCTTCCAGTTTAAGCGAGCTCCTCAAGGTTATTGTGAGAGTCCCTCCATTTATAGTCAGGCTTCGAAAACTCAACTCGATACTCTTGTGTTGCCTTCTGGTGCTACTCTTATCCAGTACGTTGATGATCTGCTAGTGGCTGCTGATAATGAGGAGATTTGTAAAGAGGTTACTCTTTCTTTGCTACGACATTTGTCTGACCTTCATCATAAAGTTTCCCCTTCCAAGTTGCAGTATTGACTTAGGTCATCTCTTATCGAAGGAGGGAAGACGATTCACTGCAGAGCGTATTCAAGCGATTGCCCAAATGACTGTACCATCCACACAGAGAGAAGTGCGTGCTTTCTTGGGTATCACCTCGTATTGTCGGCAGTGGACCTAAAACTTTTCTTTGCTAGCGAAACCTTTGTTGGCACTTACTCTCAAAGATACACACCCTCTTCCTTGGTCTGATGAATGTCAGAAGAGTTTTTCTGAATTGCGTGATGCATTGTGTTCTGCTCTGGTGTTGGGTACCCCTGACTATAGTAAACCTTTTACACTTTATGTGCACGAGAGAGAAGGTTGTGCGTTGTCAGTGTTGACACAACAGTTTGGAGACAAGCAGCGCCCATGTGCGTATTTTTCAGCTACTTTAGATCCGGTAGCTAAGGCGTAGCCGGGTTGCCTAAGAGCTGCGGCAGCAGCAGCTGTTTCTATCCGACCTTCTGCTGGTTTGGTATTGGATAATACATTGATTGTGATGGTCCCACATGCAGTGGATACCTCATTAAACAGGACGAAGACTCAGCACCTTACTAGTGCACGTCTGTCAGGTTACGAGTTGACGCTTTTGGCTAGTCATGTGCACATTAAGAGGTGCAACACATTGAATCCAGCTACATTGTTGCCGATTTGTGTAGAGACAGATGATCAAGAACATCATGATTGTGTTCTTAGGACAGAGGAGGAAACAAAGGGTAGAATTGATTTGAAAGATACTACTCTTTCAAACCCTGATGATACCCTATGGGTAGATGGTTCATGCTTTAAGCTTCCGAATGGAGAGACGACTGCAGCATATGCTGTCACAACTTTGCACACGATTGTTGAAACAGCGCGTATTGCACAGAATTCAGCTCAGGCAGCTGAATTGATAGCCTTGACTAGAGCGTGTGTGTTGTCAAAAGGATAGAGAGCGAATGTTTTTACTGATAGCCAGTATGCGTTTGGCGTTGCTCATAGCTTTGGACGATTGTGGAAAGAAAGAGGATTTCTTACTTCTCATGGTACGAAAATCCAGCATGGCCAATTAGTGAGTGAGCTCCTTGAATTGCTTACTTTGCCAACACAAATCGCCATTGTAAAGTGTAGTGCGCATAAAAAGGTTACAGATGATGTGGGTTGAGGGAATGCGTTTGCGGATGAAGTAGCAAGAGAAACAGCGAGAGATTTGACGAGTCAAATGTATGTTGCAGGTCCTGCAAGATGGGTTGTGGAAAGAAGAATGTGTGAAGATACAATAGAAAGTGTGAAGATGATTCAGGCAGAAGCTACTGAGAAAGAATTGAGTACGTGGGGAGAGAGTACGGGAATGTTAGATTCGACAGGCTGTTGGGTTGAGTTGTCAGAGCACCGGCGATGGTTGTTGCCAGATGCTTATGTGCTTCCTTTGGTTACTATGGCTTATGGGATGGCTCACATCAGCTCAAAAGGGATATGCAAGTTGTTGGCTCCGGTATGGCAGCATAGTGGAATTCCCAAATGTGCTGAGAATTTGGTTAAACACTGCATGATTTGCTTGATGCATAATCCTGGCAAGGGAACCCCAACTCCAGCTGGTCATTTTGCTCCTCCAACGTGTCCGTTCGAGGTGTTGCAGATAGACTATATTCATATGGAAAGATGTAATAACTTGAAGTATGTCCTTGTGGTTGTTTGTGCCTTTTCCAGATGGATAGAGGCCTACCCCCTGAAGGATAATACTGGCTTGTCTACAGCCAAGGTTTTGCTCAAAGAGTTTTTCCCGAGGTATGGATTGCCGAGGATGGTCTGGAGTGATAACGGAAGTGAATTTGTGGGTCAGATTATGCAGAAAGTGTGTGCGGGTTTGGGAATTAGACCGAAGTTCCACGCAGCGAATCACCGCCAGTCAGCAGGCCTGGTCGAGTGCTATAACGGGACGTTAAAGCTGAAGTTGGCCAAGGTGCAAGCGAGCTCTGGTCTCACATGGCCCGATGCTCTACCATTGGCACTTTTGTCCACAAGGACGACAATACATTCTCGCGTGGGACTTAGCCCATACGAGATTGATTTGGACGCCCGACGAATGTTTGGGGTGTGCCGAGGCCAAGAGAATACAGCGATATTGAATACCCTATGTTGGTCGACTATTTACATGATTTGATTGCTAAATTGCGTGTTCTTCACCAACAGGTTCATGATACCTTACCTTCAGCTTCTGTTGACGCGGGACATGCGATCCAACCCAGCGACTGGATTCTGATCAGAAACTTCCAGAGGTCCAAGAACCTACAGAAGAGGTGGACTGGTCCTTATCAAGTGCTGCTAGCAACGAGGACCGCTGTGAAAGTCTTCGGGAAAAAGAGTTGGGTGTATGCCACCCACACAAAAAGGATACCTCTGCCTTTACTGTATGATCAGTGGGTCCGGGAAGGTGTTGCCGATTCTGAGACTGAAAATGTCCCGAGATTTGTGCCTTTTAGTGATGCTCGTTTGAAATGGACTCAGTCGGAACGTGTGGATGATGAAATTTTGCAAGAAGCTGTGCCGCCGCATTTGAGACTGGACACTACACATCCGGAGATTCTTTTTCAGGATCAAACTGTGCCGAATAAAGAACATTATAGTTTAAGGCCGAGGTCTAAAAAAGGACAAATGAAATAATATTTTTTTGTGTATTGTGCTCTCTCAGACAAGTGACTATTTTTCTTTTTGCTTTTTCGAACCACCATCCGGGTTCAGCTGCAGGGTCGTGGTATAAGACTTAAGGGGTGAACCGCGAATTGACGAAAGGTCTGTGGTTCTAGGTTGTCTAGGACGCCTGGACGCACACTTGAGTGAAGAAGAAAAATTGCCGCGAGCAGCACGTTAGAGGATTGAGTCTTTTCTACCTGAGAGAGATGTTGAGAAAATAGACCTTAAAATGAAATTCTGTACATTGATACGTAGCAACTGTTTTATAATATCATGTTTTTTAATGTTTTTAAGTATTACGATAGCTTATGTGGGATGGATTGTCTATGCTACACAACAGACGTTTGCACCCACTTCCCAACCTATGCTTTCTTACACTACTGTTTCTTTGCATCAGTTCTATACGTTGCCTGAACATGAACAGACAAGGAGGTCAGAATTTGTCAACAACTCGTTCATACAGTCAAGTCAAGTCAAGTCATAACATTTATATAGCGCACTACATACCCAGAGGGTTTCAAGGCGCTTAGGAAGGGGAGGTGGATTATTTGTCAAATATCCACGTTTTAAGCTGCTTTCTGAACGCTAGGTGATTCTGGGTGAGGCGAAGGTAAGCGGGGAGTGAGTTCCATGTTTTGGCAGCCAGGTATGAGAAGGATCTGCCTCCCATGGTGGTCTTGTTGATGCGAGGTACAGTGGCGAAGGCTTGGCTGGAAGAGCGAAGTTGGCGGGAGGGGGTGTAGAAGGATAGTCGAGAGTTGAGGCAATCTGGTCCGATGTCGTAGAGTGATTTGTGTGCGTGGGTAAGCAGTCGGAAAGTGATCCTCTTATTGACGGGTAGCCAGTGGAGGTCTTTAAGGTGACCAGAGATGTGTTCGTTGCGTGGGATGTCTAATATGAGCCTGGCTGAGGCGTTTTGGATTCGTTGTAGTTTCTTCTGGAGTTTAGCGGTGGTACCTGCGTAGAGGGTGTTTCCGTAGTCCAGTCGGCTCGTGACCAGAGCGTGGGTGACTGTTTTCCTTGTTTCGGAGGGGATCCAGCGAAATGTTTTTCTGAGCATGCGAAGAATGTTAAAGCAGGAAGAGGATACGGCGCTGACTTGTCTGTTCATTGAGAGTGAAGAATCCAGGATGACGCCAAGGTTCCGTGTGTGGTCTGTCGGGATGGGTGCATTTCCGAGGGCTTCCGGCCACCAGGAGTCGTCCCATGCAGAGGGGGATTTACCTAAGATGAGGACTTCTGTTTTGTCTGAGTTCAGTTTCAGACGGCTTTGTTTCATCCATTCGGCGACTTCTTTCATTCCTTCGTGTAGGTTAGTTTTAGCGGTGCTGGGGTCCTTGGTGAGAGATAGGATCAGTTGAGTGTCATCCGCGTAAGAGATGATGTTGAGGTTGTGTTGGCGGGCGATGGCCGCGAGGGGGCTCATGTATACGTTGAAGAGGGTGGGACTGAGTGAGGATCCTTGTGGTACGCCGCAGATGATTTCAGAGGCCTCGGACTTGAATGGTGGGAGGCGGACTCTCTGGGTTCTTCCGGTGAGGAACGAGGTGATCCATTCCAGTGCCTTTCCTTGGATTCCGATGTTTCTGAGGCGTTGTAAAAGGGTGCTGTGGCAGACTGTGTCGAAGGCTGCAGAGAGGTCGAGGAGGATGAGGGCGACTGTGTCTCCATTGTCCAGTAGAGTTCGAATGTCGTCTGTTGCTGCGATGAGGGCGGTCTCAGTGCTGTGTTTGGCTCGGAAGCCAGATTGTGAGGGGTCGAGTGATTTGTTGGCTTCGAGGAAGGCGGCGAGCTGGTTGTTGACAGCTTTCTCGATGACTTTGGCCGGGAATGGAAGAAGCGAGATGGGGCGGTAGTTTTTGAGTTCGGTGGGGTCTGCTGTTGGTTTTTTCAGAAGGGCGGTGAGTTCAGCGTGTTTCCAATCTTCTGGGAAGGTAGCGGAGTTGAAGGAGCAGTTGATGACGTCTCGGAGGTGCGGAGCTATGACGGAGTCTGCTTTGTTGAAGATGTGGTGGGGGCATGGGTCTGTGGGGGATCCAGAGTGGATGGAATTCATCAGGCGGATGGTGTCCTCAGTGGAGATTGGGTTCCAGGCGTTAAGGGTGTTAACGGGGGGAAGGTGGTCAGCTGATGGTAGGGTGGGTTGGCTTCCGGGTTGGTTGTCAAAGCTGTTGTGGATGTCAGCAATCTTGTTGTGGAAAAAAGAGGCTAGGGAATCGCAGAGGGATTGAGAGGGGGTGATGTCGTTGGAGTTGGCCGAGGGGTTGGAAAATTCCTTGACGATGTTGAAAAGTTCCTTGCTGTTGTGGGCGTTGTTGTCAAGTCGATCTTTGAATGCTGTTTTCTTGGCTTTTCGGATCAGTTGGTGGTGAGTACGGATGGCGCTTTTGAAGGCGTCCTTGTTGCTGGTGGATGGGTCTTTTTTCCAGGCCTTTTCAAGGGAGCGGCACAGTTTCTTGGATTTCTTGAGGTCGTCGTTGAACCATGAGGCCTTCTTGATGCCAAGTTTGTGTTGACGTTTTTTCAGTGGTGCTAAGGTGTCGGCGGTGTTGGATAGCCAAAGGGTGAGGTTGGAGGCGGCTTCGTTGGCGTTAGAAGAGGGGGCTGGGGAGGTTTGAAGGAGTGATGTGGAGATCTGCTCTGTGGTGATTTTGTTCCAGTTTCTTTGTAGAGTTGGTTGGAGGTGGATGCTGGGTTTCGGCTTGTTGTAGGTGAAGTGAACGCAGCTGTGGTCAGTCCAGAGGAGATCCGTAGTGTGGCTGAAGGAGACATGGTTGCTGGAGGTGAAGATGGGGTCGAGAGTGTGACCTGCGATGTGGGTGGGTTGTTGCATCAGCATCAGTTAGTAGTGAATACCACTAACTGTCGGGTTTGTGGTCTTATGCCGCATACGACCGATAAGGGTATGCCATATTTGATTTTGCCTTTTTCTTTTAATGGGTCTGTGTGGGCTGTACAGACTATGTTTATCTATGCAAATGAGATACGCCCTTCACGTTCCCTTAAGGATAACTCCAGCAATAGTGCCTTGATAAAGGGAATAGTAGATATGATCCAAGATATCGATGCATATAATGCTATCCCTAAGGATGAGATGCAGGCTTATGTTGGTTGGAATTTGACCGGATATAGTACCAGCTTGACTGAGAAGGAGAGACAAAAAAGGTCTCCCCAGATTTGGATTGTGCCCCATCAAGGTTATTTTTGTTTGCAAGGCACTGGTCGAAATCCGAAAGCTCAGCTAGGTAAGAGTGTGTGTTTTCACACCTATGTCTATTTATCCAAGACTTCTCCCCCGTTCGTACCAGCTAAAGGCACATATTTTGTTTGTCACGACAGAGCCTATACATGGTTGCCACCTGATTTTTCAGGTACATGTTATGTAGCATTTTTGCTTCCCCCTACATATACTACGGCTCCGGACTATCATAGAACGAGATATGGTAGAGGGGTCTTCGATAAGGAAGATACTGCAGGACAAGAAGCAGGAGATTTCTTCAAGGGTTTCCTGCCCTTTTGGGGTCCTATGATCAATTGTGGGCATATTCGACAGCTTGTCCGCGTTGTTAAAGCTACTATTAACGAGACAGCAGGTGCTCTTAGTAATGTTACCGCTAAGCTTCAAGCGGACCGCCTTAGGACGTTTCAGAATCGTATGGTTTTAGATGTCCTACTTGCAGATCGAGGTGGAGTATGCAAATTGATCGGATCTAGTTGTTGCATTTACGTACCAGATAATGCTCCTACAGTGTACCAAGCCATCTCTAGGTTACATAAGATCTCTGAGTCTATCCATGTAGACAAAGGAGACTGGTCATTGACGGGATGTTTTTGGGAATTGCTGTCTAAATGGGGATAGAAGATTTTGACATTCCTTGGTATGATTTTGGCCATCCTTTTCTCTTGTTGTCTTTGCATCCAGTGTGGTCCTGCCATTTGTAGTCTTTGTGCTACTATGTGCGTTAGGAGACCTGTCCCGAGAGAAGTAGAGAATAATAGGATGATGCTACAGCAACACTTAGATGACCTAATGAAGATTGATATGGACCTAGATTCAGATTAACATGAGTTTAGGTTATTGCCTACGTAATGGCAAAAGGAGGGTCTGAGGTTCTGTAATTCTCGAGCCTGACTCCATTTTGTGTTGCCCTCACGTAGGCCTGTGAAAGAGGCCCGGCGAGCAAGTTGCCTGGCCTTCTGAGTTCATGTATACATTAACTAAGGTTTCTTTCGACTCTGAAAGAACTGCAGAGAAACTGACCTCTTCACCTGAAACTGACCTCGCAAAGCCAATTTCCCTTGGTTTGATCCTTGTCTAAGATTGCCACTTAATGTTCAGGTCCTCGTTAACCTTTAGTTTCCTTGCACATGTTTTATCTTGTTCAGCATCTATTACTGTTTCCTTTATGTTCTGACATTACATGGGTTGTGCTTTTCAATTATAAATTTGTCCGGCTTGCAAAGATTGAATTTGGGACATTCCTAATAATTAACTTTTGGGTTGGGTTACTGTAAATTGGGTTTTTGTTAATGTGATACTCAGTTAGAAAATGTGCCCTATTGGTTAGAATTTTGTGCAGTGGGTGTACATTTATAATGAGAATATGGTGTATAAAAGGAGATGTCTTGCCTTAGTAATTTGAACAGTCTCTTAGGAATATACATTGTGATGTATTGTTGGGATTTCTGTTACTAGCTGCAGCTAATAAACTTGGTCTCTGACGCCACCTAGAAGTATTGCGTGTCTCTGTATACCAAGACAGGTGGAACGCGAAGATTTCAGGTGTGTCCCTGGCACCGCTGGGTTCTGACCAGGTTCTTCAGACTGGATTGACACCTCTTGGCAGGGCAGGACACACAGTTGGCAGAGTCCAGCAGCTTAAGCAGAGGTGAAGGAAGTCTGTGATGGCCCTGATACCTCAAAAGAGGAGACAACCCAGCAAGTCTCCTTGGAGTCACTTAAGTTCTTGCAGGATGTAAAGATGCATGTCTAGTCCTTCTCACTCCCTGATGAGAGGCAGCAGGTGAACACAGTAAACCAGTTCAGCAGAGTCACAGCGTCTCCCTGCAGCACAGCAGTCCTTCTTCCTGGCAGAATAACATCAGATCCAGAAGTGTACTGAATTGGTGGTGTTAGGGGTTCATTTAACAGCTGTGCTTTTGAAGTGGAGAAGACTTCAAAGAGGCCTTTGAAGTACACAAGCTACCTGCCTTTTCTGCCCTGGCATCAGACCACTACAAGGAGGTATGCAGCTCTTTGGGTGGGGGTATGCATAGCTCTATTCAGGTGTAAGTGTCATCTCCTCCCTCCCAATCTACCTCAGGCCTGTCAGCGTGGTAATGGGTCATCAGAATGTGAATGTCTCACCCTAGCTCTTTTTGTGTGGCTATCTAGAGGTTGTACACAAAGCCCAGCCATCACCCAAACGTGTATTCAGAGACAGACAGAGGTACAGAATGTTTAAAGTAAGAAAATACCATCTTGCTGAACTGCACACACATTATCTGCTGTGGCAGGCCTGAGTCATGTTTAAGGGATACTGAAGTGAATGGCACAATCTGTGCTGCAGGCACACTGGCACACTGATAGCATTTATTTTTCAGGGCCTGGGAGCATGTAGTGCACTTTACTAGGGACTTAGAAGTAAATTAAATATGCCAATTGGAGATGAGCCAATGTTACCATTACGGAGCACATGCACCTTAGCACTGGTTATCAGTGGTAAAGTGCCCAGAGTCCTAAAGCCATAAAAAATCAAGTCATCAAAACAGGTCAGAAGGCAAAAAGTCTGGGGAAACCATGACAGGAATGTATTTCAGCAGAGCTCAAATAATTAAAATGTACTAAAAATGAGTTTTGATGGCATATTCCTGTCATTATACAAAGATATATGAGCTAAAGTTAAATATATATTTTATATAATTAGGAGTATCAAGTAAGGTATTTTCTCTTTCTATGTTTTATACTTCACTCCCACTCACGATATTGGTGCTCTGTCCAACTGTGCAGAGGTTCTGCAGTGACAGCTGGCTTACCACAGTCAATGGTATTGCTCTTTGGAAATAAAGAGGCTAGCCTGCCAAACAAGGGTTGTCCCCTTAGGCTACAGCCACTCTGGAGGCTTGGACCAGTATGGCAAGTCGTTGAAACATTTATATTTCCTTGCCTTATAACCTAACAAAGCAAGCTATCAGACCTGAGTGGTCTTGTACTCCTGTAGTCACATTGCACATTAATCGCCATTAAGATATTTCACCTGCTATTCTTGTCATAGTGATATGCCTAGGAGCCTGCCCATTTTCGTGTTAACCGATGCTGCAGTGGGAGTGAAGGGAACACAGGTATAGCGAGTATACCAAGGACAAGGCCTGCTCAGCAACACTTAAACCACCGCACAGGTGAAACAACTAGTGCATCAAGAAAATCAAAGACTTTGGGCACAGAGAAGTCTTATCAAGGAGTCCAATGGTGGCAGGTTAATTTCAATGTCTGCCTGAAATATTGCATAAGACCAAGAAACATTTTTAACCACTGCTGCTGAACAACAATCTACAGGATAGTTATGCAATAAGCCATCAAGATGGGATAAACCTTTTATTAGTTACAACTTAGTAAAAGTCTGTCGAAGCCTTCCACTGGCTATCTCAGTATGAAATGCTTGCTTAATTCCTAATCATTTTAAAGTCAGAGTGGCCCCGCTTATGATGGTAAGTCTAATGCTCAGTATCTTATTTCTACACACCAAAGTGCGTGATAATAAAGGAAATTCACAGTCTCCTCGGAAGCCTGCATTAGCCATAAAGATTAAGCTTCAAGAAAAGGAACAGGTCGCCTTATTTTTATTCCTACATTGACATGTTAATGGCTGAATTGATTATTACTCAGACACAGGTACGCAATTAATTGAATGATCTATTCTTCTTAATATGTGACTTAAATAAATACAGTTAACAGTGTAAGCGAATAAGCTTGTCTTTCTGTGCTGTTACCTTTAATTAAACATTTCAGGCCGTCTGTATAACCGAATGTATATCGTAATCCCATTATGCAAATACCATTCAAATATAGTTAAGTTCAGAAGGTGATTTAGAAGAAAAATATTATTTGCTTGATCTTGGATCACAAAATAAAACTGACTGTAAAAAGGACGCTTTCATCAATGAGTAAAAAAAAAAACTAATTTGCCTCCTTGCTGGTGTAATGACCCATAAAACTATAATCTTAAATGCAAGTGCTAGTGGAATAGAAGTGAGAAGTTCAAGAACATTAAACCATATTTCGTGAGCCTTATTTGGAAAAATGATTTCTGTTAATATTTCTGAAGCTTGCATACATCTGGATTAGGTCTCAGGTTCGTACTATTCAAAATACATAATTCAATCGTAACCCAATTTCCATTGTAGATTCATATTTGTATGCAATAAGTCATGAACACTTGCCTTATTTCTACTAATAGAAAATATGCCGTTTTCAATTCATATTTCACCTAATCTTTGCACGGATCAAAAATTAAACACGGTGCTAGGTTTTTAGAAGTGAGAAAAGACAACGAGCCCTATATACAAAACTAATTGCACATTCTAGGTTAAATGAAATGCTCAAGTGGCTTCTTTCGTGAATGCAAATAATTCACAATAGGTGACCTTGGAATTGTAAATCCGTCTTCTCGTTTACAATATTACCCCATGATGGTGCTAATATTATAGATGAGTTAATCATAGGGCAGATGTAGGAAAAAGGTGCTCCAGTATAGGTATAGAATGGAAACCGTGGCAAAACCAGTATTGAGACTAGTATTCACAAACATTTCTATGATCTATTAGCTCTACAAAAATTGTAGATTTACTAGTGTCAAGGGCCGGAGTAACTCTCTTTTTAAGAAGGTGGTCACCGTACAATTGATGGGACTGAAGTGGACGGGTTTGTTTTAGCTAGAAAAGTGTTTTTGTTTTGTTTTGTTTGAGTAACATCATAACAAATTCATGGCAGGATCATCAAGATAGATGCAAATATTCATTTTCAGACTATTTCCAGGGGTATGTCAGGGAACCGATGACTGTTTCAGGTTTCCTGAAAGTTTGTGATTTTTCCTAAAGTAGATATCTGCAGCCAAGCAAGGGAGAAAACAGCTGATTTCGGTTACGACGATCTTTTGCAACATATGTTTTTTAACAGGTTTATTATCATATGGATAATGTTCTATGTATTTAGAATATCAAATTGCAATGGTCTTTATAACATGGCACTAGGCCATATACATTTAACATAATTTGGAATTTTTCAAAAGCTCTACTGGAATGGGGTCATAAATGTACAGCCATTGTTGTACCAATTGAAACACAAAAATCGAGAAATTAGAAAAAAGCAAATAAAGTAAAGTAAGGATGGGGGAAGAGATGGGTATACAGGGATCATCCTCTTCCTATCTGGTTTTCTTCAAAATATTCTAGGGAAGAAATTGAATAGAGGAGACTTCAATCTGTAAATCGTAGACATTTTTCATTAAGGTTGACATGAAAGATAAAGTGGAATAAATAGGTCATTGAAACTCTGGGAGTCTTAGAATGTTGCTACTGGAAGCTCTTAGGCCACGAGGCCATAAAGAGATGTTGAAAGGGCGACTTCATAGTGCCAATTGGGAAAATGCAAGGTCTACAAGGAGAGATGCTTGTTTATGTTTCTGATGTGAACTTATCTGGGGTTGAATCCAGTGATGGGAATCACATGTGGTCCAGTGGAAGACTACTACATATACCTCTGGTTTAAAATCCAGGTATTTTAGTGAAATGGTTCCTTGCTAGTAGGCTTGCAGGAAAGGCTCACATAAAGATCTATTATTGCCAGCAGGAAGGGCACTACAAGGAGTATACCATGGTCCCCCACCAGTGGGCAGTCACTGGGGTTGGTTAGTTTAGCGTTTGGGTAAGAGATAGCCCTACATAGTGTTCAGTTAAGGCTAGACTCCATGGGTGATAGAGAGATGATAAAAAAACACATGCCTAACGATACTTGGAAGTATGGTCAGTGGGTATCCATCAATGGGCAGAGGGTGGAGGCTCTGAGAGACACACGAGCCAGCATGACTACCATCAGGTGTCATCTGGTGCCTTCAGAGCAGGTCCCTAACACATTCCACCAAGTTGTTGCTGCTGACAACTGTGAGATCCACTACCCTGTGGACATGGTTCACTTTGAGGGTGGAGGTGGTTTCAGGTCTGCTGCTGAAAGTAGCTGTGAGTCCGTCCATGCCTGCTGATTGTCTGCTAGGCAATGACCAGGAGCACACCGTCTGGAAGGAGGTAGAGCTCAGGTCACACTTGGAGATGACGGGTTGCCTGAGTGGATGAGCTCATGAGGGTAGTCTGAAGGACCAGTAGCCTGGAAAAATTACCCAGGTGGTTGCCAAAAAGAAAAAGGGCAAAGGGCACAGGAAATCTACTTGTGAAATCCCCATAATCCAAGAGGAGGAAAAACCTGAGGGGGATGCCCCAGTGCCTACAGGGGCAGATGTGGCAGAACTTAGGAACCTGCCTGAGCTGAACAATTGCAGCAGGAAGGGGGTCCCTCCAGGGAAGAGTGTTGCAAGGAACAGAAGTAGTACCCTTCTCTTGAGGGTCTTTAGTGGCAGGCTGAGACCCAAGCAGCTGATGACACCGCTGGGCATCACCAGATCTATTGGCAGCATGAGCTCCTGTATAGTGAGCCTAAGGCTCCTGAATTCACCTGTAAAGTGAGCCTAAGTCTCCTCAACACATATTTTGGTGGTACCCCACCATATGGCCTTCCAAATGTTTCTGTCTCAAATGTGCCACTGGCAGGTATTTTGAACAAAACAAGTTATTTGACATGCTTGTCACCCACTTTTATTGGCCTCAAATGTAGAAGGCCTCAGATGTGCTCTATAGGTCCTGTCCTACCTGCCAGGTGAGTGGCAAATTAGGACGGGAAGTCCAAGGTCCCCCTAAAACCTTTGTCTGTCATTATCACCCCTTTTGTGCGGGATGGTATCAACATTGTGGGTCTACTGGATCCCAAAACAGCCATAGGCATCAGATTTGTTAGAGTCGAGGTGGACCATGCCACCCGGTACCTGAAGCCTATCTATCTCAGGACAGTGACTGTGCCCGTGGTGGCCAGGGCTCTGATGGGGATCTTACCCCATGTGGGGTTCCCCATGGAGGTGGTATCTGACTGGGGAACCAACTTCATGACCAACTACATGAAGTCCATGTGGAAGGAATGTGGTGTAACCTATAAGTTCACTACATCTTACCCCCAAACTAAAGGGTTGGTTCAAAGGTTCAACCATACCCTTAAATTGAATTATTATGGGTCTACCTGAACCCATGAGGTTTAAGTGGGATGTCCTCCTGCCATGCCTTTAATTTGCCTACAGGGAGTCTCATCAGAAGGGGGTTGGCTTCAGCCCTTTTGAATGTCTTTATGGATACCCTGTGATAGGACTTCTTGGTTTGGTTAAGGAAGGCTGGGAGCAAGCTCCCAAGAAGCACCCCAGGAAGTAGTTAACTACATGCTGGTGTTCCACAGCCAGACAGCCCGCTTCAGGAAGCTTACTTAGGAGAACCTTGAAGCTAGTCAGGAGGCAATGAAACAATGATATGACCAGAATACTATACTGGTTGAGTTTCAGCATGTTCAAAAAGGGTTGGAAATGAAGCAAACAGAGCCCTGTGCTCTCCCAGACCGCTGATCTGGCCCATATGAGGTAAATGAGTGCTACCTACCTGGTGGTCCAGCAGACTCATGTGAACCATTTGAGGGTCCTGCATCTGCAGGTGAACCTCCTCAAGCCCCACTTTGAGAAGTCTGATATAACCATGCTCTTGGTTACTGATGATGGGGTGGTAGAGGAGAACGAGACTCTCCCTGATCTCTTATCTTCCTCGGAGCAGGATAGATTAGTGGAGGGTGTCAGCCTCTCTCTGCACAAACCCTAGATCAACAGAGAGGTGGCCACCAGTTGCTGTGGCAGTTTTCTTCTTTTATCTCTCTTACCCCAGAACTCACTACATGGTGTACCTATGATATTGAAACCAGGGACAGCACACCTGTAAAGAATAACATATACAGGATGTCTGATAAGTTAAGGGCTATCATCAAGGAGGAGGTCTCCAAGGTGTGGGTTTTAAGGGTCATTAAGCCCTCAAACAGCCCATGGTCCAGCCCAGGGTTGTTGGTTGCTAAGGCTGCTGCTCCTGGTGTCACACCTGAACTCAACTTCTGTGTAGACTACCGTGGGATCAATGCAGTCACCATGACTGATACAAACCCCATCCCCAGAACCGATGAGCTCATAGATTAGCTCCATTTCAGCACGTTTGACTTAACGTGTGGGTACTGGCAGATTGCCTTGCCTAAGGAGGCTAAAGAGGGGTCTGTGTTATTAACCCTAGAAGGGTAGTTCCAGTTCTGTGTTATAACGTTTGGTTTGAATCCCACCACTGCCACCTTCCAGAGGTTGGTGAATCGGAACCAGACTGGGTTGGATAACTTCAGTACTGCCTACCTAGGTAACATTGCTGTCCTCAGCTCCAGTTGAGAGGAACATTTAAACCACCTCCAGGCAGTACTTTAGGCACTGCAGAGAGCTGGTCTGACTATCAAGTCCAGTAAGTGCAATATCAGGCAGGCTTCTGTGGTGCAGCTTTTACAGCCCAACATTGACACCATTCTGGCTTGGGATCCTTCCAATGACCCAGACTGAAGTGAGAGCCTTCTTAGGCCTCACTGGCTATTACAGGAGATTCATCAATTGTTGCCCCATGACAGAGCTGACTTCCAGGAAGCTGGCATGTCAGGTGATCTGGACAGAGGCATGACAGAAATCTTTTGACACCCTGAATGAAGCCATGTGCATGGCACCCCTGCTCAAGGCCCCGATTGCTTGTAGAGACAGATGCCTCAAGATATTTGGGGGCTGAGCCTTGTTTGATCTTAAAAACGTGACAAAGGACTTTGAATTTAATTCGGCTCAGAATTTTGAGCCAGTGAAGGTCACGAAGTGCAAGAGAGGCGAATGTTCTCCTAGGGACATTGCGAAGGAGCCGGGAAGCCATATTCTGGACTACTTGAAATTTCTTTATCGTTGTCAGATCGGCTCCAAGATAGAGAACATTGCCATAATCCAGGCGTGAAACAACTAATGCCTGGACTATGGTTCTCTGTGTAGAAGGGGGCAACATCCACAAGATTTTTTGAAGCCATCTCAAAGTGGCAAAACAAATAGAGGCCACCTTCACGGCCTGCTGTCTCATTGTGAGTTTATCATCAATGAGAAACCCGAGATTGCGTACTACTATGTTCTCCCCATATTTAATTTTCTTATAAGTTCCTTGTAAAGTGCACTCTATATGCCCAGGGCCTGTAAATTAAATGCTTCTAGTGAGCATGTAGCACTAATTGTCCACCCAATTCAGTAGCACTTTAAACATGTCTCAGGACTGATACAGCAGAGCCTGTGTGTGCATTCTAAACTCCCATTTCGACCTGAGAAGTTAACCTACTTGCAAGTCCCAAACCTTCCTTTTTTATTATATATAAGGCACCCCTAAGGTAGGACTTAGACAGCCCTAGGGGCCAAATGCAGTGTATTTAAAAAGTAGGGCATGTACTTTTGATTAGTACATGTCCTGGTAGTGAAATTCTCTTAAATTTGTTTTTCACTACTGCAAGGCCTATCCCTCCCATAATTTAACATTGAGACCACCTTTTTGAATTCATAGATGTAATTTCATACTGGGAAAAGATAGTAATTTGTTGTTTGGTGAATTTGGATGCACAGTTGAAAACACGCTTTTTAGTAAAGTTGTTTTTTAAATTGCAAACCTGAAAATGCCACTTTTAGAAAGTTGGCATTTTCTTACTTTAATCATCCTGCGCCTGTCTCTGAATACACATCTGAGGTGGGGTGACAGCTGGGTTTTGTGCATTACCTCTAGACAGTCACAAAAAGGGAGTTGGTATGTGACATTTGCATCCTGATGGCCCGTCACCAGGCTGATGGGCCTACCTGAGGTAGATTTGGAGGGAGGAGAAGGCACTTGCTCCTGAATAGGGCGTGCCTGTTCCCACGCAGAGCTGCATACTCCAATGTAGTGCGTCTGGAGCAAGGGGAGGAAGGCATGGACCTTATAAGGATCAAAGGCCTCTTTGATGTCTCCCCCTCTTAAAAGGTACATTTGGGTATAAGTACTGGATCCCCAACACCCCCAATTCGTTCAGGTTCGGGGCCTGAGGAGACTCTACCAAGAAGAGGAGCTGCGCTGCCAGGAAGGACGGCTCAGCTTTGTTGGCCTGCTGTTTGCTGTGCTATCTGGATGGACAGCCACTTTGCGACGTGCTCTGCTGTGCTGTCCTGCTGCCTCTTGCACCTCAAGAAACTCAAATGGCTTGTTGGCCTTCCCCTGTTACGAAGTCTCAGGACCAAAAAAGACTTTAATCCTCCCCAACTGGTAAAAGTGGTTTACAAGGGTTGAGCTATCTGCTGTTTGACCTGCAAGTATCAAACCAAGAACAACTGCACCAAAGCACCGATCAAAATCCCCATTCGTGTGAGCTCACAGATGCCTCAGCACTGAGAGAAGCATGAGAGTATGGCTGCAGTATTGCCCTGGTGATCCTGGTCTTCTCCCATGATGTAGTAACTAGCCTGCATCACAGGATTCTGTACTGCTCGCTGATGTCAGTTTTCCAATAATCCCCAAAAGCTGGACCAACTGAAAGGAGAGACTGCCACATCTGGTAACCCCTGGGCTCTGCCACAGCCATTCCTATCTCCGCTGTTAACCCAGTATGGATGCCACAGACCCACCTCCCAGCTGGGAAAGCCCTCTGTCTTTGCAGGTTGCGAACCGGGACAGCAACAACCCGGCTGTCTGAGCTGGAATCCAGGTAAGCAGAACAGTGGGGCCTAAATTACTGGTCGGTGCAGATTCCTTTAGTTCCCGGTCCCAGGTGCACCATATTCAAACAATCGCAGTTGAAGGGCAAATACTGTGTACTAACTGTCACTGACATGCCCTAGTGCTGCTAGCACTGGGTCACTGTTTTATCTGACAACACACATAACTGTAAAGGAGTGACCCAAAGCCTATTTGTTTCACATATTTGACACTTGCTTGTGCTGCTAGCCATGGGCTTAATAGTGTATAACTCATGAAGTAATGGCTGAATTCTCATAATTTTCATCGTGTTGGTCCTCTATTAACAAGATAAAGATACTTTTTGTGGTGCTTTCACTGTGTTACTGTAATTAATGTGTTCGACAAATACTTTTGCAAAATGCCTCTTTTGTTATGCCTGATTGCTCTGTGCCAAGCTACCATAGGGAGATAACAGGTTCATTTAGGTTGTACATCTGACTTAACCTGACTTGATTGTTGGTCCCCACATGGAAATGGAGCATAACTCTGCCAACTAGAAAACCAATTCTAACAGTGTTTCATAAGATTAATAGTCTGAAAATTAATTGAAGAAACGTGAAGCTGGAGATGCATAGGTAAGGGCTGCTACGGTTTTGCCCTTGTGTTGATCTCAAAGGACTAAACAAGTTTTCCCCAGGCCATTAAGTGATACACTAATGGAAAATTAGGTTGCCACAGGGGAGTGTACAAGATACAGTAAAAAAACGCACATTTGTTAGAACGTTCATATTCACAAACATTTTGTGGTCTTTTGCATCCTGGAACAACATGTATAACTACTCTTTACAAAAGCATGCACAAGTTCATTTCTAGGATGGGAAAAGAAACATTGCCAAATTCCATCAAGGTGTAGGAGAAAGCCATCGTCACAGGAAAAAAATATATTCCCTGTCAGCTGCGGCTGCTGAAGGTAAGAGCGGTGGGGCCGGCTGGGGTGGGATTTCGAGAGATCACCACTAGGGAAAATTAAATAAATAATTCATTTAGCCTCATCTCTCAAAATCCCCACCACTCTTACCTGCAGCGGCCGCGCCTGTTTCTTGTAGTGGAGAATATAGAACAAAATATATTTTGTTCAAATGCAAACACTCGTCACCTTGACTCACGTAGAATGTTTGCTTGAGATTGTCTAGATTAAAAGAAGTACGGACGAATGTCTGCATTTTGAAAATGTAAACTAAGGGGGAATTGCTTTAAAATAAACAAAAGTGACAAATCCATTTCCCTATTATGTGAACAGCTGCTTCGATTATTTATCCGATAAATTTTGCAATCTGTGAGCTCAAAGTTAGAAAAAGTATGCATTATTAAAAAGGGGAAATTGCATGTTTGATATGCTCTGCTGGTGTGAAAATGTCTTGCACATTTTTAGAACTGGGGGTCTCTAGTTGGCAGAGGTAGGTACCACTGTCCAAATAGGGACCCTTGCTTCTAGTCAGGGTAAGAAGAATGCACTTTTAGATAATCCCTGCTCACCCCCTTGGTAGCTTGGCTCGAGCAATGTGCTAAGTATTTGTACCAACACTCACAGTAACACAGTGAAAACACCACAAACTGACTTCACAACAGTTTAGAAAAAAAGGTATTTAATCTAAACTACACAAGACCAAAATGACAAAAATCCAATATACACAGTTCAAAGTTTATGGTTTCAAGTGAGTTCTTAAGGTTGCGTTAAAATAATCCACAGTTGCGTCACGTTTTAGCCAACAGTATCTTTAGATGCGACAAAAGTTCCAAGTGAAAAGCTGTAGCATTGAAAAGCAAGCAATGCGTCACTCCTGAGACCCTGGGGAGGCGATGCAACATCCCTGCTGGATGCAGCGGGCGTGTTGCAATGACTCCGGTCTGTATGGGGAGGGATGCGATACCTTGCAAGGATTCCGGTGCACAGGTTTCGGTGGAAGCCCCTCGCAAAAGGTACGATGCGACGATCTTCAGGGTGGCGACGATCTCCGGTGGGCGACGATGCGCGGCTCAGCGTCGATTTTCTCCTCTCGAGGCCCCTCGATGCGATGGCTCTGCGACGACTCTCGCAGCGACGTGATGCGGTCCGCAAGCCAGCGGTACGAGGATCCCACCCAGTGACAACAGGCTCTGCGAAGATTCTCGCAGCAATGGTAATCTTCCCGCACCGGACTGGTGCTTCCCGCAAGCGAAGGATGCGACAACTCTGGCAGTGGCAACAGGCCCTGCGATGATCTCAACCTTCGCTGCGGCGTGAATTTCCTCGCACTGACGGGGATGCGCTCCGCAAGCGAGCGATGCGTTAAAACTTGCAGAAAGTCTTTAAAATCTTGGTTTCCAGCTTCCCAACACAGTTACAACTTCCAGAGGCACCACAACTGGCCCAAGCACACTAGGAAGGACAGAACTCTCTCAGCAGAATTCAGGGAAGCTGGGAGTGAAGTCCTTTTGTTCCTGGGACTTCTTAACAGGGAGCCAGCTCTTCTTCAGGCCCTTGGAGATTCCCTCAAACAAGGGGACACAGCACGAAGCAAAGTCCTTCCTCTCTACTTGGCAACAAAGCAACTGCAGGTCAGTCCAGCAAAGCAAAAGCAGGACAGTCTTCCTTCTTCAGTCTTCCAGCTTTCTCCTTGGCAGAGGTTCCTTCTTGATTCCAGGATGATCTAATTTTCTGTAGTCAGGGGTCCTGTACTTATACCCCTAAAAGTCTTTGTTTCCTTTGTGCAGGAGGGCTCTGAGCCCGGTCTGAACCAGTTCTGGGTGTTCCTTGAGCACTTTATTATCCTGGCTTCTCCTTTCCTTTCTGAGAGAGGGGCAGGGTCGTCAGCCGCCCAGCAGGAGGTGGAGCCAGCATTGTGGAAGGCAGGCACAGCCCTATTCAGGCCCAGGTGCTATCCACTCCCACCACTCAAAATGCAGATGCAATCATTCAGCCTAGGGCTGACTGTTAGGAAATAGCCGGGTGTAGCTCTCTTTTCTGCCTTCTCTGTTTGTTGTGTTCTCGCTGTCCTCTTTCTGTTTTCCTGCAGTGGTAGCATCCTCCCCTTTTGCCCTAGCCCCTCCTTGCCTTTTTGCTTTATCTGAGAGCCAGCACCAGTACTCGATGCTTGGTTTCTAGCCTGGTTGGGTTTCTATCCAGGTCATGTTCTGGGAGTTCGCATTTCTCCCTATGTCCGTGTTTCCCTGTGTTTGAGCTACGATACGCGTTGGAGCTTTGCCGAGCAGAACGAGGCTTCGTTCTGCTTCCTGGAGTTTTGGGACTCGTCGGAAGACGTGTACTTCCTCTTTGCTCATACGGATTTTGGAGTTGAGTAGTGGAGGAGCCGAGAAAAGAGAAGAATGGGACATTTGCCGTTTGAGACTCAGTGCTGAATCGGTATGTGGAGTGTCATCACATTCTGACGAGCCGATTTCCGGGATTTGTTTAACCCGTTTCACATCGTTGTGTGAAACTTTGGACGTTTTCACGAAGCATTAAGCTTCTCGCGTTTAATGTGGAACGCGCTTTTAGTTTGTGGCCACAAGTTAGGTAAATGCTATGTATATACAGCGATTTCGCTGATAATAGCAACCAGAGGGTTTTTTGTCAGTCTTCTGGCTTTTTCCCCTGTATAACAGAACGCCAAAGAAAGTGAGGGTGTTTTTTGACCCTGTTATTTTTGCTTTTCTTTGGAATTATGTCAAGACTCCTTCCTGAAGAACCTTCGGTGTCTCACTCAAGTTAGAAGACCTATATTTGCAACCAGGACAGGGTTGACTAGCTGAAACATAGAGGGAGTCTTGGCTTTTCTCTTTCTTTTGTTTTTTCCCACCTTCTCCCTTTGTTCGGTCCGCTGTCACGCTGTGGTAATAAGGGCGTGTTGCGTTCCGGATAGGGGCAGAGGATTGGGGCCATCCTCGCTCCTGTGGTGTGTGTCGAGTGGGGGAGAAATCCAACAGAAAACCAAGCCCACGAAATTTACACCACCCGAGCGAGAATGGATGAGGATGGGAATAATTTGGTAGACAGGGTCCCTACTATGCAGGAACTAATGGGGGCAATTAATTCCCTTCAGACACAGGTTCATGACTTACAACAAGAGAATCTAGGGTTACGACAGGAGATGAGTGCAGCAAAGACTAAGGATCCCGGCTGGGGTATCAGTAAAACGCCTTTGGTCCAGCCTGCCACTTTCCAGTATGATAGGAGCTCTGGCGCAAGCAATCCCCCTTTAACTGGGAATGTTACTACCCCTACCCCTGTTCCATTGGCAGTTCCAGAAAGGTTCACCGGGGATTCCAGTAAATACAGTGTGTTTATGAACCAGTGCCATCTCCACTTCATGTGTCGTCCCGCTTCGTTTCCTGACGATTCAGCTAAAGTGGCGTTTGTCATCTCCTACTTGGCTGGGACAGCTGCTTCTTGGGCGGTGCCTCTGGTGGACAACGATGACCCTGTCTTGTATAATTACAGGGCATTTAAAGAGCAGATGCGCTGTCTCTTCGCAAAGCATGCTTTTATGCAAGCTAGCGATGCCGAGCTAATAAAGTTGAGACAGGGGAAACAGGATTTGTTAACCTATGTGTCCACCTTTAATCGTTTAGTCTCGGAAACTCATTGGCCCCCCGATAAGAGAACCTCTTTATTCTACCAAGGGTTGTCCGAAGATTTGAAGGATGTTGTCTCACAGGTGGTGAATCCACCTGAGAATTGTGTAGAATTCATCGACTTAGTGGTAAAGTTAAATCACAGATTAATGGAAAGGAGAGGAGAGAAAACCCGATTCCAAGTATCTCGAGTGGTCCCTGTTAGAAGTGAAGTACGGAATACTGGAGAAGGTCGAACAGCTCCTGAACCCATGGAGATAGGTGGTGTGAGGGGTCCCCTGTCTGCTGAAGAAAAGAGCAGAAGACGTACCCAGAATTTGTGTCTCTATTGCGGGAAAGGGGGTCATTATTCCAGAGAATGTTCCATAAAGCCGTCTTCGATTCCTAGTAAGAAAGTGGTAGCCTGTGTGCAGCCATCTGAGGATTTGATAGTGGGAGATAAGCATAATCCCTCCTACCAAATATCTGGTATAGTCAAGAGAGTTCCTAAACATTTCATGATTACCGTGTGTTTGGTTATTTCCAATAGTCATAGGGCCCCTGTGTCTGCATTATTAGATTCTGGTGCCACCGGTAATTTCATGGATATCAAGTTGGCAGAACAATTAAAGTGCCATGGATCATGAAAGACCAGCCCGAACCAGTAAGAGCCATAGATGGTACAGAGCTGTCTTCTGGTACTATTACCAAACAAACAGAACCGTTGTGTATGATCTGTGATAATGGGCACTCAGAATATCTCGGGTTTGATTTGATTGATGCACCCTCATTTGGTATTGTGTTAGGGGTGCCCTGGTTGCAATCACACAATCCCAAGATTGATTGGATCAGACGGACTGTGACTCTTGATTCAGTCTATTGTCTGCAGAGTTGTTATAAGGTTGCCACGGACTGGATTACCCCTTTGACTTGCGCGGTAGGTGAGGGGTTAAGTAGTACAGTGGAGAAGGTTCCTGATTCTTATGTAGAGTTTGCCGAGGTGTTCGACAAAGGAAGAGCGAAGGACTTGCCTCCCCATCGATCTTTCGATTGTAGAATCGATTTGGCACCCGGGGCTACATTGCCTTGTTGTCGTATTTATGCACTATCCGGGCCTGAAGAGCAACATTTGAAAGAGTATGTAGAAGAGATGTTGGCAAAGGGGTTTATACGTCCTTCCTCCTCTCCTGCTTCCTCAGCCATTTTCTTCATTCCTGTCATGTTCTGGGAGTTCGCATTTCTCCCTATGTCCGTGTTTCCCTGTGTTTGAGCTACGATACGCGTTGGAGCTTTGCCGAGCAGAACGAGGCTTCGTTCTGCTTCCTGGAGTTTTGGGACTCGTCGGAAGACGTGTACTTCCTCTTTGCTCATACGGATTTTGGAGTTGAGTAGTGGAGGAGCCGAGAAAAGAGAAGAATGGGACATTTGCCGTTTTAAACTCAGTGCTGAATCGGTATGTGGAGTGTCATCACATTCTGACGAGCCGATTTCCGGGATTTGTTTAACCCGTTTCACATCGTTGTGTGAAACTTTGGACGTTTTCACGAAGCATTAAGCTTCTCGCGTTTAATGTGGAACGCGCTTTTAGTTTGTGGCCACAAGTTAGGTAAATGCTATGTATATACAGCGATTTCGCTGATAATAGCAACCAGAGGGTTTTTTGTCAGTCTTCTGACTTTTTCCCCTGTATAACAGAACGCCAAAGAAAGTGAGGGTGTTTTGTGACCCTGTTATTTTTGCTTTTCTTTGGAATTACGTCAAGACTCCTTCCTGAAGAACCTTCGGTGTCTCACTCAAGTTAGAAGACCTATATTTGCAACCAGGACAGGGTTGACTAGCTGAAACATAGAGGGAGTCTTGGCTTTTCTCTTTCTTTTGTTTTTCCCACCTTCTCCCTTTGTTCGGTCCGCTGTCACGCTGTGGTAATAAGGGCGTGTTGCGTTCCGGATAGGGGCAGTGGATTGGGGCCATCCTCGCTCCTGTGGTGTGTGTCGAGTGGGGGAGAAATCCAACACTGACTCATCCAGCCTCCTGCGGGGTCCCCAGCCCCTGCCACTCTCAAACCAGACAGTCAATTCACAAACAGGACAAGGCACACAGAAAGGTCAGACAAGAGAACAGCCACTTTCTAAAAGGGCTGTTCTCAAACACAGGATTTGAAAAACACCTTTCTTAAAGATGTGTTATAAAAATTGTGAGTTCAGGGATACCAGACTTTTATGTCCTACCTCACTCCTATGGGTAGATATGCTGGTAGCCACTGTAGCCAGCATTCCCCATGATAGCCTATGGGCAAGGTAGCCTTACAATAGTGAAAAGCGAAAATGGCTGTCATTCACTACCAGAGCATATCACCGGCACTAGTACATGCTATACCTTTCACATACACTGCACCCTGCCCAAGGGGGTACCTTGGGCCTTCCATAAGGGTGACCAATGGGTACAGAAAGGGAAGGGTTAGGCCTGTTCAGTGGGGACACTGACCAGGTGGACATGGCAGTTCACAGACTGCACACTGGCACTGTGGTGGCAGGCCTGAGACAACATTTTAGGGCTACTCATGTGGGCAGCACAATCAGTGCTGTAGGCCCACTAGTAGCATTTGTATCACCAGCCCTGGCACACTCAGTGCACTTTACTAGGGACTTCTTGGTGACACAAATATGTCAGTCATCGATAACCAATTGCAATAACAATTTACACAGGGAGCATTTGCACTTTGATACTGATCAGCAGTGGCAAAGTGCCCAAAGCATCTAAACCAGCAAAAACGAAATCCAGCACAGCGTCAAAAATACAGGAGGCAGAGACAAAAAGACAGGGGAAACCGCGGCAAAGATGCCAGGTCTAACACACATGCACAAAGAGGCATGGTGCAATTTGTAATCTGGGATGGGCTTGAGGTGTGGCAAGCACAGGTATGGTCATCACAGTATTGAAAGAGGCAGATTAAAGGAAATCACGTTCAAATTATAAGCAGGCGAAAGAGGCCACTGACTTGAAGAGGGAAGCCCCAAATAATCTAATCAATAAAAGGTAAACTCCCTCCACCTCAGTGATACAGTTCAGAACAACAACGGAAATATTTCAAACCAGGTGACATATTTACAAGTCCCTATCAACACAGGAACATCACTTTTTAGGACGATAAACCCTTTGCCTTATTTACAAGGCGGGGTTAAGCCACTTAACGTGGCTTAATACCGCCTTGCAAATAAGGCCCCCTTTCACGCACACTTAGCGTGAGAGGGGCCTCCAATGGGTGTTGCGGTGGGCATTCCGCTGAAACACCCATTGATTTTGACGCTACCCCCCATTTACAAGGGTAGCGTAAATAGGAGGCAGCGCCAACATTGAAACCTGGTCTTAACATGGTAATACAAGGAGAAATGCTTAATTGTTCCTTATTTTTGCTATTTATATGTGCACTGCATTGTTCAGCACACATAGAAACAGCAAATCCACATGAATGATTGCTCATGTGCAAGAAGGTGCCCCTTACTTCACATAAACAATCATTTAAAAAATGACGATTTGCAACTTCTATGTGTGCTGCACAATACAGCACACATAGAAGTTATAATTCGCCATTCTGGATTGGTTATGTGCTAGAAGATATGCCTTGCTGCACATAAACAATCATTCGCTCAACGCAGGCACCCTTGCACTATTGTGCAAAGGTGCCTGCATTAGCACTAGGCAGCTGAGTTTAGCACCAGGGATGTGTCATACCATTGAATATGCTGAGTATCCCTGCATTTTCAGAATGGCGGAGCATGGCATTAGGAATGTTTGCTTAATGCCACTCTTCGCCATTCCCTTGTAAATATGCCCTCATGTTACTTAAAAGCGGAAGAATGTAATTAGTGAGCTGATAGAAGACTGATGGCAATGTGAGGAAGAGATCAAATGTTATAGCAAAAATATTATGCGGGTAAAACAGCTCTCTTGAACCTCGATGAACAATTCTGTTCTCAAAACTGACAATAGAGTAGCAGCAGAGCATTTATCGGTAACTCCGGTGCGACAAATTGCCCCCAGTGGCTTTTTTTATATGAGCATTTTTCTAAAGATGCATTTAATAACTAAATATTCTGGTCACTTACGGCAGACTTATCTAACTTTAAAGTAAATGCTATTGCTAAAACGTGCCTTATCAAAACGCTCCAGAGTACAGGACCAGTCACCCAAGCAAGGTTTCTGGCAAGAAATGAGAGTAAAATAATAATGGAATGAAAATGTGTGTCAGCAGGAGCCCTGTTATACAAATGGCTTTTGTGTGAATTAAAATAGTATGTGCAGCAAATTTGCCTTAGTTTGGTTAATTTTATTCTGTTGATGAGGGGGGAGGTTTCAAATTTCTGTCTTATTCATTTTACATTCTACTATTAAAAAGGGCTTGCCATATACTGTAGTGGGTTATCTAGTCCCCTATTCTCCTTGAATGCAAGCAATATATGCCCTTCCTGGTACCCCACCACCTCAAGAACTACATCACCAGCAGGTCAAAGACATCAATCCCAGAACTGGAAGTTTGAGACTCTACTCCAGTGGTTTTTAACCCTTTTCTCTTCTGTGCACCCACACTTAATCATTACTGGAATCCGAGGAACCCTACTGCATCATTATTTGAATGTGGAGACCCCCATAGAGTTATTGTTGGACTCAGGGGACCCTGGCCCAAACAATTTCGATGATTAGAACCACAAAATAATACAAAAAATCCAGAAACAAGCATTTATCAATCCAATACACAAAGGATGGAATATATTATTTAATTTACAAACAAATACAAAAACAATCTAAGTTTTAAATCTAATGTGAATATGTGAGTTTTTTTAATTCAATTGAGGCTAACCATGCTATATTCTGTTTGATACACTTGCACTGAGTAATGCCAGTGGTCCATCCTCAGCAGTGGCACGCAGCCCCTTAGGCCAGGATCTTGGGACCCTACAAGGAGAAAGTGCACCTTGGTCATTCCCTGAGAGGGAGGGGGTATCTAGCCCTAAACCCCACATGGAGCCTGCTGTGGCGGATCCAGACTTGAGGATTCTCAGCTGGAATGTTGCGGGCATTCTGAGGAAGCTGGCTCTACCCGACTGGAATACCCTTGTGGAAGGCTACTCTATTTGTATGTTCCAAGAGACTTGGAGTAGGGAGCTATGTCACAAGGTGGGCTATTCTTCCTTTTTTGTACCAGCAGTGTCCCCCCCCTTCGGGGAAGGGCTGCCCCTCGGGTGGCCTCCTTATATGGGTTGCTATTTCACTTGGCTGTCAAGTTACCCAGCATGTGTCGAATTCACCTGATATATTGAGTATATCAATCAAGGGACCGCGGAGAGGGCCGATTTTGGACATTTTTAATATCTACGCCATGATCATAGTATCAGGGCTGGAATCTTTGCTTAGGCAGCGTCCCATTAGCTCTCATGTCCTGGTCGCGGGGGACCTTAATTGCACGTTCGAGCCCCTTGCGTTGGAGGACACCCTGGGCACCGCTGACGAAGACAGTAGGAGAGGGATACCAGCTCTAACTATACGTCCCATTAGGAGGTGGTCCCAAGTGGTGATCCAAATTAACTCCCTAAATATGGAATTTGGCCTCAGGGCTGCCAATGGAAGGACGATGTCAGACCCTTCTGGAGCCCATACTTATAATAGGGTCAACCATATGTCCAGGATAGATTATATCCTCCTTGACATAAAACTTTGGAGTTTCTTGCAGGATATGGAGGTACTCCCTTCAGTTGAGAGTGATCACAATCTCCTCTCTCTTGCTCTCCATCCATTGTGGATTGGGACCCAGGGGGTGCATACTTCTCAATTAGCACCTACCCTTCAGGAGGTACATCCTTCCAATTGCGGCAGACGATTGAAATGGAGTAAGCTCATCATAGATGAAGAGAAAGTGTTAGCGATTGGGGCACTTTTAGATATAGCCCAGTCTAAATTGGACTCGTTGACTCCTCTGCCTGGGGAAGTCACAGCACTTTTCTGCGACAATACCAAGGCCCTGAGTGACCTATTCTTTCTCCCAAGTAAGACCACCCGAACTGGCAAGAGCAAGAAGATCCTCAAACCGCCGGGGTTGTATACCAAAAAATATAGGGGGAAAAAAATGCCTTGATAGGAGCTGTCAAAAGCAAATCCCAGGCTACAATCAGACTAGCTAGGAAAGAGTACTCCCAGACCATTACTGCAGCAAAGAGAGAATGGGAGGACAGTTTCTGGGCGGATCTTAAGGAGGCAAGTACGGGTAGGGATGCTAGAGGCTTCTGGAACCTTATAAGATCTAGGGACAGGCCAGATAGCACTCTGATGACGTGCAACATTCCTGCCCAGAACTGGTTTAACCATTTCTCGTCTCTCTATACTCCTACTGAGGTGGCTCCTAATACCTCCTTTTCCCTGGCTGCCAGTACGGGGAATACAGAGGGTGTTCCCTTTACTGCTAGAGAGGTGGAAGGTGTAATTGCATCACTGGTGCCCCTAAAAGCAGCAGGGCCTGACGGGATACCGGGCGGCTTGCTACGGGCAAACCCAAAGGAGTGGGGGAAGCTAGTCTAATTACTGCTCAATGCCATTAATAATGGTGCGCCCGTTCCCGAATCCTGGAAGGGGGCTGAGGTTGTCCCGATATTTAAAAAGGGGGGTCGGGACAACCCAGCCAACTACAGGCCAATAAGTCTCATTGACTCTTCCCAAAAAGTGGCAGGGAAGGTGATCTTGGGAAGGGTGCTCCAGTGGGTAGACGGCAATAACATCTTGTCGGATCTCCAAGCTGCATTCCGTTCCGGAACCGGGACTATCGAACAGGCCTTTAGACTGGCCCTCTTGTACTGGAAGGTGGTGGTGCTGGGCCAAGGCAGCCTGTATCTGGCCTTTATAGACCTCAAGACTGCCTTTGACCTGGTACCAAGGGAGGAGTTGTGGAAGGTTTTGGCGGATCTGGGGTTGCCCCCGTACATCCTATCCCTCCTCGTGAGACTCCACGCGGGGAAATTTTGCGCAAGTGTGATGGGGCACGAATGGCGAAAAAACCGATAGGATCCCTGTGGGAAGGGGCGTCCGTCAGGGATGTGTGCTAGCTCCCACTCTGTTCTCTTTTTATGTGAACGGAGTGGTAGAGCATTTGTCAAGAAATCCCTTGGATGCTCCATCCCTGGCGGGCAAACGGATCCCAACTCTGCTTTTTGCAGACGACACCCTCCTTATTTCAAAGTCCCCTATGGGTCTCCAGAGCCTCCTGAGACGTTTTCAGGAGTTTTGTTCATTGAGAGGATTGGTAATCAATACAGACTAAACTAAGTATTTGACTATGAATCCTCCCAAGAAACCTGGGCGACCTCTGGCTCTGAATTCTGTTCCATTGGAGAGGGTGTCTGAATTTGACTATCTGGGCATCCGCCTTAACGATTCATTTAACTGGCATGCTCATATCCAAAAAATGCTCCTCAGTCACAAAAGAGTGGGTGGAGTATTACTTAAGGAACAACGCTCCTCTACAAGCAAACCTATGGCCCCGGTTATGGAGATATATAAAGCTAGAGGGGTTAGTGCTGCCCTCTATGGGGCGGAGTTGTGGGGTACTTGCAACCTGGACGTACTAGCAAAATTGAAGAGCACATTTTTGAAACATCTGATGGCTCTCCCGATGAGCACTCCTACAGTACCCGTGTTATTGGATCTAGCCTGCAGATCGATCAAGGACCAAGCGCAACTACGCCCCTTGCTTCTTTGGGCTCGGCTGTGGCGGACGCCCGAATTAGCCTCCTATGCAGAAGCCCTATCGGAGGTTATGGCTATGGAAGGTTGGTCTAGGATCAAATGGTTGAGGGATGTAAAATGCCTACTAGCCGAATTAGGACTAGGTGATGCGTGGGCATCGAGAACTGCCCCACCTAAAGCCATGATTAAGAAATTGTATTGGAACTGGGTCTCTTCCAAACTACTTTCAGACCCATGTCATTGTAATTCCACCGTAGCCTTTGTAAGGATCAAAGATGTGGTGGCTTGTGAACCTTACTTAGATATGATTTCAATCCCTTTCGACCGAGCTTTATACTTTAAGTTCAGAGTGGGGACCCTACCACTAGGTGAATTGGTTGCCCGATGGAAATCCTCTCATCAGTTTTCCCCTTTTTGTGTGCGTTGTCCCTCTCGTGTAGAGTCGGTAGCCCACATTTTCTTTGAATGTCCTGATTACTGTGCACCCAGGAGGCGCTGGCTTAAATCTTTATGCAGACTTTTAGGTACCCGTCAGCATAAAGAGGCGATATGTATTTTAATGTCCGACACATCTACCTTGATTGTTTGTGCTGTGTCAAAATTTTTAAATTGGGCATGGTTGATTCGTGTAAGAAGGCTTTCCTTATCAATTTAATTCTTGTTCTAATTGTTCTTAACTCTCCTATCCCTCTTTCCCTTTTTGTATAACTAGTATATGATTGTTATAAATGTTGCGTTTTATACTTGTTGTACCAGCTTTTATGATAATTTTATATCGAAATAAAGCCAATCAATCAATCGATACACTTGCACTGCTTCCACAATCAATTTGAGGAAATCGTGCTGTTTAACCTACAATGTCAAATAAGTTCACATTTACAGAACGTTTTAAGATTTTCAATTTTACATTTTGTTTCTTTATTTATATACACTTTATTAATCTGCCAATATTTCGTTTTGCTAAGCAGTAGTAGACCCCCCCGAAGTAGGAGTTTCTGACCCCCAGCTGTCACCAGACCATAGGTGAAAAGATATTGCACTACTTAATCAACAATTTTGTTGCTCATTTCTCTTTCATGGGAGCATATTTCATTGATTCATTTACTTTTACAAAGCAAAGGAATTTGTAGCAATGTAGCTAACTTTAAACCGGCCTCTAGTGGTTTGATAATACAATGAGTCCTGCAGAATCTGATTGTTTAGCCTTGGCCAAAATATTCCTCTTTTAATCATTCTATTGAAAGGCCTATAAATCAGTTCAAAATCAAATTTATTTCAGAAACCAACAGCAAAAAATTAATATAGAAAAAAGCACTGGCAAACCTATTAAACACACAAACATGTTGCGTTGATAACAGTGATGTAATTAGTGGGGATGTTGGTCATGGTGGTAATAGTGATGGTGGCAGGGGTAGTAGTGGTGATAGTAGTAGTGATGTTTGTGGTGACAGTTCTGGTGGTCGTAATAGAAGTTCAAGTGGTCATGGTGGTGATAGTCATGACAATAATGGCAAAAGCAGTAGTGATGGGAATGATAGTGGCGTGGTGGTGACATTAGTGTTAGTGGTGGTTGTGATCATTGTGGTCATGGTGGTGGTTATGGGGATGATAATTGTTGCCTTGGTTGTTTCAATAAGTGGGTTGTCATTTGTGGGAGTGGTGGTTATAGTGGTGGTTATGATGGTGGTGATAATGAGAGTGATGTTTATTATTGTGATTATGGAGCTGACTGTCATAAGGATAAAGTTGGTGGTAACAGTGGTAGTGATGTTGGTGATTTATTTTGATGGTGGTAATGGTGTTTGTCATGCTGGGCTTGTAGCAATGATGATAATAGTAGGGGTAATGGCGGAGTAGCAATAGTTGTTTTGTTGGTGGTGATAGTAGTGTTTATTTTTGTAGTGGTGATGTTGGTAATGTTGGTGATAATGGTGGTAAATATGATGTAATGGGGTGGTGATAATTATTGTGATAATAGTGATGATGGTGGCAAAAGTAGTGCTGGTGGTAATGGTGGTGGTGTTTGTAATGATGAGAGTGGTAATAGTAGTGGTTCTAAGTCTAGTGGTAACGGGAGTGGATGTTATGTGGCAAGGGTGGATGGGAACATGGTAGAGGTGGTAGCTATGATGATTGTAATAGTGGTGGTAATTGTGAGAAAGAGGTTTATTAGTTGTGGTGGATTTGAGTCCACCGGAAGTGATACCTTTAATATACTGTTTGTACACAACTTAACTAAAATATGTAAAGCATTTAGGACAGTTACAAAGTCAAAAACACAACACAGTAAAAATATCACTCCAATTTAGAAAAGTAGAAATAAATTTAATTCACAAAATGACACTAACACAACAAAAATACAATAAGGTGAACCAGAAATAAGAATTTTTAAAGATTTAAGGGAAAATAATGTCAAAAAGTGCAAAGCGACAATGGTAGCCAATGATTGCAGTAGACTGGGACCTAGGTTCATTTCGGATCTACAGGGGACTGTATTATAGATTGTGCTCAGGGGGTGCAATGAGCATGTGAGTTCACTTTGTGGGCGTCCGGGGCACTATTGTATTACAGAAGGGGCAGCGGATGCTTATGTATCCACTTCTGTAATACTGATACCGCTGGCACACATGGAATTTATGGAGTTTGATTCTGCAGAATGACATTAAACGTCTGCGAGATTCCATGTAGTTCTACATCTGTCGGAGTAGGCATTTGGTGTTATTTTCCTAGCGCAAAATGCACCCTCACGTCCAAAAATGGATGTGAGGATGCATTGTTTGCTAAGAAATTAGTGCACTCAAGTACCATTCAATACTATTACATATGTAAGGGTGCCACGCTGAGTGGTGTGCAGTTGTTTCTAAACTTTAGAAACCATTGCATATCACTCTGCAGTGCAGACCCCTCTGTGCCCTTACATATTGTGCAGTAATCACTGCAGAGTGTGTAAGGATGCTGATGGGTATGCACTGCTGTGCAGTGATTTTTAAACAAGGCCGGAAGAGTAAGCAATCCCTCTATGTTTAAAAACGACTGCAGATTAAAGTTTAATCATAGAGGGACTGCTCTATCTTGGAGTCCTCTTTAGAAACAATTTACTGCAGATTAATTCTGCTGGTAGTGCTGCAGAATTTATAAGTAATTCTGCATTCCGCTAGTGTAATTAAATACTCTCCCTAAGCTTAATCATAGGAGGGTGTTTCCTCATTTGCATGGATGTGTGGTCCCATGCAAATGAGTGAATCACTTTTCCTCTGCACCCACACTGTACTACAGACATAGGCACAGAGGCAAACATGCCCTTAGGAGCCACACTTAACGTCTGCTCCAAAAAGGTGCTGCACTTTCATTGCGCCTACTGAGGGCAGCGCTCTGGGGGGAGAAAGGAGGTCCTATCGACCTCCTGAGTCATTCCCCTCCAGGCAGGTGCAGTCACACAAGAGGATCTCTCTCCCCTCTTAAAAGTACAGGCTGCGCGCATCTTGTACTGTAAAACTCAGAGTGGGTTTGAAGGAGCAGCTTCGTACGTCACTTGAATGTACTGCCAATAAGGCAGCACAAGTTTGCAGCTGGGGACAACGCATTTGCCATAATAAGACTAACCTTCCCTGTTTATACCCAACTGCCATGGCACAAACAGGCAAAGTGCACCTTATATATAATACGGCCCCAACTTGATTAGTTCAGCTGGAGCCTGAAACTAGAAAAGTTCAAAAACAAATTCTAGGTGCTAGTCCAAAAAGAGACTTTGGGCCAGATGTAGGTCGCCCAATACCAGTCGGTAATGGCCGAAAATACCGAATTTTGAGTGTTACCGACCGGTATTAGGCTATTGAGATGTAGGTGGCTACATTTGAGATTCGGTAATTTAAGGAATCGGAAAATTACCGATTCCTTAAAATACCAAATCGGTGAATTACAGAATCTGAAATGTAGGGAGCACTCAAATGAGTGCATTGCATGGTTAAGGATTCAGTATTTACTACCAAATAAAAGTTGGTGGTAAATATCAAAAACCTTTGAAAAAGCAAATTTGTGCCTTTTTCAAAAGTGCCATGTGGCAGACATACATGTATGTGTGCCGCATGTGCACCCATGCACTATTCAGGGGTGCAACAGGGTGTCAACGGGACACCCTGCCACCCTTGAATGTTTTGCCCTATGAATCAGTAAACGTTACCGAATACTTACCTACATACCATTTACCGATTCTAAAATACCGAATTGGTAAAATTCGGTATTTTAAAATCGGTAAATGGAACTTACCTACATCTGGCCATTTGTTGTTCTTCTGAAGAAAAACTCTTCTCTTTACGGTACAAAACAGAAATTGTAGCTGCAGGCATGGAACTGAAGGTTGAAAAGGTAAGTTGTTTGTTCACGCTGAGGTTTTCAGGTTTTTGGTTGAAAAAGTTTCCAGTTCTCTATGCAGAAAGGGACGTTGTTGTTTATCGAAGGTGTTTTTACCCGGATCCAGAAATGTTCTGAAGGCGCACCTTGGGGTGCCTGGCTGCAACTAGTTAATGGGATGACTACCAGGCACTCCATAATAAATGGGGTAATCCTAACCAACTTTTTCAGTATTTCTTGTTTGCGTCAATAACAGTGACATATTGTGTGCGACTGGAAGGAATCTCACTCATCTTTCACTCCTCATTCAGGCCAAGTACAGGCAAGAGGTTGCTGATGAGTTAATGCAAATGCGACTTTTGGACCTTCATGCAAGGAAAATGTGACTTTTTAAAAGTTACTTTTCCTTAAGATGCATCAACAATCCAGTTTACAATCGAATTGGAATTGTATTGACCATAAAAATAATTGTTTAATGCTTTTTCTTTCTTGACCCATTCCTGAGATACATTAATACTATTTTAACATGTACTATGATTTTCTACATAGCACAGCTACGCTTGCCACAGAGAAAATACATTTTAAGGTCTTGTCACTGTAGAGACATTTTTAACATAAGTTTTCTACATCCCTCACTTTTATATGCGATGCTCTGTGTGTAGGATAAAAAGCTAAAAGGTCTACTACATAGGGGTGACTTATTAGTACTTCAATGGGAAGTGTTTACCTGCTAAATTTTATTCCAGGTAGCGTCTGAAAAATGTGAGGCAAGCTCTTCTGAAATATATGGGGACCATTTTTTGAAGGTTATTGAAGAGATGTAACCTAGGGGGTTTAAGCAATTTATAGATATGCAATGCTGAGTGGCCTATCCTTTTAAGATTGGATAGTGGGTCGGGGAGGTCCAGGGTATGTGGTCTTGATAGTTTCCTAATGTCACCTTAAAGTTTTAGGAAGTTATAACATTTGATAGGGTGGAGATCCTAGTGTGTACTCAAATCTGCAAAGGAGATGGGGTTCAGGGTCATGCCCAAGTCTCCAATGGAGTTGAGGCCCTTGTTAGCCCACTGTTCCTGGAATATTGTTCTTTCCTCTAACTTGATTCTATGGTTGTGCCAAAGGGAGGCTAGAGTGGATTCAGCAAGATGGTTTTTGAGAGTTTTATCGACCTGCAGGAGAGCCTAGTTTGGTTCAACGTATGGGATGGGAGTGGGCTAGGGCTAACTTTATAAGACCACAGACAGTAGGGATGGAGCACAGGGGAATGGGGGAATCCACATTGGATTTGATTTTGAACCAAGGATGAGAGTGTCAGTTCACCTCTCTAAGCTATCAATTGCCCTGCGCTGCTAAAAAGGCTTTATGATAATTTGGGAACCCAGGCATGTTAAAGTCACCCCTTGATTTATTCAGTTTAAGGGTGGGGCTTAAGATCCTAACTCTCTTCCCTTTTCAGAGGAAATCTGAAATTTGCATTTCCAAATTTTTAAAACCAGCTGGGGAGAGATTTATAGGAAGCGTCCTTAAGAGGAAGTTGACCAGGGCTGCGATCATCATTTTGGACATGTCTGCTCTATCCCACCCTGTGATGTGTTTGGGGGACCAAAAGTTTATCAGGTCTCTAATTCTGGCCACTGTTTTGTTTTCATTAATTGCGAGGGAGGTGATCAAGTCCTTGCTAAACCAAATGCCAAAATATTTCAGTGATTCTGGTTGCAATTTCAGGTCGGAGCTGCCCAGGATCGAGGAGGTACAATGGATGTTCAGAGAGAAGACCCCTGTTTTGGTCCGGTTGAGCATACAGCCAGAGATCCAGGAAATATTTTTTATTTTGGTCATATAGTGGGGGATGACCTTATCTGCATCCTCAGTGAAGAGGAGGGCATCAACTGCATAGGCCGCAACCAGTTGTCTACCTGATTGAAAGTGTACACCTCTATCGTTGTGATTGTGCTTAAGGGAGGAAAGTAGGGGCTCAATCACCAATAGAAATAAGAGTTGGGAAAAAAACATCCCTCTCTAGTACCCTGAGCTAAATGAAAGGAGTTCCACAGCTGTCCGTTGATTCTAACCTTTGCCACTGAATATGCGTCTAATGCCATTACCCTACAGATACACTGCTTGCAGAGTTGGAATTTGTGTAAAGTATCATGCAGGAATATGCAAGAAATGTTATCCAAGCTATTTCTATGTGAAGGGCCAATGCGGCTGCTGGAGTGGTAGCTGAGTGTGCTTTGTCAAGTGCGTGACAGAGGACATGAATGTTATTGGCAGAGAGTCTGCCTTTCAGAAAGTCAGTTTGGGACTTGGCGTTCAGTTTTACTATTACCTTCTCCACTCTTCGTGAGAGAACTTTAGCGTAAAGCTTAATATTGATGTTGATTAGAGAGATCGGTCTGCAGTTCTTGACTGCTGCAGTATCTTTCCCTTCTTTGGGTGTCACTACTATTCCAGCCTCGGAGGCCGAGCAAGTAACGTTACCTATGGAGGCATATGATTGAAAGAAGTCATGCAGAGTATCTGACAGTACAACAGAGAAGGTTTTATAGAAATTCACAGAATCTTTCCCTGCGGTATTTGACTTAATGGCCAAAGTAATCTCCTCAGAGATAATCGGGGCATTAAGGAGAGATGTGTCCTCTGGTGAGGCTAGCTGGATGGTACATGAGTTCAGGTAGGAAGAACACGCTCCCGGAATAATTATTGTATTTGGGATCTATAGGTCAGCGTAGAATTTATGTAAGACCTCTGGAATATCCTGGGGACATCTCAATGTTTCACCTGCTGTGTTTTTAACTGCTGAGGTGATGGTCCTATTTTTAGAGTATTTCAGCTAATTAGCTAAGGTCTTGCTAACTTTGTTCCTATGGATTGATTTTGCAGCTTCAGCAGTATCTATCCATTTTTGTGCTCTTTATTGAGTATGTATTTATATTCGGACTGTAGGCTACATATCATTGGGATGCCCTGCAAGCTGGCAGAGTGTCTGACTGATTCATTCAGGGGTTTAATCTCCATTTTTATGAAGGCAAGATGTTTATTACACACAAAACTAACAATCATTATAACAGTAAAACATTAAGGACTAATTTTATGAGGAATACAAGAGATGGGCTAATAAGTTCGTTTTGAGTATCTTAAAGCATTCTAGAAATTAGAAGATGATATTGTTGGATAGGTGTACCCAGAGTAGAATCAATTCGAGGGACACCAGTTGAGACAAAGATGATTGATTGAATAAGGTGTGGATTTGTTTCAAACGCCCATTCTTGTTTGAGTAGAGGTGTCCATGAATACTTGAAGGTCTGATGGTAAGGAGAAAAACAATGCTTTGACCCTGTATAAAATGCAGGCCAGCAAAGGAGAAAGGCATGTTACAGTCTGGCAGTGATTGTAGGAGTACCAGGAAGCCCTTTCTAGTGGAGACAGTCTCTTTGGAAAAGTCCTGAGCTATTATAATGCAGGGCCCATTCCACTGAGCTTGTTTTACTTTCCTCATGTGTGTGGGAATCACTTCTGTGTGGTGATAGCATAGAGGGCAGAGGATCATTGTTCTAGGGTGCATGGAGTTTCCAGAGCTTCTAGAGGCTAAATTTGCGGGTTTACCTGAAGGAATTCTATCAGCTCTATTTAAAAGTTTTCCTCCAAGGTGAGGCCCAAAGTGCATGGGATCCATGATTCCTGAAACTCAACGCAAAATTTGGCTTTGTTTTCAATATTCTCTGAAAGGCCGAAGATGCTTAGGTTCCCTCTATAGGTGCATTCTTCAAATTTCAATAGTTCTCTTGCAATTAATTTCACAGAACGGCAAGATTGGTCCATGCGCTTTAGGGCTGAAAAGTTAGAGATTCTAGGTTCAGCTTCAGAGAGTCTATTTGAGAGGCCACTAAGATCATTGTGGAGGGCTTGAATTTCGTGATGCATGGCATCAGTGTTGGACTTGGTGTCCTGAGCCAGGTCATGGACGACCCCTAGTGGTTGTATGATGACTTTGATGCTGGCAGACCTGTCCCCTTTGAATTTGATCAGGGAGTCAGGGGGGTCTGATTTGGGGTGTTTATGTGGAGCTTTGGTATCCTTGTGTTCTTTGTGGTCTTTCGCCTCCCTGCATTGTTGTCTGCCATTTTGCAGATTTAGGCATGATATAATGAGCAAACAGAGGGCACTGCGCAGTGTGCCCAGGTAGGCAATGAGAGAATGTGGTAGTTATAGCCTTCACAGAATGGAGGGAAGAATGCTCACAGCCCTATTGAACTTGGGCCAAGCACAATTAGTGTAGTGGGGCAGAAGTAATGTCAGTAGACTTGAGTGCCTTGATGGTTGTCTAAGCTGCAAGGGTTATGCAGGGATCTGGGGCACTAGCTTTCCATTGTCATTTGTATGATTACCAGTTAGACCGGTTTAAAGCACCACTACTTGAGTTTGACATGGTGTTTGCAGAGATTTGATTATGACTTGCATCCTGCACAAGGTATTAGGCAATGGGCAGGGATGTAAAGGAGATACTGTCAAGTATAGCCCCCATGCATGGATAGCACTTAGTGCAGACCAGACAGGTCGAGTGCTATCACCCTAGAAGGGCGTGCACGTGAAGGGGTGCTGTTTCTCCAGATGCGAGTGGCAAGAAATGTGAACACTGAATTGAGAGGGATGTGCGAACTATCGTGTGCCAATTCAGATCTCACCAGAATGCAATCTGACCATATCAGGCGCTGCCTCCATTTACATTGCACAACAGATCATAGAGGAGTAGAAGCAACAAGCACGGTTGAGAGCCCCATCTTATGGAAGGTTGCTGCCAATTGCAGAGGTGAGCATGCATGATATGGCCCCGGGTCCCCCGGCAATTATAAAGAGAGTGCAGGCAGCGGTGATCAGAGTGCAGCAGGACAGATGCCCGAGAGACTCAGACCCACGAGTGATTGCCAAGCAAAGAGTGGTGGCTCAGCATGGGTCGCTGTGGGGTATCGGTAGACCTTGAGGCTGTAAAGATGCAGTGAGCGTGTTGGCACTTTTCTCTATCGGAGCTTGGCTGTGGTGCTGTAGAAGTCAATGTCAAGGTATGTGGAGGGAGCATGTGGATCATAGATCTAGGTGCAACATCGCAGGTCTCTTCCGAATGGCAGTCACCATCTTGGGAGATCATGTTGTCGGAGGCTCAGGGGCAAAAATGGGCTAAAGGGCAGCCTAAGGGGTGTTTCAAGTGTCTGCTGTAATGCTGTGGATTATCAGCATTGTATAGCCCTCAGCAGAACACTTCTTTGGTCGAGATGGGCATGCTGGGCGCTTAATAGAAGTGGATGGAGTGGCGCTTCAGGCAGCCATCACACTCAGGCGCAAACCACGCCCAATTGTGGGTGGTTTTTAATCATTAGTGTTAAAGTGGTTTCAATAAAACTTGAGATGTTTTCTCTGAGAATTGTAGTTCTGCAAATAAATAGTCAACCAGAGCATAGTGGTTTGTGCATACATTTAGAAATATGCTTGCTTATGCCAGTGGGTTTGTGAATCGTATAATCAGTCATGAATCTCTGCAATGTCTAGGCTTGCACTAGTTATCCGGAGATTTTTTGTTAATCAGCCCGCTTTCTTCTTAGTCTCAGACTGTTCAAGCATATGGACAAAACCATTATCATTAGTAGATAATATTGTGACAGGTAGATATAGTTCTATTTCACATATAATGGGGGTGATTTTGAGCACACTGTTCCTCTTCATTGAGTATAATTTATTGTAATTCGTTTTCAATATTTGCTTTTGGCAACATCACATATTTAATTCATAATAGTAAAATTATGGTAACATTTGCATGGCCATTGGACACACGTTTGTATTCATATGTTTAAATATTTCTTTTTACAGTATGAAAGAAGCTGGTTTAAATTATAAACATTGGAGAAGTGGCAGGGTTCCTTCCAACTGCAAACAGTGCCCTATCGTTTATACGAATCCTGTGTGTGGATCTGACAGCCACACCTACTACTCGCAGGTAAAAAAATACATTATGAAGTAGCATAATTTGCTAGGCACATTGGGAGGTTGAATGTTCCAAGTTGCTCGAAATGTATTTGTTTCCATGTGTGCTAAACATTTGTATCCAATAAAAGGTGATGTTGGGGATAGACCAATATCACTTGAATAGGTGAAAATAAAGAATCATAAAAAAAGGAATTGATATGTATCACCCGTCTGATGGTGATCACTCTTCTTTTTATCCACACTGTCTAGATATTTTCTTAATGACTTTCTATTGCAAGTAGCTCTCCTTCTCTGTGATTGTTTTATTGTGTGGGCGTGAGTGAAGCAGTTTTATTTTTGATTTGATGATTTATTCCAGTCATTGATTAAAAATAAGGGTACTTCTGACCACTTTTGCAAAGCAATACAAATTCATAAGCAACTGAAAAAATATATGCAAATAAATAGGCATAGTATACAATATACAAAAAAGTTTAAAACATAATATTTTGATTTGCAACATATTAGAAAACAAATACACACATATGGAAAACAAAAATATACGTAGTATGAAGCCCTTTTTACTACTCAAACATATCCAGAAACAGTTGATCGAATGTCCAGACGGTGCACTTGCACATCCCTCCCTCCTTCTCCTTGTTGTTTCCTCCAACATCCTTTCATTTTCCATCCTTCGCCTTTCCAATATTTCTCTGTCACATCATATAACTGGGATTCTATTTGGAAGTGAAGGTGGAAAAATATGAAGTTCTACACACCATGATCACAATATCTGCCCTTCAGCAGTAAAGCTATCTGTGGGTGAAGCTACGTGTGTATACTTTGACTGCTGGACTATCACTCGGGTTTCCAAGACAAGAAAGTGCCTAATATTACACTAACAGTGTGGGCTCGCGTTAGGTTATCAGACATCTGATTTATACCGTGATATCAATGCATTAAAATTAAGTAAATAAAAATCACCAGAGGCTTTCGCCGGTGAAGAAATACTGGCCATAGTTGAAATCCTCTCATACCAGTGGTGATATGTGCCACCTGTACAGCTTGGACCTAACTCCCAGATAGCTCAATTATCGCTTCTTTGTTTTTTGGGTAAATAAATGCATCCTCCCCAGAACTAAGAAAAACAAATTCTCTGAATATAAACTTGTGGCAGATTTTAAAAATGTATTTCAGCAAGATATAGAGAGCCTAATGTTTGAACATAATATTTTCTAAAATTTGTCAAAATTTGTGCACCAAATTTTATCGAATCCAATGATGTTTTACGAACCAACCTATCTACTAATAAAATGGGTTGCAAAATACCTAATCGTGTGGGTCTCAACTTGACCTACCTCATGCATATTAACGAGGCAGGTTGCAAACTGCACACTATCACAATTTGCTGCCTTCAAATGGATGGTTGCCTTCTGGGGTTCACAGACCATGCTGTCCGTGATTGCTTTTAATTAAACCAATCTTATATTGCAAGCAGCTCGCTTTTCATAAAAAATAATTTTTCAGCATTCACAATGGGGAAGGGGTCCTTTAAGGACAGCTTCCCATTTACAAATGGGTACCACAACCTTAATGTAGTCAGTGAAATATTATGTTTTATGACTGGCTTTCAGTTCCAAAATATTAATACATCTTAATATGTATCGCTCTTTGTAATGGAGACCCTAAATGTGCCCCTTCCAAATAGCAATTTAGTGTGTACTCACAAACTCACATTGCGATTTGGTAAGATATTCCTGAATCGTAGCTTGGGTTTTGTAAATACCAATGCAAATATTCCAATTTTGTAAATTGGAGTTTTGCAACTGCAAAATCCCATCATTTCTCAAGCTTGGAATACTGTAAAAATCCAGTCAACGTTTAAAAGGAGGGGATGGTCTGAAAATACAGGGTGCATTGTCCAGATAAAGGCTGCTGACTAGCCTGAGAAACTATGGCACACTTAATTAAATAAGCATGGCTGGAAAAATATCTCACTTCAGGAAGGAGCCTTTCATCAGGAGCTGTTTTTCATTGAACAACAATACACAGTTGTATAACATAACCACACATTCGTTTACCATGCCTGCCTTTACATTGCGGGCAATACTATTGCGGGGCAATACAACACACGTTCCTTTACCACTAAAGTTGTTACAACAACTTGCCATAGGGGAGCTCTGGACTTTCAATTGATATAATTTATTATTCCAACTCCAGTCTGCGCAATAGTAGGGAAAGTGTTGGACTTAAAATCCAACACCAGTCCAACAATGCGTTACTTAAAGCAAGTCATTGTAATGGCATGCATGGTAAAGGAACGTGTGGTAACGAGACGGTCGTTGTACTGACCGCATTGTAAAGGCACTGCGTAGTTCCAGCTGTATGCTAAAGGCTGTTTCCCACAATAAACATGCTGTGACTCCGAGGCCCATGTTTACAATGGAAAAGTGAAACTACAAGCCTCTGCGTATATATTTCCGTTGACGCCTGAGCATAGAAAGTTGTCCTGATTAAATGGGACCAATTGGCATCTACCAAAATAGACATGAATGCAATTAGAGCATCCTTTACTGTCCATATGTGAAAGTACAAAGGAGGCATAAATGATTCAGGACAATAAGAGGCATTAATCATGGCAGCAGATATGCAGCTTAGAACAAATGGGAGGAGATGTCTGGAAAAGGGTGAATCTGTACAGACAAGAAAGTAAATTTTTCCCTTTTAGAAGTTAACAGCACTTGAACGATGGTTTAATATTGTCTACGATGTACAAAGAAAGGTCTGTTTTCCTCTTCCTTTCCCTGTGGTGGGTAAGCTTGGGGGCACAGCACATACTCTTGTTCGCACAGTCCCAAAATAGTGTGATATATGAAGTGTATCTCTCTCCTAGAGATGTGTAAAAGCGCCCCAATGCCATGAAATAAACATAGGCTGCTCACCTCCCATGAAGCATGGAGTTATTGTGTTAGATTTAGGGGTCTCTAGTTGGCACAGGTAGGTACTTGTGACAAATAGGGACCCTTCCCTCTAGTCAGGGTAAGGGGGTACACTCCTAAAATAACCCCTGCTCACCCATTTGGTAGTTTGGCACGAGCAGACAGGCTTATCTCAGAGGCAGTGTGTAAAGAATTTGTGAACACATGCAGTAAACAAGTGACAACACTACAGAGGGACACCACACAAGTTTTATATTAAAAATAAGTATTCTTTTTATAGATTTAACAAAAGACCACAAATGACACAAATCCACAATACTGTACTTAAAATGGTAGGTTTAGCTTAGTTCTCTTTAAATCTTAAAATGTGACAATTTGAGTCAATGTACCTTACGATGCGTCACTCTTCCACAACGAAAGTGTTGCAGAGATGGAGATGTGGCAAAGATCCGGTGCAAAGAAATAAAGACGTCAAGTTCTTCTTGATGCGTTCTTCTTGATGCGACATGCTTCTCCGAGGTTGCGAGACGTCTCGACTCAATGCGTCAGCTGCAGTGGCGACACCCTTGTTCCATGATGCGACGACAGCGGCGACACTCTTTTCCGACGATGCGAGACGCTTCCGCTTGATGCTACAACTACAGCGGCGACACCCTTGTTCCATGATTCAACGACAGCAGCTCTGACTGAGGCACGCTTCTCCGTGGATGCGAGGCGCTTCTCTTGATGCGGTGCAATGCGACAGCTACAGCGGCGACATCCACAATGCAATAGCAGCAGCTGCAATGGCGACACACTTCTTCCTTGTTGCGAGATGCTTCTCTTGATGCGGTGCAATGCGACAGCTACAGCGTTGATATTCACGATGCGACGGCAGTGGCGGCGACCCGCTTCTTCGGGGTTGTGGGACGTTTTTTGAGATTCTGTGCAATGCGACAGCTACAGCGGCGACACCCACGATGCGACGGCAGCGGCTGCGACGGCAACACCCTTCTCTCTCTTGAGTTTCGCTTCCAGCTCCTTGCGACACGCAGTCCCTCAGAAGGCCCAAAACAGCAGCAGGTACTTCCAAAGAACCCTCTGGTGGAGCTGATGGTTGAAGTCTGTTGTCCCTGAGACTTCAGCAGGAGGCAAGCTCTTCTCTCATGCCCTTGGAGATCCTTCACAAGTTGAATAAAGTGCACACAAAGTCCTTTCTTCTTTCGTAGGCAGTCAGGCAACCACTGCAGGCCAATCCCAGAAGCAGCACTTCAGCTTAGGGATAGTCTCTCCTCAGTTTCTTCAGGTTCCTCTCCTCAGCAAAGGTTTCTTCTTGTTGTCCAAAAGTGATCTATATTCTTAGGATCAAGGTCCCAATACTTATACCCCAAAATCCTTTGTCCTCTGAGGGCAGAGGGGCCTTTGCCTAGTCCACACCAGTTCTGGATCACTCTGTTGACATGACTCCTTCTTTCCTTTCACAGTGCAGGCCAGAAACATCAGACGCCCCACAGGAGGTGGAGCCAGCATTGTGTAGGAAAGGCACAGCCCTGGAGCACTCTGTTGACATGACTCTTTCTCTCCTTTCACAGTGCAGGGCAGAGACATCAGACGCACCACAGGAGGTGGAGCCAGCATTGTGGAGGGAAAGCACAGCACTATCCATGTCCCAGGTGCAGCTCCTCCCTCCTATCTAGATGCAGATCTCTCTATTCACCACTGGGCTGACTCACCCTGTCTCCTGGAATCCCCCGGCCCTGTCCCTCAAACTCCAGACAAGGAATAAAGAACCTAGCAGAGGCAGGCTTAGATAGTTAGACAAGAATATATCTACTTTCTAAAACTGGTATTTCCAAACACAGAATGTTAAAACCAACTTCACTAAAAGATGTATTTTATCATTTTGAGTTCAGGCATACTAAACTCGAATTTCTACCATGCTCCTAAGATGTAATAATCTAACTGCCCATTCTGGCCTATGGAGAACAGGTAGCCTTGCAATAGTGAAAAACGAAAATGGCTGTAATTCACTATTAGGACATGCCACACACGCCAGGGCATGTCCTACCTTATACTTACAATGCACCCTGCCATTGGGCCTACCATAGAGGTGTCTGATATGAAGAAAAGGGAAGGTTTAGGGACTGGCAAGTGGGTGCACGTGCCCTGTAAACATGGCAGTACCAGACAGCACACAGGCTCTGCAATGGCAGACCTGAGACACATTTTACAAGGCCAATTCTGTGGGTGGCACAACCAGTGCTGCAAGCCCACCAGCAGCATTTGGATTTACAAGCCCTGGACACACTCAGTGCACTGTACTAGGGGCTGACAAGTAAACCAAATAGCCAATCATGGAATCGCTAATCCATACATCAATTTACAATAGGGAGAGCATATGCACTCTAGCACTGATCAGCAGTGGTAAAATGCCCAGAGTCATAAAACCAACTAAAACAGGTCAGACAAAATACAGGAGGAAGGCAAAAACTTCAGGGATGACCCTGCAAAAAGGGCCAAGTCCAACATATTGCCTATGTGCTTTAGGGATAAAGGGCCAGATGCATCAAAGGGTTTTGCCCATTCTGTGTGTATGGGACAATGTGTTCATGCATATGGCCCAAAGGCCCTATTGATGGTTCAAAGTGTAAAGTAAAAAAAAAATAGGGCAAGGGTTACGTCAATTTGCTTATTGTGGGGAAAGGAAAATATACTGGACTTTGTCCCTAAAATATTTGTTTTTCATTTGAAGAAGACTGCAGCAAAAACTAAGGTGCAGATTTAGATATAGATGCTATTGAAAAATAATCTAGTTTCTGTGGCAAGTGGTAAGCTAAACATTTATCTACTAGCTCTTCCTCCAGAAATAGAAGGATGTTACATTGTCACCCAAATCTAAATCAGGTGCAGAGGCTCAAGAGTATTTCCTTTAAATGCCACATATATAAAAAAAATCCAGTCTGTCAAATTGAAATATTTTTTTACACTTCACAGACAAAGCAAATACTCAGTTGTAGGCACCTGTCAGAGTCCAGTCAGAGCGCACAATGTGGTCCCTTCATCCAACTGTTCGTCAGGGCCGGACTGGCTACCGAGCAGTTTGGAATGCTGCCAAGCTGCTGCCTGATTTTACTGCAGTGGGGGCTGATTTCGTCCGTGGACACCTGCGTGTGTTTCGAAATACTGAAAGCAAAACGAATTTCGTTTAGCTCACGCAGGTCCCCATTAACAAAATCAGCCCACAGCTCAGCAGCATTCCTAACTGCCCGGTAGCCAGTCTGGCCCTGCTGTTCGTGATAAAAAGTTATAATAACTGAAAGGAAAAAGTGACTGATTCTATAAATGTAGAGTTTATTGGTGTGCAAGACTGAATGATGCTTTAGAGAAATAATGAGCTGTGAAATAGAAATAAAGATTAAAAACATGGGCGTTCATTCATCTTCATTGAATGCTTACCTAATATGTCTTAAAATACAGTACCATGATAAAGTGAATTATTTATTTATGGGATTTAAAGCACAGACATATTTTATAATTGCATTTACATTATATTAAAATGAACATTGGAAGCACTTCTAAGAAACAACATATTATGCAATCAAGGCAACGTAGAAACAGTTGCATGCAGAATTTAACGACTGTAGCATTTCCAACAAAATCTGGGAAAGATTAAGCCCAGTTGTTAATGATTTCTCGACTATAGGAACCAGTCAAGAAACTATAGGAGTCGATCAATAAATACTGTTTTTTAGTATTATTTTTTTTTCTAATATTGGTATCTCTTGAAAAAGCATAAATTTGATTCAGTTCACTATTTCATCACCTTTTGCTTTCAATTTATCCTAAACTTCCTGTTGATCTTCGATACATTTTCTAATATCATGAACATAATACTATGAACATAGGCTTAACCCCCATAGAAAGATTTTGTAGCTTGTCTAAGTTTGAGCTACAATGAGCACACCTAAAGACATTAAAAATTATGAATTTGAGCTTTCCTTAAACTTAAGTATTCCAGTAGATACAAATCCTAGGGGAGACATGTACACTCGCACCTGTGGTGTAAGAAGAACTTTTGATGAGAGCACCTCTCTGAAGCATGCTCACCACAGGAGGGTTTGCAGTAAAGAAGTACCCACGCAATGACCTACAATGTAGAAAAAAAGGAAAATTACTCCAGTGAAGAGAACAGCAACACACCATAGGATTTTTGTTTTTGACTCATTGCCCCACAGCATACACACATGAAAGGTCATATCTCATGAGGATTACCAGAAATACATCAGGAAGTGTGGAACTGTGGATTGCTGCACTGTGCAAGAATGTGATTATGTTTAATTAATAAGAGAAAGGTGAACTAAAGGAAAGGTGAACGAAATCCAGATACATTATTTTTTTCTTTAACCGATAAGAGATTCAATGAATAGCCATTCAGATCTACACCAGGGTTGCCCAAACCTTTGTTTCCACATATGACACATCAGAAATACCAGAATTTTAGATTTGAGTAGATAATACGTAAAGTAATATGTCACATCTTTGGTATTAACAATTACATTTTTATGAAACGGGGTATTTGACTATGGTTTTTTACACTGGTGCATGTGCATTTAAATGTTGCTAAATGCAGTTTATATGGACACCTTTTCCACTATTAGTGAATGCCTCAGTGAATACACCAACAAGACAGCTTCTTGTCAACTACTGCTGGTATTGTTGTAATTGAAAGTAATTTTCTTGGTTTTGGTCTGTCTTTTCTTTCTCACACTTATTTACCTACCTGTTTTCCAACATATTATGTTCTTACACGTCACAATTTATTTTTGTGAATAAATAATAAATATAAGAAGTGTATAACTACTTAAAACTGCATGAGTCTAAATATTTACTGGTGCACTTCTCTTTTATGTGCAAAGCATCCTTCTATGTGTTTTACTTTTCTTTCATTTTTTATATGGTGCCATTATCCATGTCTTCAAAGCTTCACAAAGGAGGCATTGGAAATATATTTTCCACACAAAATAAAGCAAGAAGCAATGTGTTACCAAATTGAGTGCCCTTGGTGCTCTGATGTGACTTATAGGAAGTTGTCAGGCAGTAGAACCATTCACAAAATAGAGCCTCACACCATTTACTTATCATAAAGCATATTTATTAATGAATTCCATTTACTTTTCACTGTGTAGTTATTACATGTTGCATGCTTAAGGTTCGCCTTTTCAAAAAGAATATAAATTAAATGAAAAAGCCCACCTGGTTAACCTGTTAATAGCAGTTTCAAATCCACACATTTTGTTTAGTGACTTGATATAAAAACAAGTAAAGTAACTATATAGGTTTCATATTGAACAAATTGTGACTTTAGTTGGTGCACTTTGTAAACTCTAGGAATAAAGTGTGATTGTAACTATTTTATGTAGTATACCAATATAGTAAATATTAAATACTATGTTAGGTTAAAAAAATTAATATCTGCTGTCCGAAGATATATTTTGGGAGATACATTCTTTGTATATTTCTTTATTTTAGTCTTCAAAAAGTGCATTGCATTTATGAAAGTTTTACTTTAAAAAAACGGATGTAATATACCTAAAAGGATCCACTCGAAGATTATGGAACAGTGTATATTCAACTTTTGTGAATAATACTGATTAAGGAATGATGGGCAAATGGAGTTATTACTACTGTTGTGCAAAATTGCAATTTGTTATCAAAGTTCACAGAGAAAACAAAGTTGGAAAGTATTCGCTTTGTTGAATTTCCATGCATTATTTTTAGGGGCGCTCACCAAGTTTTTTAATAATATTGAAGTTAGTAAGATCCCCAAAAAACTTTGCACATCTCTATTTAAGCACAGCAATAACAATAACATAAAATATCTAATGACCTTGAAAGGGACCCAGTTTCAAAGTAAATAGTCACTACATATATATGACAAATATTATTCCCATATCCTCGAAAAACATGACTGGATAGAAAAAGAAAACATTCATTAAAATATGAACATGAACATTCTATGGCTCCTAGATGTGCCTGCTATTTTGTTCTGTGGAAAGTAGCCTAGTGACCTAAAAAGATTTTTTAAAAATTACTTCCAATCATCAACAGGTTATCTGAAGAAAATCAACATTATTACAATCTTACCTGTTTCATTGAACCATTACTCTTTATATAATAATGTCAAGTTCAGGCATTAACTGTGGTAATTTCAATAGCAAATATTGAGGCCTGACATTTTTTTAATATGTTCTTTCTGTATGAGTCAATATCATGTTTCACAAATATCCATATAGGATTGCAATAGCCACTTTTAGTCTGTATTATCTCATAAAACTGAGGGACATCCACTAATGGATGGCCTCTGACTGCCTCTGTTTAAATGCAATGGTCAATCAATCAATCAAAAAATATTAGACAAATAAAAAAACGTACCAGTTACATTTAAATAAACATTTCGGATATTAAAGTTACATCCATGATCAAAAGAACAGGACATACCTCTTTCCATGAATTTCAAAAAAATTGACAAGGGCTCATGAACACATAATCCATTTTCTAACAGTGAAAGTGTATGAATTCGAGAAAATGTATATAACTATCATAAAAAAACATATTGTCTAAGCAAATATGACAGTTCATTCACAGGATAGTGTTTAGAAAGCATTTTCATCAATGCTGAAAAATGTCACAGCGAAACGCTGCAAACAACATTCATGCAGTTCATCCCTTATCTTAAAGGCTTCTCATAAGGATATAGTGACAGCATATGTAAGAGTACCTTCAGAGCAAGCACCTCATGAATCCTTTCTGAAAGGAACCGCAAAAAGAACCAGAGGGAGATATTCCAATAATTTCCCCGATGGGCAAATCTAACATTAGCTGTCAGATCTTCACTAAGGGCCTAATTAAGAGTCTGGTGTCCGAGTACCATCAGACTCGTGGTGACACGGCGGTGGCAGTCCAGCCACCGCAGCATCAGTGGTCCAACTGCCCCGTTACGACTTGGGTGGTCAGACCGCCATGGGACCGCCGCCACCACCAGGGAACCACCAGTCCCTGATGGTGGCATGGCGGTCTTGAGGCCGCGATATGCTTGTTTGACAGCTGCAGTCCCATCAAGCCTTTTACGAGTTTTCTCTCTGCCATGATTTTCAAAGCAGTTCCACCGCCATGAAAACAGTGGCGGAGAGTAAGCAAAGGGAGTGCTATAGGCCCTTGGTGCCTCACGCCATGTGGATCCGTACAAGGAGGGGACAGCATGTGTTCCCCTGTGTGCATGGACCCCAGTTCCTGCACGGCATGGACGTTATAGTTCATGTCATGAAGGAACCATGTGTGGTGTTCTCATTGCGCTGGCTTTTTCACAGTTAAGCTTACAAACGCCCTGGTAGATGTTTTTTTTTATTATATAAAACTGACTGACAACCCAATTTTCTGAATAATCCAGTATTTGTGTATTAACTAGCTCAAACATATCTACAACTACTATGTCTTCAAAAACAGGACCCAGTGCTGCGATAATAGCCATGACAACAGTTCCACAGTGTTTTAATGAAATACTCTATCTGGAATTTAACTATAGGCTCTACTGTCATTTGAAAGTGATTACACCCTTGGTCATAGGTTAGAATCAGCATCTGAAGTGTAGTGTTGGCTTTGGACCTGGAGAACGAGGTTTGAGTCTTAATGTCTGCTCAACATCCTGTGATTCTGGTCAAATCACTTAACCTCCCCATACCTAAAAACAACAAACCAAAATGAATGTGTCCTTGTGTAATGTAACTGGTGCGCATGTAAGGCATTCCAGTGCCTTTGGGTCGAGTTTTCACTATATAAAACTGCAAAAAAGGATTATGGTAACTTTCATAGCTATCAATAACTGAAAAGGAAGAAATGCTTTGAAACAAATAGCTTGGATCAAGTATGTGATAAAGAAGTGACAGTGTCTCTAATGATCTAGAATGAGGTGGTCACCCTACTGTCAGTGAAGTCAGGGAGCAAGAGGGGACGAGAATAATCGATCAAAGCAAATACCACAGAATGACACAAGTATTCAAGCTCTCTCGATTACACGAAGCAAAGGAAATCTCTTTCTAGTTGTCTCGATTTATCCTCATGATTTGACGAAGCAAAGTGTTTGGCTGTCAGGTAGAGTATTTCTAATGATTGACTGACAAGTTTAGCCTTTTAAGATAGATCTATTCGTTTAAAATATTTCAAAATCCTGATGATTAGGGAAATGTTACTTGGCATATGACTAAGGCGACCACCGAGAGTTTCTTGTACCTAATGAGCAAAAAAATTCTCACCTTTCAGTAAGATAGATCAATATACGCAGACATGTAATATGATTGTTTTCATATATGCTCTGCTCTTGTCGAAGTCGTTCATCTCTGTACATATTCCACTGATTGCAGAATGATGCATTATATCCATTATCCTTCGGAGAAAGTGGAAGCATTTTGTTGTAACTGGGAACTTTTAACAGTAATTCAAAACGTCCTTCGCAGGCTGCTCAAGAAAGCATTTTTAGAGATAGTATTTATTGTAGTTCTTGCTCACTGAGAAAATCAAGTGCAGGTAAATTATGTTAAAGTGTTAGATATCCACCAGAGCAGCATTTCTTTACAGAAGACTCTCGATATTCCTAAGAAAAGAAGAGCAATGGAACTTGAATTTCATTCATTGAAGAATTAATAGATTTATAAAATTAAATTAGTGCTTTTTGAAATCTGCTTCACAGATAACATTTTACATCATTCATAGTCAATCAACAAAAAGACAAAGCACACTTTCGCCCTGAGGCCCCTTAGGCTGGTGTGTGTAATCTGTATGAAACATAGCATTGCTAAGCATCAATTGTTATCATACTGGTGAAAAGACACACCTTTTTATTCAAAGAACAGACTAAGGGGTACAAGTTGAAAAGAGCTTCTGCAGAGGCGGGGCTACACCCCGATCACATGGTTACTCTGTGAAGAACTCCCTGCCAGATAACTGCTGCCCAGCTTTTAAAGCCTCACAAGAGGGGAGTGGAAGACTGAAAGCTGCAAAAAAATCTGCAACGAACATTCAGGACTGAAATTGAAATCGATAGAATTAGAGAATGACATTTTTGCTTCCCTGGTACCCTTTTTACCGAAACTACTACACATCACGTTTCCAGGCTACCTGGAATTCTGGGGAGCGCATAGACTTGGGCTCCGTCAATTCTAAAAAGCAGGTGCTGAGACGGGTCCCTATCGGGGTCTCCATTTTAGCGCCCATCCTCGGTGAAAAAAATAAATCTTAACACTGCAAAAGTGTCACCCTTCACTGCCTTTGATGTAACTTCAAAGAGACTCGTTATAGCTCTTTCACAGCCTGCTCATTTCAGAACTGAAGCATTTTCAATATTATATACAATGAAGCCAAAGTTGTTGCCTATTTATCTTATGCAACAAACAACTATTGACAAAGACAATAGTTTTGGCTTGTTGCAAGTATTATTGTACTTGTTATATTATGTATGTGGATGCGATGACAGAAGCAGGAAAATAACAGTTGGGCAGCACACTATACTAAACACAGATTTTTAGCTTACATTCTTTTAAGTCTTAAATCCTTAATTAAATCAACCACGCCCCATTGGGTATCCCTCCAGTTTTTTAATCCCACTTAAAGCTCTGCCCAGAGCTATCATTGCACTCCAGTTGAGGACCCAACACATTAAACGCATTCTTCAAGCAGTGAAATGGAATGAAGGTATTTTGAAACAAGAGTGCTTAGTGGTACACATCACAGCCTACTGCTAGCGTGATACTGCAGTGAAATAAAAGAGAGTTTTTGCACAGCACCCCAGACTGCGGAAGAATGGAGTCAAAATTGACGTATTAGACCTAGTGACAAATGTAATGTAATGTAATGTAATGTAATGTAATGGGAGGTCATACAGAATTTTGCCCTGCAAAGAATACTGACCAGACCTTGGCAGAAAGTGCATTTTGACTAACCTTTGCCACACAAACTCCATATCATGGGCAGAGTCACCCTGCTTATCATAGATGCTCGGACAGGGTAGGACTGGACAAAGTGTTGGATGTGCTGGCCCAGTCGAGAAAGAGAGATACGTCTCTACCCCCTTTCCCCGAAGGACCCGGTGGCAGAGACATTGGGTCCTTAATGATGGTTGTATCCTTTTTGCACTGCTAAATGTTTATGTAATATAGTTTAGTTGAAAACAGCATTCTTGTTTGGTGGACACCTTTACACATACCTACTTTTCTCTGACAATAGATGTTGCTGTTGTTATACTGAGAACACCCGAACGAGAACTATCCACCCAACCATCCAGCAAGCATAAACAGACTATTCACACATACAATAGCCCAGGTGTGTCCCTCTGTACTTAAATAAAAAGAACAGATGATGGGCCGAATGCTGATTTAATCAAATATTCACCCACAATCACAGATCTGGGTTGAAGCCATTGTTTTTTTTGGCATGCCACGCCATTTCCAGTGTAGACCCAGCCATATATGAATCAGTCTTGATCTTCTTCCCCATGAGAGCAGTCCGGCCTGAACTGCCAGGCCAGGTCTTCTCGGGACCCGAAATAAGCATCCTGGGACCGCTTTTGGGGTAACACCCCTCATCAGCCAAGCTAGCTTGAATCTGGTGCCGTAGCAAGCACGGGACCCACGTCTGAGCATACCCTTTACACCTAAGGTGACAAATGCAAAAAGAACAGATGATGGACGGAATGCTGAATTAATCAAACATTTACCCCCAGTCACAGTTCTGGATGGAATCCATTGTTTTTTATGCATGCCACGACATTCTAGTTTAGACCCAGCCATAAGCAAATCAGTCTTGACCATGTTCCCATGTGAACAGTCCAGTCCAAACATCCAGACCAGGTCTTCTCTGGAGCAGAAACAAGCATCCTGGGACCGGTTTAGGGGTAACACCCCTCAAAAGCCAGGCTAGCTTAAATCTGGTGGCATAGCGAGCACGGGACCCATGTCTGGGCATACCTTTTCCACTTAGAGTGACAAATGCAAAAAGAACCGATGATAGACTAGGGGCTAGGCTCCATCCTTTGAATCTTTACGGTCTCTCTACATTCCACTATTTCATATGGTACACATCTACTTACCACACCTCACAGTCACAGTGATCATGTTCTTTTTTTTATGTGAGTTTGGCACACTGGCAGGTATGGGAAGCGGCAGTATTGAAGATTATAATTGCAGTTTCACCCCAAGAGCACCCAATAATACTGAGGGACTGTGGGATCCATGACTAGCATATTCATTACCACTACTTGAAACTTAAAAGATGGACACATGCATGTATAGATATCTTCTCTTGACAAGACTTCACATATCTCTTCTTGACCTTAACCTCTCTATCAATTGCTTGGAACTACAATATTGCTGATATATCCCCAGATGCATCAAGCCCATATTCTGCGAATTCTAAATTGCGAAAAATACCGAATCGCAATTTAGAATTCGCAGAATGGGAGGCATCAAGAAAAGCAACTAAAAAAAGCGAATCGCAATCGGCCGCAATTGCTGATAGCGATTTTCGCCAAATCGCATGAAATTCGCAGAATCGCCCGTTTTCCATGTAAAAATTGCGAACTCGCAATTACCGAAATCGCAAATTGGGATCTCGCTAATTGCGAGACCGCAAAAATGGGAAGTCGCATTTCGAGCACAATGATGACATCACAACCAGGGAGTAGGAAGTTCCCTCCCTCATTCAGAACATAGAGCCTGAGAGTGGAAGAAGCACAGCCCAGAGCTCCAAAACAGACATCCTGCAGCACCACACCAGGACACAAATAACAACTTAAAATGTCCCAGGAAGCAGCAGGGAGCAGTGCACCAGGCAGAAAGGGAAAAATAAAATTCTCTGAGCAGGAATTGGAGTACCTCATCGAGGGAGTATCAAAGGACCATGACGGGCTGTTAGGAAAGGAGTCCCGGAGGGTGCCTGAGGCCGACAAGCGGAGCATTTGGCTGTGCATCCGCGCAAAGGTGAGTGACCCACCGCTCCATTGACGAGCTCAAAAAGAGGTGGTACGACCTCAGAGGGCGTGCCAAATAACGCATTGCTGAGAGGCTGCGGGAGCAACTTGCCACCTGAGGCGGAGACACCACAGTTGCACCCAACACTCCACCCGAAGACCTGGTGGAGGACACCCTCAATCCTGCAGCCTGCGTGGGGGTCACCCGGCTGGACTCCTCCCGACCCACCCAACAATCCCAAGGTAAGTGCCATGCAACTGCAACCCTGTCCCCTAACAATGCCCATGACTCCAGAGCTAGCCATTTGATAATCCCAGTAATGCAGGCCATGCACACCTGAAATGCACTATTGCATTGTGGGACCTGTAGTGTGACCACAATTCCCGGATAGCCACACACAGTCAGACCTGTCAAGTGAAAGATATTCCTAAAGCCAGTCAGGGAATGCAAGCCTGCATGCATGTAGAACCATCCCATGTGCAAGATACATATCATTAATCATGCCCCCATTTACATCACATGTGCGTCTGAACAACTCAGCACAGATAGAGAGGCCCTCCACATAGAGGAGAACCCTGAGGACACCGAGGGAGAGGGCCATCCTGCCCCATGACCCTGACCATCACTACCACCAGCAGCAGTACCACCACCTCCCCATGGGGACAGGGCCACCCCTGCAGCCACAGGAGCACAGCAACCACCCCATGTGACACCCATGGCAGTGGTACAAGCCACACCACCACCACCCAGGAGGCAGACATGGCGCACAGCCACTGTGCGATCTCAGTCCAGGGGACTGATGAGGCAGCCGCGCAACGTCTCAACACGCGCTGGCAGGGGAGAACATGTCCGAGATCCTGGGCTAGCCATAGAACGCCGGATGCTTGCTGTCCACCAGAAGCAGGCACGGCACTTGGCAGCCATCCACCTGCAGCTCAACAAAACAGTGCGAAACGTGAGCCAGCTCACAGAAAGCATGCAGGTCATGACCGCAGCTGTCAGGGAGAACAGCCAGATCCTGGTGTCCCAGCAGGACATCACCCGCTGCCGCCACCGCCAGCTGCCGACCCGCCAGTCAACATACACAAGATCCAACCATCTCATCGGAAATGCCACCTCCCAACTTTCGCGCCTCTCCCTTGCGATGCAGATACAGATGGTTCAATGCTGCCAGGACGTCGCCAGGGCCCTTAAACAAGTCACAACAGCTGTGCAGAGTCTGCAGGCGTCTGGCCATGGACAAGCAAGTGGGGGTGATGACGCCAGTGAGGGCACTTCGAGTCACAGCAGCCTGTCCTTGCCGCTGGTAACCGAACGCCGCCGCAGCACCAGGCCCACTGCAGCATCACGGGCCAATAGTGTCGTTGAGGACATGGAGAGGTTACTGGGTGCGTCCGGCCGGAGGCGCCAGTGACTCTATGAACTCTACCAGCAGGGCCATGCTGATTAGACAAGCACGCCCTCTTCTCTATCATGGGGCTGTATGAGGAAATACAGTTCTCAATTAATCAATCAATCATTTGTATAGCGTGCTACTCACCCGCTAGGGTCTCAAGGCGCTGGGGGGGGGAGGGGTCCGTTATTGCTCAAAAAGCCAGGTCTTGAGTTGATTCCTGAAGGAGAGATGGTCCAGGGTCAGCCGTAGGTGGATGGCGAGGGAGTTCCATGTCTTGGCCGCCAGGTAGGAGAAGGATCTTCCTCCGGCGGTGGCTCTGCGAATGCGTGGTACGGTGGTGAGGGCGAGGCTGGTCGATCGCAGCTGGCGGGTGGGCGTGTAGAAAGTGAGGCGGTTGTTGAGGTACTTGGGGCCCAGGTCGTGGAGCGCCTTGTGTGCCTGGGTGAGGAGTCTGAACGTGATCATCTGGCTGATGGGGAGCCAGTGCAGGTCTCTCAGGTGGGCGGAGATGTGGTTGTGGTGGGGGATGTCCAGGATGAGTCATGCGGAGGCGTATGCGCTGGAGTCTTTTCTGTAGTTTGGCTGTGGTTCCCGCGTAGAGGGTGTTCCCGTAGTCCAGTCGGCTGGTGACGAGTGCCAGTTCTCATGTAATTTGTAAAAAATTTAAAGCCACATTATTGTGAAAATAACAATAAGAATTTATAGTCACAAGTAAATCTGAATCATGTCATTATTACATTTGTCATGCATGAGTGCAGTGTTGTGTGAGGGGAATGGGTGCACTAGAAACAGTTCACTGTGATTTGGTTGCGGCGACTGTGTCCTTCTGCAGGATTCTCCCCGCGTGCATGATGCACATGTGCAGGTGGGCGGTTGTCCCCTTCCGACTCACTGCCAGAGATCTCCACAGGTATCCTCCGCTTGGTAGCAATATTGTGGAGTATTGCACACACGGCCACAATGCGGCAGCAGACCTCAGGCTGGTATTTGAGGGCTCCACCAGTCTTTTGTAGGATGCAGAATCGGCTCTTTAAAAGCCCAAATGTCCGCTCAATGCAATTTCTAGTGCGAATGTGTGCAGCATTGTAACACCGTTGCTGTGGTGTGGCAGGGTTGAAGTATGGGGTGAGGAGGTACTCACGGAGGCCGTAGGCGCTGTCACCTGGATGAAAGGAGCAGAGGCTGAGTGCCTGTTATGCGCAGCTACATGGTCTCGATGTACTGTTTGTTGGCATGTGTACTTACCTAGAAGGTGTCCTACGCCAAAGTTTCCCCTGGCAGGCGTGTGTGCATACCGCTGTGCCGGAATATGAGGGAATCAATTCAATTCAATTCAAATCTTTATTTCGTTGCTTTTGCAACATAAAAGATATACAATAAAAATACTTTGTACAGTGCCAAAAGATCAATAATCAATACACACATCATCATTTTGGGACACACTGTTATGGTCAGAATTATCACGGAATATTGAATAAATATATATAAAAGGATAAAAATACATTATTACAGATTTAAAAAGATCATTAAATAGAATGTATAACAGCCAAGGCATGGAAATTTAAAATTTGCACAAAAATAAAAAGAAAAAAGAAAAAACATAATTCATGGTTTGACAGTTCCACAGGGTATGCAGTTTTAAAAAGGAAGAGACATTTTCAATCTGATGAAGTTTACAGCCAAAAGAAATCTACTGATTCCAAACACAATTACTTGGCTGGTATCCGTATTTAAAATTCTACCAGCTTCCTTATGGGAAATAGAACCAATGTTATGGCATAATGGCACTATCCATTTTTTCCTAGCTTTACCATAACTGGGACAAAAAAACAATATGTGTAAGACGTCTTCCCTTATATTATTTGTACATAAAGTGCAGTAATCACTGTTTGTCTTCCCCCAGCTTTTCTCAGTGGCCTTAGTTCTCAATGTTCCGTATCTATATTTCAAGTACAGGGTTTTAGCCAAAGGTGGCTGAACCTCATCGAGAAATGGTTCAAAATGAGCCACATTTGTAACCATTAAAAATGTTTCAGTTAAAGGGCCGTGCGATCTTATGTACGCAGAATCATAGCTCACATAAGACCAAAAAGACAGTTTAACAATTTTCTTGGAGGCCATGCTTAAGGACTCTGGCTCACTCCAGAAATGGGTTAGTCCTAGTTTGATTAGCCAAGCTTTCACATGCTTGAACCAATGAATTTTACTGCCACTGTCTAGGTCCAATACTTCTTTCAACCCATTTTTGTAATCAATCAGTGCAGGGGTTGTCCATAATCTAACCCATAGTAATAATGGTCTCAAAATTGCATGGTGGTCAGTATGCTTAATGTTTAAATCTAGAAATAGTGGTAACAATGGAGTGTTATTGGGTACTTTTAATAATCCCCTAATAAACTTATTCTCCTGTGTTTCAAAGGTCTTCCTACATACTGGTCCCCATAATTCTGCCCCATACAAAACAGCTGACTGGACCTTATATCTGAAAATCTCTATTGCTGGGGTAACTGCCTTATTCACACATTTATTGTGTCTTTTTAGTATTGGGAGACAATTTTGTTTGAACACTATTTTTGATTTTTCTAGCTGGGGTCTCCATCCCAATGAAGAAACCAGTAATACCCCTAAATAAGTGAAACTCTGTTCATAATCGAGTTTATGGCCATTTAACATTAAGTTTCTTTTAAAACTTTTGTGCGGGTTTAGTGCCATATATTTTGTTTTTTTTATGTTAATTTCTAGCCCTTTTAAAGTGCAATATTGCTGGAACCTGTCTAGTAAAATCTGGAGACCCCGAGGAGTTTGTGAAATGAGGATCGTATCGTCCGCGAAGAGGAGGGACGGTACTCGTTCCCCCCCCCAATCGGGGCGAATCATTATCACAATTCTCCATGTAGACTGCAATGTCATTAACAAAAAGGGAGAAAAGTGTGGGAGCCAGTACGCATCCCTGGCGTACTCCCCTTTTTATGGGAATTGGCTCTGTAAGTTCCCCATTTGGGCCCCATCTAACCTTAGCATAGTTCTCCTGGTGCAGTCCCATCACCAATTTTAATAATTCTCCAGGGAGTCCCTGCCTTTCCAGGGATTTCCAAAGTAAGTCACGAGGTATTAGGTCAAATGCTGCTCGTAGATCTACAAAGGTCTTTGCTGATCTTGAGACTTCTTGAACAGGGGGCAAGCTCTACCGCAAGCCCTTGGATTTACTCAGTAGAAAAGTTACAGAGAGTTCTGTCCAGTCCTTTAACTGCCCAAGACAAAAGCAGCTACTGTGGGCCAACACAGCTAAAGGGGTAGTCTCTACTTACCCCGGAGGGGTGCCTCCCATCTACTAAAAGGGAAGGTTAGGGCCTGGCAAGCGGGTGCATTTGAAAAGTCATTATGGCAGTACAAACTGTGGGCCAAGAAGCAAAAAGTCTGAGATAAACCCGATAAAAAAATCCAGATCTAACAAAGCTTAAATAACATCATTATGAACTCAGTGAGAAAGCAAGTCAGATGTTAGGCCTCAAACTATGGCAGTACAGGTGGAACTGTACATTCTGGTAAGACGACCCCCTGAGGTCTGCCTTAACATCCTGGAAACAATAGAAGCGTTCGCATCTACCTTATATGCCTCAAGGACTTAGGAATGATTCACAAAATAAGAGTCTTATTTTGATTCCATTATTATTCTGACCCTGAGGGTTGCACTTTGCATTGCAACCCTGAGAGGAGAAACATGCATCCTTGAGGAAATTAGTGAAGCTATATTGGCAAATCACCAGAGAGAGATTATTTGACTGTGGATATTTGACAAAACATATACACCCCAAGCGATTCAAATTTTATACCAGGTAATGAAGGAAACAGGGAATTCTCGATTGTTGTGACCCAGTTCCAATAAGGCCAACATAACAGTCAGGGAATAGCCTGGTGAAGTGTGGGAGATAGAGGCCTATCTCCCTCTTGAATGAGGACTCCAAAATATTGGTAAAAGTATTAGCCATAAGACTTGGCATGGTAATCCCCTCTTTGGTCCATGCCTCTCACATAGGCTTTGTCCCAGGTCGCTTCAAGAGGAACCACATGCATATTATGTTTTGCTTACTATGGGAATCAAGAATTATAAAGGAAGACGCAGTTGCAGTTTCATCAGAGGCAGAAAATGGCCTTTGATCATGTTGAGTAGCTATACCTGTTCAGGTTGTTGAATAAATAGGGCCTATGTTAGGAATCTATCAGCAAAAGTATGTTGCTAAATAGAAAGCAGACAGCACAAATAAACAGTAGAGGATGTCTCTGGCTCCATACGTCTGTCCGTATTTGGAATAATGCAGGTCTGACGTTTTAAGGATCAGTGGTAGCCTGGCTGATGAGGAAGGCAAGGGTCTTACACACCATCAAACAATTGCTGACAGGGCATACTTTCAAATCCTTTGATGGCTTATGCAAATAGTAAGGTCTTGGCAGGTCACAGTCATGGAATAACCTACAATTGATCCACTGTCTCAGGGTTCGACTCGGCAGGGAGCAACTGTCCATACCAAATTCACCTATATGCACCGACATAATCCGTATTCCGTGTAATTGTGTCAGTCTCACTGCTTATTAGGAGGCTTGGCTAGTCCTCTGAATCAGATGATGTTACTCTACTCCACTCTATGCACTTAGCGCTACTTATGATGTGTCCCGCAGCATGGCCCCTTCAAAACACAGTAGGCAACGGTTGGTGATTGGTTTAGCCTTGGCATAACTATGCATTCTCAGGCAGATTACCTGCCGGAAAATGACCAGAATTGCAGGCTGTGAATGAATCTTACACAAACCAATGACCAGATGGACATTTATGACCAGATATGGCAACCCTCTGCACATCCCACAGACTCACTAGGATTCACAAAATACCTGATAAGTGAAAGGATCTGTTAGTATATTGAGCCATAAGAACTGCCTTGAAAAGTGATATTGTTGTTAATTCGGATCATTAAGTTATTGTATTCTTAGTGGTTCTAAAGACGAGTATTCTAAGGACAGGTACTGTGAGCAGCTACGTGGTAGAAAACTAGTACTGTAAAGTGATATGGCTTTGGACGCCTCCCTAGATATTCTATCGGTGAGACGCTCACAGATCTGATTCTTAAAATTAATGTAATGTTTACTATGACATGGGTATAAAAGGGGACTTCTGTATGGAACTTTATTTATTTCCTTCTCAAAAGCTGCGGGCCATTGAGATTGACCTAGTGGTGTTTGGTTTGATGTCAGGGCGAAAGGATTTCCAGATAATTTTTGGCGTGTAGTCTGCATAGGAGAAGCAAGTTTGTGAATTTACACGACTGAGCACCTAGGTTTGTTTATTCACTGATCCTGCACTCTGAAGCAGCTGTATATTTGAGTATGCATGAGTCTTGTGTAGGAGATGTTGTTATTATGCTATTGTATATTACATATACTGTTGTTCATTTTATGTACTTATATTTGAAAATCAATAAATAAAAAGCTGCATAAAATGAAATAGCCGCCGCGACAATGAGAACCTGTGGAACACCACAGGGCATTTTACCCACCTTGGTGGTGTAATCCCCAAGCATTACCAGCTGGCACTGGTTGGATTATAAGGACGATAACCAGTTAAGAATAGGACCTTTGATGGTCATAATGCTCAAATGTATCAAAAGCCACTTACAAGTCTAAAGGTATGCGAAAGCAGGAATCCTCCCAGTCAAGTTGTCAATGAACAGAGTTGTAATTTCTGTGATGTGGGCTGGATGAAAGCCAGACTGGAGGACTGACAGTAATTGTTCCCCTTACTAAATACATTTATTCCCGCAGAGTGAAATTAGAATAAAACTGGTTGTTCATTTAAATGCACCTGGCTAAGGCCTGAATAAAGGGTTTTCAAACACAATACATGTCCAGAATAAAATTAATATAGGGAAAATGGCACAGAGATGGATTCCACTACACTACGTGTGCACATCATACACTTTACTAGGCAGCTAAAGTCAGAAGATTAACGTGCATAGCAATATAGAAACTCACAACATTTTAGGAAATCTCTCAAATTCTGAATTATTGTATAACTAAATTAGTAGTGGTTAAGAAAAACCTGAAAAGGATGTCTCATTCGCTTGGTGTTCAGGAGAGTCGTGGATCACGTCTGTGATGTCACAGTACGTATGCTCTTACTCCAGAACATATTTGTGGAACATAAGATGTGTTTTCTGAGTAGGGAAAAGTTATTACAACCCTGGACCCCTCTCTGCCAAAAAATAGACAATTGCATGTTTATTCATGGGTTTAGCATCAACTCTACCCTTCACTGTGTACATTAGCCCTCCGTAGGACAGCCACCCTCAGCACATTGACTTGTTCTTCAAAGCTCCAACTGAAGTCCTATGTGATGCTCAACAACCAACATTTTGGACTTCCACCTAATTGTGAATTTTCTGCAGATTTAGGGTAAGTGCATACAGCATCATGATGATGCATACAGAGCATATCACAAATCACAACTGAGTGTTAATAGATCAAATTATTTCATTCATAGGCAGATTGTGCATCGCCGGCTTTGTGACTAAATACCAGTATACCAGTACAAGTTGGGGAGAAAAGGTGGCCCCTTATATATGAAGTTGCAATTATCTGTCTAATGAGCCACATCTGTGTCAATTCACATGATTGAGGAGTTAGGCGGATACAAAAACGATATTTTGTATTGCATAAGCGAACCAGTAAAATGGGTAGAAATCACTTTTCTGTTCTAGAGCTTCCTGGGTGCTTCACGTTGTGAAAATGATTAGACACAATCCGTGTAACTGGTGGAGACATCAGAAAGCATCAGATTAATATACTAATGTTAGTTGATGTGCTGCTACAATCAGAAAACCAATTATTGGCATGACCGTGAATGGAGTGTGGTGTACTGGACACCTTTAGTGCTTTGTGTTTGCACCGCCTATCTATTTAGTCAGATGCAAGTTTAATTTGTCAAACTCGGAGTGTTTTTTGCCTCACGTATCAGAGCTGAACTCAGAGAACCGGAACTATCATATGCTGCTCTAGGGCTGTTTATTAATAGCACACAGTTTATAGAGGGAAAAGTCACAGCAGTTTAGCATTTTTCATCTACAACCTGCTGGGCCCCCACTGAGCTTGAATTATCCGAGCTTTATTAGACATGTTAGTTTTGCATGATAAACGCCTCTTGCAAACCTGGATATCTCAGAGAGCAGAAAAAAGGCATTTTTAAATGGTTAGCTGTCGGAATTACAGTGCATACCCTGGTAGCGGGTGAAGTTATTGGGGTGCATTTAATAATACAAATAAAACTATTATTTAACTTGCATTTTGTAAAGTTCTAACCACATTATTGTCTTTCCAGTAGTGCCGTAAGTGGCAGGTGTTAGCTTTTACCCACAAGAATGCTACTCATACTAAAGCTTATAGACAATTAGACATTTAACGTAGTAAGTATGCTACGTCTTTTTTTTCCTAATTCATATTTTAGCATTTGATAAACCTCCACCCCCCCAAACAAGCATTTCAAAGCCAATAGGTCGAGCATTTTTTTACTGAAAGAGATTATTAATCGATTGATGATTGTGTGTGGTTAATTGGTGGTTGTGTGGGCGTGTCAGTGGGATAGCAAGGATGGACGAATCAGTGAATGCAGGTGGTCAGTGTGTGGAGAATATGGGTGAATAACAGGTAATGCATGGGTGAATATGAGTTAAAATACTTGATGAAGGTAGTAGATGAAAATGAGTGGGTAGGTATAGATAGGCGGATGAGGGTTGAAGATAACGAGATGGTTGAACGTTGTGTATGATGAAGTTGTTGAAGGCTAATTGGCACCTCTAGGTTTCCTACCAGCCCCACACACTACTAGCACTTAGCATCCCCTGCTGTGCCTGCCATAGTCTGAGAGCAGACCGTAGAGCAGAGACCCTGCCAGCAAGGGCAGTGTGTCATACCATGAGCTCTGCGTGTGCCAGCAGCTGTTGTTACCCTTTTAGTTGTGCACATCGGAGCTTGCACTGTGAAGCGAGAAGCACGGTCACAGCAGGGGTGGTTTCTCCTGATATGGCAGATATGTAACAATCTGCTTCCATTACAACGCATGGACCCTGCACTGTCCACACTCTCTAAGGAAAGCCATTCTTATGTTTACTAACACTACTGCCGGTGACTTAAATTCTGAACTGCAAAAAAAGAGACAGATCAACAAAAGAGTAGAGATAAAAGCCCTCTCAATATAATGCTTTATAACTCCTTTTATTTGCTATAATAGGAGTTCTGGCAGACAGCTAAAGGTGCTTCTGGCCAGATCTATAAACTGATGGGAAGAAGGGAGAGATTCTGTATCTTTGTCACCATCTCTTTCTTCCCAGAGAGCATTTATCATGGTTTCACGGATCGTTTTGCCTAACAAATGATTCCTAGTGAATGGATTTCAAAATTGTCTTCCGTGAAGCTCCATTTAATAATATAAATAACAAGTAAGAGTTTTGGAATTAATGAGGCACACTGTGTCAAGACTAATGTTATAATTGTCTGACTTGACTTTTCTGTTTCTTTCACTTTTTCACACTGGACGAATTAAACAGTTATGAAAATAAAAAGACTGTTAACTCTGTACCTGATAAAATATGTGAATAAGTACTGTTCACATTTGGCATCGTTTACTAGTGATGAACCCACATCCATAAATATAGCGAAGTTGATCACTTGCTGCCTACCCCTTCCTGCATCTAAAGTGTGCATCAAAAATCATAGGTGGTCTTTATCGCCCATCACCAAATCGAAGGACTACTTGTGCTGCCGCTTTTGGATGATGTACATAGAGTCTGGAGGGTAGAAATGTTTTTAGAAAAAGTTCCTAGCCACAGGAAATCTATTATTCAGTAAATACGGAGACTAGTACGATTGCTTGTATGATAACATCTTTTTTAATTTAACTATGTATTGTATATGAAATTTTACTCTATTTAATGACTGAATTGTCTTTTTTGTGTACTTTTATGATTGTCTCAAAAAGCAACCGAATAAAGTCTTTTTGAAGTTTGAACCTCTTCTTGAAGTATGAGCAACACTAACGTATCGCAGAAGTTAGGTCCACATTTTGCTCTGATAACTTGCATTGTACTGCATTCTAGTTTGTTGTACCATGTACCATGTACTAAATACTTAGATGTTTCTAGTTACAGGTGCACATTGAAATAAGGAGAATTAGATGAGTTATTAAAATGTTTTAATTTCCTTCGAAAAGGCTAGGTCCTCCCTTTGTTTTAGGACTGTACATGAGTGTTACTTTACAGTTGCAAAGTTAGTCGGGTATAATATTGGTAGTTTTTTTTTAATCTGTACAGTCCAATGGCTTGAAAATGTGCACATCTTTAAAATAGTCATTAGTTTCGCAAACCTTCACATAATGTAAATTGGGAACCTCTTCAGTGACCATTTGTGGCAGCAGAAAATCATTTCTGCTGCTGCAAAGAGCAGAAGGTTCAATGTAAACCAGCAGTACTCCATCGCATACCTACACCCTCCTTGCTTTGTCCCCTAAAATAGTACCCACTCACTTCCTCACAACAGTCACTATGGTAAGAAAAACACAGATGCACACACACACACACACACACACCAGGGTTGGCTCCTCCATGTGGGTGGAGGAGCATCGCCCCACTGATTTCTTGCAGTGCGAGAAGCAGAACCATAAAATGGTATTATAAATACCATTTTGTGTTTCTGCTTCTTGTACTGCAAGAAAGCAGAAGGGTTTGGTTGGGGCGGGTGGGTGGGCGGTCCTGCTGTAGGGCTGGGGAGGAGTGGCTTGCCCACTCTGAGGATGCTGACCAAACCAGTCATACGCACTCTCCCTTTTCCCCATGTAGGCTGCACGCAGCCTACGTGGAGAAAATGGCCTCCCCATAGACGCCTGTGTGGTCAGTGTCCCAGCCAATCACAACGCTCCCATTGCAGCATTGTGATTGGCTTAGGGGAAGGAAGAGAGGCTGCATGCAGCTGCTTCCTGTTGTAAGAGGACGACGCAGACCGACAAAGTGCGACTGGATCACCAAACGTAAGTTACTGTAATGTTTGGTGTTAACTAAACCACCCCCGTGAGACCCCCTCCCAGCATGTCTCCCCACCATCCACCCTCGAGTCATGCCAGCCGCGACTGACACAGACAAACATGCCATAGCTACCGTATCTATTATTATGAGGACCAGCCATTTATAGTAGGGTAGGGTATAAAGTGGACAGAGGCTAATCTAACAGCGCTTTTACTTTTTTGATACATTAGTTTGAAACACTCTATGGGACAGCTCCTTACAATGCACCGGTCCTCCTAAAGATAGTGTTTGTCTCGTTCTGACAAGGTTAACGCACGCTTGAGGACCGAGCCTGCCTTCACAGTACGGGTTATACATGTTTATATACACATGCGCACAAACACACAGACACACACACACACTTATTATGGAGCACCAGCATCTCCTCCTTTACAAGTGGCAGCCTCCTCCTTTACTGCTTCAACCTCCTCATCCTCTGCCTCACCAATGCACCTGTGACAGTATTATCCATCAAGATTGGGGCATTGTGCAGCAGAAAACTCAAAAGGTGGAGGCCATAGGTGGAATGAGTTGCATCAGCAAAGATCAGCAAAGATACACACATTTTCCCATTTTCAATCAGATGAAGCTTTGCTTAACTTCACTGAAAAAGGTGAAACCTACGCCTACGTCTAAAACTATGAGCAAATTTTCTCAAAAGTGGCCTTCCCTCTCAAGTAGCCCCATGGCTGGAATTTTTATTCAAGGTAGCAATAGTTTCCAGAAAGGTTTTGCCTCAATCTCTCATTCTCTGTATTCTTTTCAGCGGATTTCCTTCTTTTTTCGATTGGACAAGGATATCTTGATCTAAAATACGAGGAAGGCTAAGAACACTCATGATGGCACTTCTTCATATCATACATGCCTTATCAAAAACGCAAAGTCAGAATCACTATCAATAATGTCCGCAGTGACCAACAGAGAGCAACACCTGCACTTTGAGGTGTTAACTGTGAGATCATCGACCTTACACAGCGGTGATTGGTGGCAAAGTACATCGGAGGAGAGCACAGAAAAATTTCACCCAAAAAAAGACTTACTTTACACTACCTGCAGGATGTGGGTCATGGACATTGCAGCCGAAATTCCTCCCCCTGTTTGTGCTGCCAGGTCACGTGATCCTCTTGAAGCGTTCCCTTGACCAGCTGACGGCCCTCGCACATAACACGCAGGGCATCCACCGCTCGGTTCCTGAGGGAACAGCACTCAGCTGCAGCTCAACCAAGCATGGGCGTGCACGCTTTCCGGCTGACTGAGCCGATATTTAAGCAGAGTTCCGATCACAATCCTGTGAAACGGAACCGCATCAGTAAGAAAGGTATGTCTATTGTCCTCCATCCCGAGGGACCTATGCCTAAGAGACCTGTTGAAGTCTTTTTCGCAGTGGTGGGGGTTATTACTAATTCGTCTCCTCGTATTCATTTTTAGATCTCTGGAGCCTTTGATTTTTGCGAGCCCAAGTTTATGAAAATAGGACAACAATTGCTGATTTATTAAATGTAGAATTCCTTTCTCGTATCATATAGCGCAACCTCGACCCGAAGGTATTGGAACACTTTACGTCAGCACCAATTTCAGTACACAAGGGCACATTATTTTGTGTATGTTTTTACAAGTGTCCTGAGTTTTGACTCGTTGTGCAGGGGCACTGGCACAGGTGGAGGAGCGGGTGGAGAGCCTACTAGTGACATGAGATTTGGCATATTGTACCGAGACACTGACACACTGATGAATGGGTGGAGCGCTACAAGTGGCACGTGTTGTGGCACAGGGTACCAGACACTGCACGTGTGGAGGAATGGGTGGGAAGCCTACTAATGGCCTGGGTTTTGGCATATTGTACACTACAGGGGCACTAGCACTTGTGAATGAATGGTTGGAGTGCCAAGTCGTGACCTGGACTTTGGCACCTTGTATGCGAGTACTGCTCCTGTGCAGGGATAGGTGAAATGCTTTCAAGTGGCCTGAGTTTTGGCACTTTGTTCATTGGCACTGGCCCATGTGGAGGATGTTTCATATGAACGAATACATAAGTAAGTGCTCCTTGTTACTGGAGACCATTGTTGATTAGTTAGTATTAACTCTCCAAATTAATATATGATTTTTGCCTAATTGTGTTTTCAGGCACTAAACCACGTCCCTTTCTGACTTTGGAGCCTGAGCGTCAGGAAGCTGGTGGAGAGCGTTGGATAGATGCAGGGTCAGAGGCCTGGTGGAGAGCGTTGGGTGGGTGCAGGGTCAGAGGCCTGGTGGAGAGCGTTGCAAAGGAGGGGGCCGGGTCAGGGTCCTGGCGGAGAGCGTTGGGTGGGTGGGTGGAGGGAGGGTCAGGGGCCTGGTGGAGAGCGTTGGGTGGGTGCAGGGTCAGGGGCCTGGTGGAGCACGTTGGGTGGGTGAGTGGTGGGTCAGGGGCATGGTGGAGAGCGTTGGGTGGGTGAGTAGTGGGTCAGGGGCATGGTGGAGAGCGTTGCAAAGGAGGGGGCCGGGTCAGGGTCCTGGTGGAGAGCGTTGGGTGGGTGGATGGAGGGAGGGTCAGGGGCCTGGTGGAGAGCGTTGGGTAGGTGCAGGGTCAGGGATCTGGTGGAGAGCGTTGGGTGGGTGGGTGGAAGGAGGGTCAGGGGCCTGGTGGAGCGCGTTGGGTGGGTGAGTGGTGGGTCAGGGGCATGGTGGAGAGTGTTGGGCGGGTGCAGGGTCAGGGGCCTGGTGGAGAGCGTTGGGTGGGTGCAGGGTCAGGGATCTGTTGGAGAGCATTGGGTGGGTAGGTGCGGGGTCAGGGGCCTGGTGGAGCACGTTGGGTGGGTGAGTGGTGGGTCAGGGGCATGGTGGAGAGTGTTGGGCGGGTGCAGGGTCAGGGGCCTGGTGGAGAGCGTGGGGTGGGTGCAGGGTCAGGGGCCTGGTGTATAGCATTGGGTGGGTGTAGGGTCAGGGGCATGGTGGAGAGTGTTAGGTGGGTGGGTGCAGGGTCAGGGGCCTGGTGGAGAGCGTTGGGTGGGTGCAGGGTCAGGGGCCTGGTGGAGAGTGTTGGGTGGGCGCCTTATGCCCTGTAGTGATGGCTACTCTCTGAATCCTTCATCAGGTCTAGGCTTGATTCTTCATGTAGACCAGTGGTTCTCTTAAGGGAGCGCCGCGGCACCCGGTGCGCGGGTAAACAAAATTGGTGGGGAGCCACGGCCAACTCCCAATTAGGTCAAGGGAGCCATGGGTCAAAAAAGTTTGGGAACCACTGGCTTATGCCATTGCTCAGCCCCTGCTGACGGCCAATGTGCCTGTTTACATTAACTCCGTGAAAAAATATATACTGGCGCAGAACCTGGCTTTCCACTCGTTTCCGAGGGTAAATGCATTGAGTAATATTTGTAGAATTTTCAGGGAGAAGTGGAGCCAGTGGCAGGATAGGAGAGGTTACAGTGCAATGCGATGGGTGCAGGGTTGTATTGTGATCAAAAATAGGCCCTAGCACGCTAAAAAAAAGTAGCCCACATTTGCATCTTGCCTTTCCGCCAAACACTGCTTCGGCGAGCAGAGGCATGTTTTCTTAACTTCACTTAGATTAAAAAAATGCACAGATGTATTCACACTGGAGAAACACACCTGAAGTGAGGCCACTTCTGCTCAGACCCCCTGCCCCGGACAATCTGCATACACTAGTGGGTCATCCCAGCAAGAGAAAGGGAGTGACACCTCCGCCCATTGGTAAACGGGAGGTAATGGAGTTCCATCTGCCTCCAGAAAGACCAGTCAGGCACCCACATGGCCACTGGACAAACACAGACACCGCCCAAATCGCGCCCGCCCCCCCAGGCTGCCCAAAAAAGCAGTCCTCAGGTGTAACTCGGAAACCGGCCCCTCGGCCATTGCCCGAGTGCCCACTTTACCAATCCGACCCTTGTTGGTGACGAGCACATACCGATGCTCCCCCTCCCGGGAGCCTCGCGCCTCTGTGCTTGCATAGGGTCTCGGTTACACACCACTCTGATCATGCCTTGCTGGGGTCACTGAGTAATACGGAGCCCTGGAACATGATGTACGTTTAGTCACTCAGTGTCGTAATGCAGCTATGCATAGCTTATGATTCATGAACTCTGCTCCCCGGAAGGAAGGTGGGAATCAGCTTGTCATTCTTCAGCGGTCGATACAATAAGAACTAGGTTGATAGTGACAGGATTGGGCCAGGTGAAGTTAAGGGTGATAGTAACTCCTCTATTTCTGCATTTTTAAGTGAAGGTGTATCAACATTCTGTTTTACTATCTGCAGAGCAATCTACAAAGTTGTTGTCACAAATATTCCGCAAAGGACCAGCTATGCGAACATGTAGCATAGATATGTTAACTATTTCTAAAATGTTAAAAGGAAATAAGAGAGGCGATATGGGTTATGAACTGAGTGACACCTAACTTAGTAGTTTGATTATTAAAGCCCATTCTACATCTCTGGCTGTCACACCCCATGGCTTGTCATCACTTCCACTGGGCGCAACCTCAAGTGCTGCACCACTGCTTTCTGCATCATCATCTCCCTAGTCTAATGGTCCTGTGCTGCACCCTCTTCATTTCGATGACGGGCTGCACCTTTCCCAAACATCTCTAGGCAAGCCCTACAAAAAAACTCATGCCAACATTGCATCCAGTAGAAACCATCTTAGCTGGTCACGTGGAATTTACACCAGGATGGGCATTTTAAAAGACATGCTTTCTGAAAATGTACATGCATATACACATTTAAGGAATGATCATACATGTGCAATTGTTAAAGACTTGGAAAACCAAAATAAAGAAATGGGAGCATGTTTGAATTTATTATTCAGACGAATTCCCATTCGTCTCATCCTGCAAACTTCTAGACTCCAGACTCTAGTCAAAGCGGGAAGCTCACAGCCAACTTTCTCATCCAAACAAGACGCTGCTCTTTGAAGCATTTTGATTGGCTGGAGCAGGCTGGCTCCATGCTCAAAAGGTACTGGAGGCTTGTGCCTGCTCTCCAACCTAGCTGTCCAAGAAAGCCAGGTTGGAGAGGTTTAAATTGCACATGTCGGTTTGGCCATAGCAAGGTAGCCGGCAAAACCAACATAAGCAAAGCAAACTTAAGTGGCCACTCATCACTGCTTTCAATCATTGACAGCAGTGACGCACTGGACCAGCCCTGTCCTCGCACCCCATTTGCTGGCAGAGAGTAAAAAATAAAATGTTAATAAAATAATTTTGTTACCATTTAATTTGTTGCACTTTCTGAGCAGCAGTGTGTAAGGGGGGTTTACCCTCCTCCGCTTCCATGGAGGAATCGCACCTGTCCTTACATTGTCACTCCCCCAACCCAAAGAGAAACTTATTTCTGTCTCAAGATAATCCATTTGTTAACTATGGCTTTACTCCTTTATTCCTAACATGATGTGTTTGAGATGTTTAACATTGACAGTATATATTTATAAGCATAAGACATTCTAGCATGCACATTTATTGGGCCGGGGGACATCCAGCCGCTCCTTAAGCCTACTTTGCTTTTGTTATCTAGGCATTAAAAGTATAAAATCGTTCGCAGCTAGAAAAACGAACTGTATATTGAATACCGTCAAATACATCTATACTGCTGATCTTCCTTTTGGCTGAACAATACTTTTTTATATGCTAATAAACATTATTATCCTTCACAAATCCATGCACAACAAGGCAGTATAGACTTGTATGAGTGTCAGAGTTTATGTTTTATAACTGCCTTCTACGCTCAAGATATGGGATCACATCCACGCCCACCTACACAGTATTCTGGAGTTTCACTATAAAAGAGCAAAACTCCACACCACTTATAGTTCTACTGCATGAGAACTTAAAAGGCACACTCACTGGTTTCAATATAGTTCCCCATACATTTGCACCATACCATAATTCTTTTATAATTTACCAGTGTTCGTCATTAAAGTAACTACGATAATATTGAATCAATATTAGGTTCATTTTTCAAATAATCTTACACTTCAGGGAGGTTATAGTTCCCATTCTAAATGTATAAAATTAATATATATTAGATTGGTCCAAGCAAATGGAGGAAGTATCTGCTACAGTAGCTCAATGATACAACAGCCAGTAATAGAATCAAATCATCGTTATTATGCATGACAATTATCCAAGTATCTTTTCTTTTTACTATTCACAATCAATTAATCATTAACTATGGCCACTTTTAAATAGATTTATTAAGTGTATTTTTTAATAGGCATGTTGTATTGTGTCTCAAAAACCATTCATTGTGAGAAACTGATTTTTACTTATGGTGTACAGTTAGCTTAAAAAGATTAGTGATAAATATCAAACAGATAAAACCTGCTGATACTTACTGGGGGGAAATTGCTATGTATATACCTGGACATGCATGCTTTGGTAAGGTAAGCACCAAAATCCACATGTTTTCCTCAAAAACATGTGATTGGGTGGTATTTATAATTCCCAATAAATTCTGACTGAGTGAATTTGGATTTTATCAGGTGCGATTAATGTCACACCAATTAATGGATCTCTCAAAGTGAAGCTCTAAATATGCTTTTAAAGATCGCTTAGAGAAGAACAGCTGTTGCACTTACAATCAATTACCAATACATATCAGAAATGCAGCAATAAACTGCAAAATTAAATATTCATAGCTAGGTGTACATGAGTGGGACACACACTACGGCACCATAATTACAATAAGCATTGGCAAAGCCAATCTCTTCGGTGAAAACTATGAGCTTTGCAAATGCTGCTTTGAATAAGTCAGCAGCCATGGAGGCGAATGAAAATGTCATGATCATCTTTAAATGGGTTTGTTATAATATTAGAAATGCTTTGAAATATTGCCAGCATTGATGTGTGCACATCTGCGTCAGAGATATTTATGTATTTGGAACATTTTCAACAACCCCTTTAAAGACGGCTAGAGCGGATATGTGCACATACATGGCATAATAGAAAAACATGTCTTTGTGTCCATAGGCAGTTGTCTATAGTCATCTTGAAATGGGCAAAAATGGCAAAATGTCTTAAAACAGAAAGTAAGAAAAATGAGGCGTGAAAGAAGAGTAGAGACAAGCAGGGAGAGGAGGAAGAGCAATGGCGGAGAGGGTAGAGCTACATGGAGAATGAACAGTGATGGTGAAGTAAACAAGGGATGGTATTTTAATGAAATGAGTGTGGTGGAAATGAGTTACTGAAGCAGCATTGAAAGGGAATATGTGTGGGGCAACATTCAGGGGTAAGCAACAAAAGAGAAAGAAAAGACATGCAGTCCTATGCTTGAAGAAAAAGGAAAAAGTAGTTCCCTGAATTCAGGCACAAGAGCAGTGCCAGGATATATGTTAACGAATCAGAACACTGTAAAACTAACATGCTTTGGTGCTAGGCATACAATAGAATAAAAAGGTAAGCCATTGAATAAATAGGGGACTATTGACGACAATGTCAACCAGTTATGAGTATGAGGCTAATGCATAATTTGCTTTGTACATTGAAATATTCAATATGTTCAACAGAAAACTAAAAAATCTGTTGCTGGGGGCGTGGCCAAGCAGCGGAGCGAAATGGCCGCTTAATTCACCAGCTCCGTCAATCCTGTCTCCCCTGCGTCTATCCGATACACTAATCTGATTCCTAAGAGGAGGAAACCGTACAGGAAGGCTAGCGGAACCTTTTACCAGGGACTTCAAAGACCGTAGATCCACTGCAGCCAAAGTTGAGGGTCCTGTTTGCAGAAGGCCTTTGATGGTGCCTGAGCCAGGAACTGAAGTGCTTGATACGGCCGCAAGAAGGGCTGAGAGAGATGGCCCGAGTCAGCAGAGAGCCGCGGAACCGGACTACATCGCGGGGAGTTGACGTCGCCGAGATGGGTGGCACCCACAGGACCCATGAAACAGTGCAAAAGCCGACAGAGGGGTGGCGACGGAGCTGCGAGTAAAACCCAGCTGGTCCCAGGCCTGAGACAAAAAGAGAGAGGCCTGTGAAGCACCGGGGCGGCGATCTGGCTCTCAGTGCATACCAGGAGAGGCGGTGAGGAGCAGCGGAGCGCCGGTGTTGGGATTGACGATCGCATCAGGGCCCACCCCCCTCTCTTTTCAGACCCATCCCACCCTCCCCATGATTAAGCCAGCAGCAGAGCAGGGAGTAACTTTACCCCCATGGTGAAGGCGGCAAACATCGTAAGGTGGAACTCGTGCTTGCTGAGCCACCCTGCGGCACAACTAAGGGAGTTTGGGACGCTGTTGAGTGGCCTAGATGTGGATTTTCTGGGGGTGTGAGGACACAAAGACTGACTGAGCCACAGTGAGTACACACCACAACTTGCTGTGGTAGACCGGGCCTGCCGTCCAGGACTACCCCTCAATTTTGAAGGAAACACACGTGAGGGGCAGAGAACTTCACCCTCACCCCCAACCGATCCTTCACCCTGCAGACATGTTAGCTCGTGGCGAACAGGGATAGGGATACGGCTCCGCGCGGAGTAGCATAACACTAGGATCAGGGAGAGAGAGGTTGTGATGCAGTGTCCTGGGCCCACGCAGACATAACTATGGAAAAGACCAAAACAACAGGGGCAAATGGCTCCAAAACTGTCCAAACAAACAAACTTGACAGGTACACCTTACCCAAGGAAATGCTGCAGGAGCTCCACACCAGAGGCAAATCCATGGGCGACCCGGGAGGAGAAAATCAGGAGTTTACGCTGAAAGATGTCATCGAAGCGATAACTGGAATCAGGATCTCGATGGAACACAAGATGGACTCTATCTTGATCTCGACGAGAACCTTATCCGAACAAACCTCACCAAACTCAATGAGAAAGTCAAACAAGCAGAAATGACGACGACGAACCTAATTGGGGATGTCACCCAACTCCAAGGAGATGTTTGTGACTTATAGACCTTCTGCAAATTCGCTGAATACAAACTGGACAATTACGATGTGCGGCTTTGGTGGAACAATATATGCATACTGGGGGTGCCGGAGAAGGCAGAGGGGTAGGCACCAGACCTCTTTGTAGAGGACATTATCCTTAAATATCTTCAGCCCAAAGTCCTCAGCAAATTTTTCATCAGTGAAAGGGCACAGAGGGTCCCAGGAGGGTGTCCGAAGCCGTGGGCCCCCCGACGCCCGATGTTGGCGAGAGTTTTGAATTTCAGGGACAGAAATGTGATCCCTCAGAACGCCAAGACAGCGCCTCCTCTCCGCTACGACAAAATCACCTTCTTCCCGGACTTCACGCAAATGGTGCAGAGGCAGAGAAGGTCCTTCTTGATGGTGAAAAAGAAGCTCAGAGAGAGAGGATTTAAATATGCAATGCTGTTCCAGCGCGCCTTCGTTTGGAGGCTGAGGGACAAGCCTAGTTCTTTGAACAACCGGAGGCAGCGTCCAACTGGCTTGAGAGCCGGGCATACCGTAACTCTAGCAATCAAAGCAGTGGCGACGAATCAGCCTCCCAGCCAAAGGGATGAAGGTGCCTATGATGAAGGCGGGGCCTCATCGGACCTAAACTAGTCCACAGCTATGTTGATTCAGGTACCGGGGACCCAGTGCTGCTACCACCTGCCGGGGGTCCTCTTCCAGCCACCTGTATTTAGAACTGTTAAACATGACTCTTCTTGAGAAATGCATTGCAGCAATTCGGGAGGTGGGGACAGGGGGACGGAGTAATGCGCCCCACTTATATCTACTTTTAGTTAATCAACAGGGCGACAAACACTCTGCAAGTTCTAAATAGGCATTTCTATGCCCAGGTAGCAGTGAAGCGGGGAGGGGGTTGTTGGGTTGGGGATTTTTGTTTGTTTATTGTTGTGGTTTTAACATCGACAATGCATATTGACTACATTGCAGAGGATACAAAGACTTATTTTGGATTCAATTAGTACACAGTGGGACAAAAGTGCTAAAATACTGAGCCAGAATGTTAACAGGCTTGGAGATAAGATCAACAAAGTATGGTCCTTCAGTATATTAAAAGGCAGGCCCCTGATATTGTTATGCTTTAGGAAATGCACTAGGTGGGGAACTCATGTAAGTCAATGCACAGATGGGGTTACAAAATGGTAGCTCATGCGAGATTCACTTAGCTCGCAGGGCGTGGGTATTATGTTGAAAAAATTGTTCCCCCTCACCGTAAATTCCACATGGACTGACGACCGGGGCAGATATATAGGAATCATGGGTACATGGGAGGGGCACACCATAACACTTGTGTTAGTCTACATACCACCTGGCCTGCAAGCTACCACACTTAAGGACTTGGGCACTATCTTACTAATGCTGCCAGACGGTTTGCTAGTGCTTGGAAGTGACCTCAACTCAGTAGTCTCGGGCACGTTAGACCGCTATGCCCTAGTGAGATAGGGCCATCTTCTCGCTGGCTGCCAGACTTTCTTGAGGTCATGGGGCTAGCTGAGGAGTGGAGAACATACAACGAAGATAAAATACAACATACTTTCCAATCCGGAGCTCACCACAGCCTTTCCCGCATAGATTACATCCTAGTCCCCTCCCCACAAGTGGCAGACATTCGCGAAATTAGACACTTAGCCAGGGGCATTTCTGATCACTCCCCGATGTGGGTATAAATAGTCCTTAACCAAGCAAGGGTGGGGAGACTTGTCCACATCAGCCCATAAGTATTAGACCTAAAACCCCTGAACTCTAGACTACTTTAAGAATCAAGTGGAACCTTTGCCAAGGAGAAGAGCTGGAGAAACTGAGAAGATGTACTCCCCCTTTGCTGTATGTCTGGGGTTGGCCTGCAGTTGCTGTTTCTGCCAAGGAAAGGAGAAGAACTTTGCTGTGTACTGTGTCCCTTGCTTGAGGAAAGTCTCCAAAGACTTGAGTAGAGCTTGCCTCCTATTTTCGAAGTCTCAGGAACACAAAGACTTCACCCCAGCTCCCCTGAACTTCCTTGCTGGGAGTTCTGACCTGCCAAGAAGTGCCTGTGACTGTGTGGGGCCTCTGGAGGTTGTTTCTGCTTTGGGAGCTGGAAAAACAATGCAACAACAAGAAAATTGATGCATCGCTCTTCTTGCAACAGTTTTTCCGACGTAACGTCGTGGTGCATGAAGAATCTGCCCACATCACGCGCCGAAACCGACGCAGTGCCTGTCGCCGCTGCAAGAATCGACGCATCGAGGAATCGCAGCGGTGGGAATCGATATAGCGCCGCTCAATGCCGCTGGATTGTTCGCCGACACATCCCAAATTTTCACGCATCGTCCATGTGCGGCAAGTTTTCCCTGAAGCATCACACACTGATCGGAGTCGTCTCAGTTTGATACTGTTCAACAGTCTGTCCATCAAATGTTCTTTTTGCATTTGTCACCCGAGTGGGACGATATGCCCAGACGTGGGTCCCGTGCTCTCCATGCCACTGAAATAAAGCTAGCCTGGCTGTTGGGGTGAAACCCCGAAACTGTATATAACTGACTTGTTTCTAGTCCAGGGAGGACCTGACCTGTCAGTTCAGGATGGACTGTTCCCATAGGGAACAGGATCAAGTCTGATTTACATATGGCTGAGACTAAACTGGAATGGAATGGGGAGCAAAAACACAATGGATTTAGGCCAATGCTGGGATGAATGTTTGACACTGTTCAACATTCTGTCTATCAATTGTTCTTTTTGCAACTTTCCAAAAGTGGCATTTCCAAAATCATAATTTAAAATCCATCTTTACCATTACGATAGCTACAAGGCTGCACACAACTGTAGTCTCATTTCTGCAGCCTACACACGTGTGCCCATGGGTTCAACGTTGTAGCGGCTTTATCTTAAAGGCAGGCACTGGCGATGAACACATGCATTACAATTACCATACATTTACTGGAAGTGAGACTCAGGTAGTGAAACTTACCCACAATAAAGGTGCAAAAATCGAGGTGATCAAAAAGCAAAAAATAGGGTATTCTAAATGGAAGGAATTCATTTGCAACAATATCCTATTAATAAATCTGTTTAAATATTCTTGTGCAATGAACACCTCCAAAACATCATGGCTGTTTTCTGCTATTGTAGGAAAGTACAGTCTTCTCTGATTCATTCAGGAGCTTAGGTTAACGTTTCTATTATGTTGAAGCCTTCAAACTTTTACAGCAATTGTAAATTATTATTGTGACTCCTATTCCTTTTTTTTTATTTCATTTTTCAGATTCTAAGCACAACATGGATCCAATAATTGCTATTTTCTAGAAACAGCTATATTAGTCCACATTTTGGTCTGGAATCTGGTCTCTCATCTGTTTCCAAGCTTACCATCGACTCCAGATGGCACAATTGGCAAAGTGAACAATACTGGGCCAGATGGACAAATCTTTAGCTGGTACAAACTCCGACACTATTTCCTATGTATCAGGTCTACCTTAGGAACCTGTAAAGTTCTACTGTCTGAAATGTGTTTGAAATGATTTACAAATTGCTTTTTAGCTGGAGCATGTTGAGGGTGTCACTTGGAAACAGAGATTCAGAATCCTACATAACAATGGTTTGTGACCAAAATTCCAGTTACAAACTATTGATTAATTACCAACTCCTTTGTTAGGTTGGTTACTCATTAGCAAAATTAGGGAGTCCCCGTAACACCCATTCCCCTTTGCGAATTGGAGGGCACATTTCAGGAGGAGTAGGCAGTTGTCCGATGGACCACTGCAAACTGTCAATGAAACTTTTCAAGGAAGAATAATTTAAAAAAAGAAAAAAACAGCTCTGTTTCCAATAGAGAAGTTGAGCTACTTTGAAAAAAGCTTTCTTTTTGTTAAAAGCAATCAGAAGGATGGTGGTGTGCTGAACATTTCTGACCCTTATACCTGTGACTGTGACCAATCATAGTGAGTGATAAAATTGCAACCTGTCTAGTGAATACTCATTAGGCAGGGTACCTTGAGACTTTTGGAAACCAACCTGTTCGTACATAGGACAGTTCTCAAAATCTGAATCAATTTGCAAAACATCAGTGTGCATTTTGAGATCACTTTTTGCACATCGATTCTTGGTACATCTGGCCCTCTGTCCTTGTTATTCAGTGGAAGAGACCAGTCAAATTAGTAACCTAATAGTTGATGCCAGTATATTTAATTCATATTTTCGCTTTGTCCCATTTGAACAGAATGCATCCAATACAACTTGAAGTAATATCATACTCCCATTGACCTCATGAAATGACTGGTTTGAGCCATTATCGCATCAATAATCGCTCAAAGTTTTTCCTATTTAATACTAAATGGCAAGAGAAAGTAAAAGGAGTTAAAACGACAGCAAATGAATGACATCCAAAACAGAGATTGCTTTTTGTCCCTGCCTTCTTTACTCCTGAAGCTATGAGTGGCAATGGCACTGCCCGCGGTTGCAAAGTGCAAGCAAGGGGAGGCAGGCATACAGTACCCTAAATTAATGTGTACATTTGTTTCTGCATTTTTATTAAACTTGATAACCACAGTTGCAAACCATAAAAATGTACAAACATTAAAATATTTTCAAACATTTTTAATGATGACAAAAAACGAAAGCTCTTCTACAACATCTGTATTGACGACAAACCCTCACAAAATCAGCAAATTATTCAATAACAGATTCACCACAATACAGTATAGTTTCATTTAGTGCTGTTTGTTGGACCAAATGCAACACATTTTGCCCAGTAGAATGTTGTTTAATTTAATTAAAAACATAACACAATATCAAACTCCAGGGCGCACCATAACTTTTTGGAATCTTTTCTGAAATGTTGTTTCTTTTTAATTACCTGTATTTCTGGTGTGTTGGTTTGTAATTTAATGCTTATATGGCATATCATGAGTTCAATTTACAATGAATAAAAATTATTCAAAACAACTTTTGGGCATTATGCGCAATGGATGTAATCAATCAGTTTTCAAATGTATGGCTTTCTTTGATCGTATAGCTAAAGCTAACGTTGTTGGTACATCAATGTGAATTCTGGAGACCAGCTTTGCATAGTCAATTGAGGTGCTATCCAAAGTTATAATAAACTCTGTGAATACATGCCTTAAATTCAATCTATATTTTTTTGGGGGTAGGTAATTTAAATCTGAAAAAGTCTACTCAATCCTAGAGATGAAGACTTGAATCCAAAACAAGGGTTGCAGATTTCTTATTTTTTGCCCATATGTTATACTTGGGGTTTTCTGAAAGCTCACACCCAAATCTACTTTCGCACAGTGGTAGATAATATACGTATGGTCTATGTTCATACTTTTCGGTCTACTTTACTTCCTAAGTATGTCTTACTTTTATAAATTTGTTCCCCTGTTTTTTGGGATTCCCTTGATTGAATAACTATGTTGTGATGATTGTTAAAAATTTGTGTTGTTGGTGCGGCTCTAATAATTTGCACAATTTATGAGAAATGGATACGAGTGATATCACTGATCTAAAGCTGAGCTGGTGTGTAACAGTACCAGTTACAATGAAAATATGGTTAGCATATGTATCTCGTGTTGACATCAGCGGTGATCGTTTGATTTGCACAGATCCTTTAGCTGTAGGTACGTTGCTCAAGCAATCTGAGCTTTTGACTAGGAGACTAATAGAGTAAGAAACCCAGAATACATGCAAAAATCATCTGCCTAATTGGTACACTTTTTATTCTGGCTAACATCAGTTCCTAAAAAGGCCAGTTGTAATTTGATCAAAGATAGCGGCTCTGCATTCCCCTTCACAACTTCCATCTCTTTTGCTCCAGAATTAGTTTTACCTAAATATGTATTATGTGATAGGTAGGAAATTCAGTAAAAAGTTACAAGGTCTTACTCTGATAATTCATCTGCTTGACTGCAGCTCAGATAACTGATTTGCCCTTAGCAGCTTGCACAGCTTTGAAGCACGGCATTCCCAAAGAATGTGCACATGTGCATCATCGAACCCTAAATGTCCCAGCTCAGCTCCTCCATGTTTGCAAAATTCAGCAAATCAAATCTGTAAAAAGTCAATGCCAATCATAACATCACTTGTTCTATTATATTCTAGCATGTATGGAGGATTTTGACAAATTCAATTGACTGCAGAAAAATAAATTACCTAGAGGAGAAATAGCTGACACATGAGGCATTTAGTGGTGTATTTGTATTTAATGCACCTTTACAGAGGACACGTCAGCAGCGAAAAGATCAATATGAGGCTCCCATTTCACAGGAAGCACTGTTGAAGTCTTTACCGTGGCTTTCAGAGCTCGTCGTTTTTCACAGGCTCTCAAAATAATGGATAAAAACTAAGGGGCATGTTCACAAGCCCCTATACCTACCACAACGCCACGTTCAGTGACTTTGTGATGACGATACAGGCCTCGCCTTATACACAAGGCAGTGTTAAGTCACTTAACGTGACGGTGGGTGGTCCATCGCAACATCCATTGATTTTGACGCTGGCCCCTATTCACAAGGACAGCGTAAATAGGTGGCAGCGCCAAAATTAAGACCAGGAAAATCCTGGTCTTAAACAGGCAAAACTTTGAGAAATGCTTTATTTCTCCTCGCTTTTCCTTTTTCCATGTGTGCTGCCTTGTTGCATTTTCAGGTTTATTCCACTTTGCTGTATGTGCATTCAGGGGGAGGATTTCCAACCTCATTAAAAGAATACAGGGGCAGATCCTATGATCTACTAAAAAGTATGTATATTTCTCGGGGGATTTATATACTGTAGTTTTTGCATATTCTATATAATGTTTTAATTGAAGACGGTGCTCTACGTCAAGGTGGAAACCTAATTTTGAGGTCATATTCTTTAAGAAGAGCTTCAGAAGTGCCGGAGTCCAAGTTTCTAAATGGGATAGGCTAGAAGCATTATTAAGGTTCTTATTAAAAGTGTAACCCGACAGCTCTTCTCTAAAGGTTTCCAATGTTAAAATATGCTTTAAAGTACCAGAGTCGGCGTGTAAAAGATGGTAAGCCCATCTTATTAGATTTGAGATGGCTCTTGCATAAATGCTGACTAAGGAGAATTCCAGATGTAATTTTTGGGCCGGGACAGCTTGATTTATTCTTATTAGTCTCCGTAATGAATTCCCTTCTCCATTTTTACTGATTTCCAGGTTTTTATGTGCATATATTTTCTAAACCATAGGTTAAAATAGGCGGAATTTTCATCCGAAATGCCTCTAACATAGGTTGGAAATGTCTATTTCCAGAGGAGGAGTACAGCCTTAACAATGCTCCTACATAGGCATCTGCCTTTTGACCTATGTGTTGTAGATGAGATGTGTTCTGTAGGGTTTGGGTGAAGATCCGACTTAAACACATATATTCTTTAACTGACTCAAGTGATTTTCCCCCCAATGTCCATTTAAAGTGTTGCAATCACTTTTATTAAAATGTAATATTCTAACAGCTGTTTGAATTGCTTTTCCCCTCTTTCTTCTCATTTTATTTCTGGTCTGTGATTCTTCAGTGGTGCCTTATGAATTTGCGGCAATTTTCGATGAGACTTAGGGATCTATTACGAGTCTGGTGGCCCACGGACCACCAGTCTCATGGTGGTCCAGGAGTGGCGGTCTCCCAACCACCTATTATTATTCGGGAGGTCGGACCTACACAGCCCACCGCAACCACCAGGGAACAGCTGTTCCCTGGCCGGGTTGCGGTGGTGTGGGCAGAATTGCGCATATGGCCAGTTTCCTCTTCTGTATGGGTTTCATGGAGGTTCCACTGCCATGAGAACAGTGGTGGAGAGGAAACTCACATGTGGATCTTGTGTGCATTTCTATCAGTTACTGCACGACATGGACTTTAAAATTCATACAGTACAGGAACTGTTTTTGGTATTCCCATTGCGATGCCCATTTTCAGGGCAGCAACGTGGGAACATCAAAAACAAAGCCCGCCTGACAGGAGGAAACTCCTAGTCTGGCGGACGGCCTGACCACGGCTTAGACGATGCAGCGGCAGGTAATATAAAATGAACGCTAGAGTAAATGTTATTCCTGTGATACACATCAATAAAACGATTCCCTGAAGTGTACCACCTGCCATGGTGTAGCAGCTGGCACTTTGTGAAACCATCTTTTATATCACATATTTTCATTAAGACATTAAGACACGAGCCATATTTCAGTAGTTTTAAATCACCGTAAATAAGCACGGCCGGATTACAGAGATTGCAACGTCGTCATGAATTTTTTAGCCAGATGACCAGCTGAAGAACAGCATTTACACTGAACGTCATCAAGGAAACCTGATTTTTCATTCTTTGGTCGATATAAATCTACTTTTTTTTCCCACTTTTCCGCCAGCTTCAATGACATCACGTGGGTTAATGCTGCCCATTTCAATGCATTTTTTGTACCTACACTAGTAACAAATTCGAGTCAACCAATGCAACATGAGATTTCCTACTGCAAATGTAAACGTTCCTGTGTCAGAAGTCCCACTTATTTATCAATATTTATACTCTAATGATGGAGCATGGTTTGGAGACTGATTTTGGCAATTATCTAAATTTATGAAGCCAAACGTTTTACGGTTTTCTCACTCAACGCAATTTGTCAAATATATAAAAATGACATATTAAGTCACTAATATTTTTGCAATACATAACAGCCATATTGCGGCCCAGATTTACTAAACTTTGCGCACACCAAAGTAATGTAAAATGACAAATTAGTGTTTACTTTCTAGCTCAAAAGGTATTTTGGGTTGGAAAGCTGCACTTTTCGTAGCGTAAAAAGCACTTTGCTTCACTTTGCATCAATGTATCATTACATTGGCGGCCTAGCCCAGGCACCCACACATTTCTACTAAAATAGACAGACACAGTGCTATGCAGCTTAAACTAACACCTCTTAGAACCAGGCTTTAACAAGGGGAAATATGTTTATTTCACTAAATACACACACCCACACACACACACTGCATGTCTGCTGAAGTGGGCAGTACTCACCCATTGTGTAGGATTGTTCTAGGTTTGCATAGCACAGGAATGTGTACTTCAAGGGTATGCTTCCAGTGCAAATCCCCTGATAGGCAATGCACATTCACTTCTGCACCATGGTGCAAGGCTGTGTAAGATGGTCTAATTAGGGGACAGTGCAGAGGATGGCAGCACCATCAGTTCAATCTTAGTAGATATGGCTATGCACTGATTTTTTACCTTTGTGCAAAGCAGCTCAGCAAATGTAGTTGTTGCACCATGGTTTTGTGAAAAATTAGTCAATATTCCGATGTAAATTGTGCCACAAATTTGTAACAAACAGGGGGGCATATTATCAACAACTAGCGATATTTATCGCTAAACAAGCTTAGCAACATTTTTGTTATCGCAAAGCATCGCCGGATTTTATCGCAGAGATGACGTGCTATTAGCACCGTTTATCTTCAATGCGATAAAATAACCGTCAATAGCGGCGAAATGCGTGAATATCACTGGAAAACCAGCGATATTCACGCATCATCGCCAATTGGGTCTAAGCCAGAATATCCACCTCCCATTGGATATAATGGCTAAGTACTGGTCTGAGCAGGCGTTAGTTTTAAGAGCACATTTTTTTATCGCTACGCCTGTCTTGCTAATAGGCGATAGCAACGTTAGCGACTGCTTTCAGTCGCTAACTGGTTGGGTACGCCCACTTTGCATGTCATTAGCGATAAATATCACTGACATGCAAAGCGGGCCCCAAACCGCTCGCTATCACCTAAAAGCTGTCGCTAACTGATGATAGCGACGGCTTGCTAATAGTAAATACAAAAGAGCCACGCAATAATCCCCTCGGGACTGGGTATATTCAATAACAAAATAGCAAAGTGTCCCCAGAGAAAACATTGAAAAATTACTTACAATTTGTATAAATGTCATATTCATGATCAATTGTTATATATAACCACAGGGAATATATGCACATATACTGAAATATATTAAAAAGTATATATAATTCCACTTGGAATATCATCAAACAATGGCTGGCAACAAACAAACTACTGAAGTTCATACATTATTGACAGTAGTATACAGAACACCTTTCGCATGAGTAATGGGTAGTCAAAACACCATATTGATGGGAATTAAATACAGCATATAATCACATTTACAAACTGTGAAATCAACAAATGTACGGAGTGTTGTTGGACGTCAACGTTTCGGTCCCCTGTTGGTCTACCAGATCCTTGGGACCATCTTCAGGATGGAAGGGTTGAACATATACATTCGTTTTAGAAGAAGACAATCCAGAGGTGAGTTAATATACAGCGAGTATGTCTGGGAAATCAGACATCGTGTGACGTAGGAATCAAGCCAGAGGGCACTTATATCACAGACCAGCAGCGCTTGTTCTAAGGACGCCTCACTACAAAGTTAGAGAGCAGCGTCTCCTCAAAAGCACTTGAGTAGTAGTAAGCGCGATGTAATCAAGCAAGAAATCACCTGTATCAAAGACCAGCAGCTCTTGGTCTCAGGACGCCCGACTTCCTAGGCGGGCAAAACTTCAGTAGTTTGTTTGTTGCCAGCCATTGTTTGATGATATTCCAGCTTGCTAATAGGGCGATGAAAATATCGCTGCTTTGCAGCCGAAAACGGCCACAAAAGCGGTGATAATTTCATTTCGCCTGCCTTGATAATATGCCCCAGGATTTTTTCCCTTTTCATTTTTCTAGATAGTTTGAATGGTTTGCTAGCATATTGAATCTTGCTAACTTCATCTTTAGTTGATAACCACTGCTATAGTGAGTGCTGTCTGGTAACTTTACCAAAGAGCATTGAGGGGTTGCTGCATGGACTGCAGCATGCTGCTCCAATTTCCCTTTTGTAATGTACCATTTTTAGGTTAAGTCTAGAATGCACAGCTGTCTCTTCGAGACATATATATACTTTGTGGACTTACAGCACATCCATTGCTTTTCATTTGTCTCTTTGGGTGTCCTTTAAAAATTCTTGCATCCAAGTGGTTGATCTTTCCTATTTGTGCCTGCTTTTGATCAGTTGTTTACTGCGATACAGCAGTTCCACAGTGCTTGTACCATTCCACTTGTCTCATTTAAGCAATTGTAAAAGAGACTTCTTTTTCCTTTGTCCAAGAGTACTGCACACTAACGCTCAATCTTTTTAGTTGCTCTGAGCTCACAGGGTTGTAATTCTCGCTTTGAGCTCTTGGCACTGCACCCGCTGTTATGTGTCACCATCGCGGCCACATCTTGAGGCTGCACGCCTTTTATCAGCACGGTACCCGCTTCACAGTTGCTGCTCTTTCCTTTTCAGTATGGCAGCTGTGTGCCTTTTTTCTACATGGTGAACACTTTGTTAAACTAAAGTTAGCCTTTTTAAGGGTATGTTTCTAAATGTGTGTGTACGCACCTTCTAGCATACCTTAAGAATATATTTAAAAGCAACAGTTGACGTAGAAGGGCTGGAAGTAGAGATCAGAGTGTGAAGGCTCCCTGATGCATGTGCTTAGCCATGACACACTTTAGCACAGGCTCTGCCTCCCCCTGGCTCCGATACTGGACGGAGTTTTGCGGCAGATACAGTAAAATAAAGCACTGCTTACTGCAAGAGGAGCACATCTGATGATCAGGCCCAGAAGAGAGAGCAGACATGCCCGCAATCAGCCGCCTGCTTGTCTACCCTGCTATCCATTTCCTTGTCACTCTGACCTCCAGTTGATCACAAATAGCTGCAATAGGCCTCTTCCTGCATCTGTCCAGCTGACCTGTAGCAACTGGACCAGGCAGGACCTTTTCCTGCATGAATACAGTTGGTTAACTTTTAAATATCACCTTTGGTACTCCTAAACACATTTCGGTGTTTTAGTAATTCAGTATCCACAGCGTCAGTCACAAATCATGATTTACTTTACTTTACATCTTCAAATAATTGTTGGGTGTAATTACTTTAGACATATAATTACATGTTGTATACAGTGGCAACTAGTGGCTTTCCTGAAGAAGGCGCTCCTGTGCCGCAACGCGTGTAGAAGAAATTGGAAGAATTATCCCAGCTAGCCACAAGAAGACTTCATTGTTGCAATTAAGACTTTACCAACATTTAATCTATGTACTTTTTAGACATTATTTGTATTGTACATATTGTTTTTGGTCACATTTGGTCAAGTTAGCGTCTTGTGTGTATGTGTGGTTTTGAATGCTAATGAAAATGCAAGATGACTGAAAGGTCATGGGCAATTTACCCTAAGACTCTCTAAGTATAACATGTCAATGTTTTTTATATTTATGATACATGAAAATATAGTGAAATATACTGAAAAAGTTATATAAGAATAAAGTAAAAAAATATCATCTTTGAATACATGTTCCTTCTCTTCTTTTCTTGTTCATACACATGTTCTGTGCCTAGCTCTAATACTATAATTTCAATCATAGCTTATTGTTTAGTATATTCTCAAGAGTAGCCCTTGGTCTTTCTCTATTAACAGATCCCAGGAATCACCAGTGTAGTGTAGGAGTAGAAAATTGCCCCAGTTAGCATTGGGGAGTAGACTGAGGTTACCCAAGTTTCCCTGGGTGAAAATGAAATGGTACCCAAGGCCTACATTCCTGATAGTACTACAAAGTACAGGCAGTGGCCTACCATTGATGATAATGGTCAGAGGGTGAAGGCTCTGAGAGACACAGCCGCCAGTATGACTGCTGTCAGATGTCAGCTTGGCTAATGTCTGTAGAGTAGATTATCTGAAATGTACACCACCAAATAGTGACTGCTGACAACCAGGCCAGCTGCCATGCCATAGCAATGGTTTCCCTTGAGTAGGATGGTCTCTCTGGTTCTCTAAGAAGTAGCAGTGAGTCTAGCGATACCTGTGTACTGTCTGCAAATGAACAGCCTACATTATACTATGCTGAAGAATGTAGAGATCCAAGACCACACTAAAATGTTGGGATTGCCTGAGTTGGTGCTCAGGACCACAAATCTATGGCAGCCATCAAGGGAGTAAAAACAGTGGCCTAGGTTCCCACCAAGAGGAGAGGGGGCAGCCTCTAAAATTCTCACAGGCAGTGAGGAGTTTGTCCTTGAGGGGGAGAGCCTAGTATGTACAGGGGAGGAGATATTTACCATGAGAGACCTGAGCTGGTCGGGTAGCAAGCTGCAGAAGGATGGCACTTTACTCATCAGGGTATTCAGTGACAAACTTTATCCCAGAAGAACTGCAACACCTCTGGTGATCACTCATTTGCTGGATGGGCAGCTTTCTTTATAGTGAGCCTAAGGTACATGAGCCTGGGTCGACCAAAGTTTTGGTGGCTTTCCAGTGCTATCAGGCCTTCCTACTGGAGCTGAGTATTGATATCCCCTTGGAAGAACATCTGCGGAAGGCCAAACGTTTTGACCACCTGTCACCCACATTTGTTGGCCCCAGATGAGTATCAAGTCAGATGCGTTCTGCAGCTCATGTATGACTTGTCAGGCCAGTGGAAGTCCGGGGGGAAGCACAAGGCTCCCCTTCAGAATTTCCATGTGTCGGAAACACTTTTTTTTTAAAAACCTTTATTGTACAGAAGGCGCGCACAGATACGGGCCTACAACCCACCGGGCCGGCCACCACAATAAAGAAACATAGGAGGCAATACAGGAGAGACAACAGGATTTCTAAATAGCTCATATGAAAGGCAAAGGCAACAAGTCTTTGAGTCGCCATCACGGACAGGATAAAAGTAGGTTAATTTTATAATAGAATAAAGGGTGTCACAGGATAATGTCAATCTGTAAAGTCCAGAGGGCCGTGGCGGGCCGTGAGCAAGCCGAAGTCTCGAATACAGGAAAAGACCAACAGAACAATACATTTTGGCAAAGGCAGAACGTAAGTCCCACATCAAGAACAATCACAATCGCTGCTCAGCACCCACCCGCCACTATCAGGGCACATAATAATAAAACAGCGAAAAATACGTTTACAAAACTAAAAGCCCTCCGTTACAACAACCCAAGGGAGGAAAAGAAAATGGGGTGGGGAAAAGGAAAAAAGGGGAGGAAGAGGACATCAAAAAAGGGGAGGGGGAAAGTGAGGGCGCAGCGTCAGTGCACGCCCCCCACGGCTAACAAAGCACCCAATACTAATTCGGCACATGGAACTAGTGGCAACAGGAGAAATGAATGCGTAGTAAACCGTGACAGCAGACATACCAAAAGGGCCATGCCAGCACAAACACCCCGGGGGGCTACGTGCCGACACCGCGCCACGAAATTAGGGGATACATAAGAGCCATAGAACCAAAAAGAGGAACAGGGAAAGATACAATAAACAGACCCCCCCACCACCCCGCACAGCCCACCCTGCACCCCTGCAGAAGGCTATGGCCTACCCCCCAGCAGCGTGCCTGTCGCCCTAATTAGAACCCGAAATATAGAGAAATATAAGAAAGAAAGAATCACTTAGATTAAAAAGGGGGGGAAGGGGAAATAGGGAAAAAACAGCGGGAGAGGAGCCACATAATCAAAACCCCTTCAGCTCCCACCCCCCCGCCCGAAAATACTCAGAGCCCACGGGAAGATAATAAACACACGGATAAGCTCCAGGAACGTAAAGACGTATCAAACATAATCATACAATTATGAACGGATCACCCAACCATACCACAAAATAACAGTCCACAGAGGCAAGATCAGCTCAACCCTGCCCTCGTTTTTCGCAAACTGTAATCGTCCAGCGCACCAGGAACCAGATCACATAAAACAGGAGGTGAAGAACAGGGAGTCGAATCAAAAATACACTCAAGTTGTAGCGATCGTGACCCGGATGATCCAGAAAGTACAGAAACCACTTCATGCAAAGCAGGCAAAGTTCCGATGAGAATACGGAGAAAGCCGGTCCAGCGGCACCGTCACAGGATCTTCGTACGGCCATGTGAGGCAAAAGAGGAAAAGGAGACCCATCGAGGTCGATCCAGACGGGATCCAGCCGGGGAACCTCCGGAGCAGAAGGAGGCACAGGACGAAGAAGGGCAGCGGACCCCCGCACATCCACACCATCAGCAGCCTCCAGGTCCACGACCCCAAGGAAAGTTCCAGCAGCACACAACAGAGATGAAGCCGCACAAACCGAGGGGGGTCCGGCAGGCCCAACAAAGGGACCCCCCTCCAGGATAGTGTGGAAAAGTAAATTTTGCCATGTTCTGTGTCCCTACGCTTCATCCATCATATGTTATGTGTGCATGACCAATATGCATATGTTATTCCCCATGTCTGATTAATGACGCAATTCCAGTTGTGTCCACCTCTAGTATGCCAGTTTCCAGTCCTCGTGAATACTACGAATATCAGGCCTATGTAAAGTAATGTTGCCACGTTTCTCAGTGTGCACGTTATTCCATTATAAAGTCCCCGTTTCTAGGCCTCAAAAGGGCCCGGACATCAGATTCAGCTCCTGTCTCCTGAAAGCCTCGCTGAGGAGCGATACAGCCCCCACCTGTATCCTCGACCCTTCACTTACTTCCTGCCTCGCAGTGCCCGATGCAGCTTGGCTCTGCCTCTGAGTCTGCCAAAAGTATGTTATAGTTCCAGCTATCAGTTCAGTCCTCCTCTTCTGCATTCCTAAGCTACTGAACTGCATCAATAGTTTCCGTCATTGTCTAGCCTTCACGGCTCCACGTTAGAGAAATACTGTATTAATGGTCATTTAATATTCTTCATCACGCACTACATGTAGAATAATGCATGGTCCAGTCTTAGAATCAAGTTAGCTTTTCCCCTCGTGACTTCTAGTTTATATCAACATGTTCCCTAAACATCAGATACCAGATAGGGTTTAGGTACATGTCGCTCCGACCCTCCAGACTTTAGTCTCTGCTCCTAGCACAGAGTTCGTAGCCCCCAGCTTCTCCTAGTAACACGTCATTGCCAGTTTTCGCGCACCATTAGGTTAGAGGTCCCGGCTCCTTAGGTAGCCCCCTCCAATGTTTCCGCCCATTCATGACATATTCTGTTACGTTTGCATCACATGTCTAAGTATACTCCCAGTTACACCTCTTTTTACTGTTATCTTTCGCGACTGCTACGCGTCACGCCTTCTGCTCCACCCACTGCTACGCCTACTGCAATGTAATGCTATGTGTTTGCGCTATGTATATAAGTCAATGCATTGTTATTAAAAGTTAGCGCGCTCATCCCAGACCCGGCCCCAGCAGCTGCTGGGCCTCTTTTCCCCTGCTGGGTCATTCTATGCAGGTTGTCCTGATCCTGTCCTTATGCTGTAATAAACCTGCAGAAACTCCTACTACCTCGAATCTTGACTCTTATTTTATTGAGCTATCTGTTATTCATTCATTCATCCAAAAATAGATCCGGTATTATTTATTTATATACCACATAATGGCGCCCGAACAGGGACTTGCCCTTTCCCCACGCGTCGGTGAAGCCACGTCGACCCCCTGACCCTCTGCAGCCGTGACGGAACCATACCGGCCACGTGCAGATATTTCTGCTTCAAGTATCCCTCAGGCCCACGGAGGAGACGGAGGAGGCGGTCCAGCATCCGAACGAGACGGTGGAGGAACGCGGCGAGTCCCGACCAGAGCCCAAGCCGAGAGTCCAAGGTCCGAGGTATCCGGAGGCCCACCCGTAACTGAAGTCCGAAGTTCGTCGTCCGTCGTCGTAGCAGTCCAGTCCAGTCCGAGGCCTTCCGTTCTTGCTGCCCGGTGAGTACCGTTGCTGGGGTAGTATCTAGACAGGGTCACTTTAATTGACTCTGGTCTGTGGGTTGGTGGTACACAGTCCCACAAACGAAGTGTCCACTTCGGTGGATGCGGGTTCTGACGTGTCTCTTTATGAGACCGGTAAATGTCGTACTGTTACAGCAGTGCATCCAGTAATTCTAGTCTGTTCCGTTCTCGAGAAATTCTGTTCTGTTTCTGTTTTCAGTATTCCAGGTAATATTCTGTTCGAACTGTTATTTCATAATGTTCTTCATGTATTTTAATGTTGTGGTATGAGTGTGATGTGATTTCGTGTTTTTATTGTGTATTGTATTGTGTCCAGATTACAGTTCAGTCATGCCTATATTTTCCAAGTTACGTCAGTTAAAAACTAGAAAGGGTCTGCTAGAGGAAGCAGTTCCTGTCCCACCTAGGGACAGTCCAGGTCACTTTATGTATCAGAAACATGGCATAAGCGCCATAATGTATCTAGATTTATGGGTAGAGTATACCAAACAGTTAGAAGAAAAGTATAGATGGCCGGTATCGGGTACATGGGATGCCGAATGTATCATGCGAGTAGAAGAAGCATTATGGAAAAAGAAAGCCAGACAGTCACAGAAAGATGCCATCGAGTTATGGCGTAAAGAAGCGCATAGAAGAACCGAAAAGGAAGTCAGAAAGTCAGAGTTAAGTAGAGAATCCCAAGAACGAGCCCAAGAAAGAGAATTAATCGAGATAGGTGAACAAGTCAAAGCCGAACAGTCAGACAGACAGAGGCATGCCCTCATTAAGGGTATGTATCCTCTCCTTGCCAAAGGTGTGCCAGAAGCGACCCCAGAGGCATCTAGTAATTTCCCGCCACCATTAGTTCCGACCAAGCTACGTCACAAACCGACCGCAGCTGATATTTTTATTTCGTCCTACTTGGACGACACAGTCCCCGAATATGCAAATCCTGTTCGCGCTCCGCCAGTCCCTGTAAATCAGGTAATTCATGCTCCTCCAGACACCGGGGTGCCCTTAACAGTCCCCCCGGGTCAGCCCGCCATACAAGTCCAGCCCACGTTACAATTACCGACTCTGCCAGGACGAAGAATGTCAGTCGACGATTCTAGTCTAGGGGCCGCAGGAGGAGGTCTTCCTCAAACCCCGCCGCCACACAAGCGTTTATCAGCACTCGAATTACATGCCCAAGCATCACAGCGTACTCCTAAAAGTAATAAGTCTGTCACAGAAATCAGACAAGCCCTTGGCGAATGTGTCTATGATCCAGTTCCAGGCGAATATAATATGGTTTTATATTCCGTACGTGTAAGGAGAGTGACCGAGTATCTAGTCACCTTACCGAATATGAAAGAAGATCTAGACAGAATATATCGTTTCATCCGTACAGGGGATGATCCAGAAAGTATTGGCGAGATTATGTCTCAAAGGAAAGCCGAGATCCAGCTCATGATGTTAAAGTTCCTGATCAATTGTCTAATAAGAGAACAAGATTATCCGTCTAAAGATCCCGCCGAAATGAGAATCCTAACAAGGTGGAGTGATAATATAGCCGAGGGTAAGCACAAGACCGTCGGTGCTATGGAGAGTATGTACAAGAAAATCCGTAAAGAAATAATAAGGTTACACGACCAGCGTAAAGCAGCACAAGTAAGCGAGAAAGAAAGTATCTCTGATCCTGAAGAAGAGGACGAGAATCCCGTCAGAATAGCGTATGTAGGAAAATCTAGATTTCCAGATCGCCATTTACGCCTAGAACACAAGTCTATTTTTCATCATCCAGCACCAGAACAAGGTTCTCTAGAACAAGTATTTCAAGCTACCGATCACATTCTGAAATCACGAATCGGTTATAGCGAATTAAGTACCATGCATGAACAAGAACTAGCCCGATCAGCAGTCCGATGGATTACTGATTCTACCACTTTTCCAGACGAAATAGTGGCACAAATGTTTCTGAAACTGCCCCCAGCCGAGCAACGACTGGTGGGTATGTATATGATTCAGCACCTCATTACTCTGTATGAGGGTCAACATTCTGATCCAGGCCCGTTACACGATATCCTGAACGAGTTACTCCAGTATAGATGGAGAGGTCTAGGTACCGATTTAATGAGTGTCATTCTAGAACAGCGCCACAAATATAGAACGTTCCTGAATCCGCATTTTGTTCATGTCTCACCCCCAGAAAGTAAATCATTCTACATAGACAGACAGAATCCGTTACGAGAAGTCCACCCAGTCCAAGGGGCGGGTGGCGAAATGCAACGAGTGTTTGTATACACTCCGATTTCAAAGATGGAACTTCTTGAAATGAAGAAATTAATTCCCTGTCATGACAAAGATCCAGCAGGGTTCCATAGAAAATTAAAAGACATGCTCCGTATGGGAGAATACACTTACCCAGATATCATTAAAATGTTAAAGGTCCTGTTACCCGCAGGGGTATATGAAAAGCTAAAGGAAAAAGAATGGGAGGTGGGAGAGAAAAAGATCGATTGGACAGCTCTAGAAGCTGAAGACAAGGCACGAGTACCAGGTACCGGTCTTGGAGATAAATGTAAAGAATTACCAGAATTATTGATTCAAGTTTTACCCAGATTATTGACAACGAGGAAGGAAGACTGGGATGCAATCTCAGCCTGTAAACAGAAACAAGATGAAGATATTAGTGATTTTTATTCTAGATTCGAGAAATGTTTCAGTATTAACAGTGGCCTCAAGACAAGTAGTGAGTCATACCCTCACCTTTTCGTTACTAAATTAGTCGAGAATTCAAGCCCACAAATTAAAAATCGAGTTTTGAAAGTCGAAAGCACCTGGCAAGCAAATACTCCGTCCCAGATGCTCCAGATCCTCCAGTATCACCAGAATAGAATCAGAGAAGAGCAAGAACACGAGAGAAAACGTATGAAAGACACGAAAATGAAAGTGCTAGTTGCACAATCTGTTCCTCAAGACAGTCAGAAGAGGGGTCCGAATCAAGCCAGTCATCCTGCAGCTCCCGTTAGAGGGAACTGCAATTATTGTAAACAGCCAGGTCATTTTATAAACGAGTGTGCAGTTCTGAAACACAACATAGCTACTGGTAAGACTAAAGAAAGACCACGTCCGCCTAGACAAGAACAAGTTTCACAGATTCCTCAGTCACAGAATGCACCACAGACAGTTACAGTACCGCAGCCTATAGCTGCAACACAGCACGTTACATCGCAGATGTACCAGTATGCACAGTCCGAGTATCCAGAGTATCAGCCATATTCATGAAACAGCCTAGAGAGGGAGGTAGGCTTGCCTCTCATCAAGATACCTGTAGATCAAGAAGGTCCCTATGTTCACAGTCAAGTATTAGGGAAAGACAGAAAGTTTTTGATCGATACAGGGGCAAGTAGGACCACAATTAGTCATGCCGAAGTTCCAGGGGCTCCGCTCTCAGGCTCGAGAAATGTTTCCCTTGGATTTTCAGGAAAACCCATTATAAATGAGATATCAAAGCCAGTCACTCTAGAAGTAGGTCCATTGTCCCGTACTACTGATCTGTTACTTACTAAGTCATGTCCAGAAAATCTGTTAGGCATTAAGACACTGAAAGAATTAGGTGCAGTTATTTGCTGTTCCCCAGAGGGAATACGTCTGTTCCTACGTGACTTTAAGGGTCACTATGTATTACGAGATTTTGATTCCAGACTGTCTCAAGTTCCGCAGCATTTATGGGCGCAAGGTCCAACTGATGTAGGTTACATGCAAATCACACCCCATCGTGTGACTCTCAAACCAGGTGTAGTGTTACCCCGAATCAGACAGTACAGATTGCCACCTGAGGCTGTAGCAGCCTTATCCAAAATTATTGACGAGCTCATGGCTCAAGGAGTAGTTGTAGAAACTGACTCCAATGTATGCAATTCTCCGATCATTCCAGTCATGAAACGTACTGATCCAAATGCACCCCCAGTATATCGATTAGTGATTGATTTACGAGAGCTTAATAAATGTATTATTCCTCAGTACCCAGTTGTTCCAGATATCTCTTCCCTGTTAACTGCTATTGATTCCGAAGCTACGTTTTTCACTGTCATTGACCTCAAGAATGCATTTTTTAGTGTTCCAATTCATCCAGACAGCCAGTTTCTTTTCGGATTTTGTTTAAATGGAAGGAGCTATATGTTTACACGCGCTCCTCAAGGTTTCACAGAAAGCCCTAGTATTTACAGTCAAGCACTCAAGAGACAACTAGACAACATTCACATGCCAACTGACACTGCCCTGCTCCAGTATGTCGATGATCTACTGATCACAGCCCGTTCTGAACATGCCTGCGAGCGAGCATCCCTTACAGTCCTGTATTTCCTTGCCGAGATGGGGCACAAGGTGTCACCTTCGAAGCTTCAATTCTGTGTTCAGCAAGTGGTATACTTAGGACACTTGCTGTCCAAGAGGGGTAGGCAGTTGACACCCGACCGTATCCAGTTAATAGCGAGTCTTCCTCAGCCCAGAACCCAGAAGGAGGTACGTGCCTTTATCGGCCTTACTTCTTATTGTAGACAATGGATTCCCCAGTATGCATTTCTAGCCAAGCCACTGATACAGTTAACGACACAGGAGGCAGCCGTATCGACTGTCCTCCCTTGGACATCTGAACATACACTTAGTTTCAACGAGTTAAAGAAAGCCCTATGTCAAGCTCCAGTTCTAGCTACACCGAACTACAGTAAGCCTTTTACACTTTTCGTTACTGAACGCGAAGGTACAGCATTATCTGTTCTCACACAAGATCAAGCAGGACAATACAAGCCCTGTGCTTATTTCTCGAGCACATTAGATCCAGTCGCCCAGGCGTTGCCTGCGTGCCTCAAGTCAGTTGCAGCCACAGCACTAGCTATCAGACAAAGTGATTCCATAGTTTTAGGGCATTCCCTGACAGTACAAGTTCCACATTCAGTAGAAGTTCTTTTAAACCGAACACAAACACAGCACTTGACAATTGCACGTTTAACAGGTTATGAATTGACACTGTTCCAGCCACACATAGAAATTAGACGCTGCAACGTTCTGAATCCTGCTACACTGTTACCATCAGTTAATTCAAATCCAGACCCACATGATTGTGTGGAAGTAGTTAACATTACGACAAAGCCAAGACAAGACCTGACAGACATTCCGTTACAAGATCCTGACCTGACACTTTATGTGGATGGTTCATGTATGAGAACTAGTACAGGAGAACTAGTCGCCGCGTATGCAGTGACTACTGACACTGAAGTTATCGAGACACACCGTATTGATACTCTGTCCGCTCAAGCAGCAGAGCTAGTCGCTCTGACACAAGCCTGTATACATGCCAAGAACCTGAAAGTTAATGTTTACACAGACTCACGTTACGCATTCGGAGTTGTACACGACTTCGGAGTGCTCTGGCAGGAGAGAGGTTTCATGACTTCTCATGGAACCAAGATTCAGCATGGTCTCCTTATTCAAGCCCTGTTAGATGCCATACATTTACCGACATCTATTGCTATCATGAAATGCAAAGCACATACGAAAGTTACTGACATTATTTCCCAAGGTAATGATCTAGCAGACCGCACAGCCAAGCTTACAGCACAGACTCCAGACATTCCAGTTAATCAGACACATACTCCAGATCCGACTACATGCATGACAGTTAAGGACCCTACTCAAGATGTCATAGATATCCAGTTACATGCTACCCCCGAAGAAATCAAGAAATGGTCCGAACAAGGAGGGGTCCAGACAGATCAGGGATGGTTAACGAAGGGTAGAGCCACATGGTTTCTCCCCGATTCTATGGTTCAAGTCATTATCAATACCGCACATAGTCCAGCCCATTTAGGAGAAAAAGCTATGTTAGACAGTATCCAGAACATTTGGTTCAATAAGCATTTACGAGCTGCAGCCAAGCAGAAAGTCCGTACCTGTATGATATGTTGTCAGTTTAATCCAGGTAAAAGTGTCCCGGTGGAACAAGGTGGTTTCCAGCCCCCTGACCACCCTTTTGAAGTCCTCCAGATGGATTATATTCAGATGGAGCGATGTCGAGGTTTCAAGTATGTCCTTGTAGTTGTATGCGCTTTGTCCAGGTGGACAGAAGCATATCCAGTCCCAGATTACACAGCCGCGACCACTGCCAAGCAGTTGGTTCGTGAATTCTTCCCTAGATATGGACTCCCTAGAGTCGTATATTCTGATAACGGTCAGCCATTCTCCTCAGAGTTAATGAAGCACGTTTCCCTTTTGTTAGGGTACCAGTGGAAGTTCCATTGTGTACGCCATCCTGAAGCAGCCGGTCTCGTAGAGAGACATAATCAGACCCTGAAAATCCGTATTGCAAAAGTTTGTAAAGAAAAAGGTGTGGACTGGTTATTAGCTCTGCCAGTCGCTTTGTTTTATATGCGCATGGTTGCACATTCCAGATCAGGTCTGTCCCCGTATGAGGTCGTATTCGGCCGCCCCCCTAACATGTGGGGTACTCCTAGACCCCGAAGTATTACCGATGTTTCATGTAATATGCTGACAGATTACCTAGCTTCCTTGATGTCTGCCCTCAACTCATGTCGTTCACAGGTTGCTGCCGCCTTTCCAGACAATACCGAGGTGGCACCGCATGAAATCGTTCCAGGCTCCCTGGTGATGATCAGAAATTTTGACAGATCAAGTCCGCTGGAACCACGTTGGAAGGAGCCACGTCAGGTCCTTTTGACCACCCGTACTGCCGTCAAGTTGGAAGGCAGAAAAGGATGGATCCACCTGTCTCATGTTAAACTTTTTAAAGGACTGAAATCCGTTTCTAAAAACATTTCCCAGGATTCCCAAGATTCTAAGGACTACCAAAACATTGTTTTAAAGGACTGTCCCGCACAAGACATTATTACAACCCCTCCCTTGTTAGAGAAAACTCCGCAGCAGGAGTATAAGTTAAAGCTCAGGTCTAGTAAAATAAGTCAGTCAGTTTGATTGTATAAGTCCTCCCCTAGGTGAAACGGTTAGACTGTTTCTGACATGTATAAAATAGACCCCCATAGTGAGAGAGTCAGTCAAAGTTCAATCAGATGTATCGTTTTTCTGAGTTTCGTATTATTCATCAGCATTATGATTTCCTGCACCAGCTATGCGTTCTATCTGTATTGTCCAGTTCCTCATGTAAATATGTCTGCTAATGTTACAGTAGAGCACACGTTTAGTGATCTGCCTCCTCACGAATATTCTTACCGCCTCGCTATGCGTAACAACACATTTATCCGTATGTTACATTATTCACACCAGACCAGCAATGCCACTAATTGTTGGGTGTGTGGTCGACTCCCCCCTTTCCAGACGCCGAAGGGAGTTCTGCCACTCTTTCCTTATCCATTCTCACACAATGGTTCGTGTGGAGCATGGTCCACGTTAACGTCATCCTCAACAGATATGTCTTTTCTTAACAGTACATGTTTCTCAGACAAGCAAGGTTTCCCCCACAGAACAGGTTTAGATCTAGAAAATGAAGTATATAATTTAGGTAATTATTCGTCGAATTTTATGGTCCTGAATGTTCAGTCTGATACTACTCCAGACTTACCTGCTATTTCAGTACTACCTGTCAAAGGCGAATTATGTGTCCGTAGTTATGGTTCCATACATGTAGGTCATAGTGAATGTACTACTGTTATCAAGTATAGTGACAGTGGGAAATCTGTTTTCAAAGCTTCACGTCATTCTTATTTTATTTGTGGTCAAACTGCATATGTCCGTCTGCCCCTCGATTGGGAGGGAACCTGTTACATTGCCTTCCTACTGCCACCTGTTTTTCTAGCCCCATCTGATTATCACAGAAACACACATCTAGTACACATTAGACATAGAAGGGAGTCCCCAATTGTCGATTATACTGAAACTACTCTAGAACAGTATACAGATTTCAATAAAGGTTTCTTCTTCTTTGTAGGACCTGTCCAGAATAGCAAACTGATCCGTAGGTTAACAAGAACCCTTGAAGCTGTAGTAAATGAGACTGCCTCTGCTCTAGGTAACCTAACCGAAGAACAATCTGCTATGAGATTTGTCGTTTTGCAAAATCGTCTCGTCCTTGACGTCATACTGGCCGATAGGGGCGGGGCCTGTAGAGTCATCGGATCTAGTTGCTGCATTTTCATTCCAAATAACGCGCCGTCTGTTTATTCAGCTATAACCAGACTCCATAAAATTGCCCATCTGTTACATCAAGATCCAGGCACCTGGACATGGTCCGGTTGGTTCTGGAATATAATTTCCGCATGGGGATGGAAAGTCCTGTCCTTTTTGGGTATTGCAGTAGCGATCATATTTAGCTGCTGCCTCTGTATACAATGTGGCCCTGCGATTTGCAGCATGTGTGCTACCTCTTGTATTCCTAGTCCCAAGCCCCGTTCTAAATCCCGTTCCAAGACAATTCGAGACGAGCAAATGGTACTGTATGAAATGATAGACGGTATCATGAAAATTGATGTTTCCTGATGGAAACGTAGTGACAAGGAGGGAATGTGGAAAAGTAAATTTTGCCATGTTCTGTGTCCCTACGCTTCATCCATCATATGTTATGTGTGCATGACCAATATGCATATGTTATTCCCCATGTCTGATTAATGACGCAATTCCAGTTGTGTCCACCTCTAGTATGCCAGTTTCCAGTCCTCGTGAATACTACGAATATCAGGCCTATGTAAAGTAATGTTGCCACGTTTCTCAGTGTGCACGTTATTCCATTATAAAGTCCCCGTTTCTAGGCCTCAAAAGGGCCCGGACATCAGATTCAGCTCCTGTCTCCTGAAAGCCTCGCTGAGGAGCGATACAGCCCCCACCTGTATCCTCGACCCTTCACTTACTTCCTGCCTCGCAGTGCCCGGTGCAGCTTGGCTCTGCCTCTGAGTCTGCCAAAAGTATGTTATAGTTCCAGCTATCAGTTCAGTCCTCCTCTTCTGCATTCCTAAGCTACTGAACTGCATCAATAGTTTCCGTCATTGTCTAGCCTTCACGGCTCCACGTTAGAGAAATACTGTATTAATGGTCATTTAATATTCTTCATCACGCACTACATGTAGAATAATGCATGGTCCAGTCTTAGAATCAAGTTAGCTTTTCCCCTCGTGACTTCTAGTTTATATCAACATGTTCCCTAAACATCAGATACCAGATAGGGTTTAGGTACATGTCGCTCCGACCCTCCAGACTTTAGTCTCTGCTCCTAGCACAGAGTTCGTAGCCCCCAGCTTCTCCTAGTAACACGTCATTGCCAGTTTTCGCGCACCATTAGGTTAGAGGTCCCGGCTCCTTAGGTAGCCCCCTCCAATGTTTCCGCCCATTCATGACATATTCTGTTACGTTTGCATCACATGTCTAAGTATACTCCCAGTTACACCTCTTTTTACTGTTATCTTTCGCGACTGCTACGCGTCACGCCTTCTGCTCCACCCACTGCTACGCCTACTGCAATGTAATGCTATGTGTTTGCGCTATGTATATAAGTCAATGCATTGTTATTAAAAGTTAGCGCGCTCATCCCAGACCCGGCCCCAGCAGCTGCTGGGCCTCTTTTCCCCTGCTGGGTCATTCTATGCAGGTTGTCCTGATCCTGTCCTTATGCTGTAATAAACCTGCAGAAACTCCTACTACCTCGAATCTTGACTCTTATTTTATTGAGCTATCTGTTATTCATTCATTCATCCAAAAATAGATCCGGTATTATTTATTTATATACCACAATAGCGGTCGGTGCGGTCATGGGTGCCCCCCAGGAGCGCAGGGCGGCGAGGATGTCGCGGAGCGTAGGCTCACCTTTACAGTATTCAGCAAACGTGCCGCGCGGCGGACTCGCATCGCCGGTCCCCGCAAGGCCGAGAATCATGGGGCCGGCCGCCATCTTAGAAGCCCGGCGGGGCCGCTGCGAACACCGACCCCCGCCCGGATATCAGCGGGGCAAAACAGGATACCGGCAACCACCAGCGGAGGTGCCACCAGGGCAGGAAGGGGAGCCACCAGAAGAAGGCGATGTGCCGGCACCCCACACGCCGCCGGCACCGTTCTCCGAGTCCGGGCGGAGGAACTCAAAATGGCTGGGCCGGAGAACAAAGGGGAGACGAGCCAGATGTACGGTCAACCCCGTCCATGGAAGTTAGCTCCCCAACACCAGGCCGCAGGATCGCCGGACCAGGCCCGGGAGGCCGCAATCGGTCTATTAGCACATCGGCCCCTCCGACCGACTCCACACCACCACCAAGGGCCGGCCACCGCGCCCCGTCCAGCCCGGGCGCCGCCAAGGAGTGCCAGGCCCGGCCGCTCCGGAGGCCCCGAAGCAGACAGGGGCGTAACTCAGGATCCGTGACACCCAGGAATCACCGGAGCAAACGGTAAGTGCCTGTGAGTTATCGTCGTTCCACTGCACATCGTGGAATACTTCCCTGGGCAGGATAAAGTACAGGATATTTGTTGCAGACAGGAGAGTGATCGGAGCCGAGCTAAAACGCGGCCATCTCGGACGCGAGCTTGGCTCCTCCGGAAACACCTTTTGAGAGGATGTTTTTAGACATTGTGGGGCCTCTGGATTCCAAGACAGTCCTAGGGAACCGGTGTATCCTGGTACTGGTAGATCATGGCACCCGTAACCAGTACCTTGAGGTCATCCCTCTGAGCAAAGTAACTGTGCCCATGGAGGCCAGGGCACTGATGGGGATATTGTCCAAGTGGGGTTCCCCAAGGAGGTAGTTTCTGACAAAGGTACCAGCTTCATCTCAGCATACATGAGCATGGGGTTACTTATATGTTCTCCACAATATACCTGTGCCAGATCAACAGGCTTGTTGCAAGGCTCAACAAGATCCTGAATGTCATGATCATGTATTCTCCATGAGTCCCTGAGATGTAAGTGGAACGCCTTGATGCCATGATTTCTGTTTGCATACAGAGAGTAACAATAGAAGAGAGGGGGTGTCCGCCCCTATTGGTTTATGTTTGGGTACCCTTTGAGAGGACCTCCCAGTCTTTTGAAGGAGAAATGGGAGCAAGCTCCCAAGAAACCCCCTCAAGATGTTGTGAATTATATGTTAGCCCTCAGAGACAAGATGGGGAGCTACATGAATGAGGCCACTAAAGTTTTAGAGGCCAGCGAAGAAAAGATTAGGCAATGGTATAACAATGCTTGTGGTGAAAGATGGTGGAGAAGAGGAAGAAAGCGAACCCCTCATCAATCTCCTGGCATGCAAGTAGCAAGATGTCCCAGTGGAGGGATGAGTCCTTTGCCCTATTCTGGTGGACCAGTAACAGAGGAAATGTTGCCAATTGCTTGGATATTTTGCCTCCCTGTTTTCACTGATATCAGGGAACACAAACTGGTGTACCCATAATATAGACACACTGGAGAGTATGCCAGTTAAGAATACAAACTACAGGCAGTGAGAGCTAGCATAAAAAATAAGGTGTCTAAAATGCTGAGTCTCGGGGTGAGTTAGTCCTCCAGGAGTCCCAGGCCCCGTAAATTGGTCTTGGTACCAAATGCTAACCATGCCAATGCTGATTGTCTTTCCGAGGTATTCAACCTTAGCGATAACAAGTCCCACAAGTTTTGGTAGTTCTTGGCACTTTCTGTTGGATGAGATGAGGGTGATCCCTTTTAGAAAATGACCATCTTCTGCATGAGGTTCTCCTAAATATTTGCCCTATCTGCTTTTCTGGTGTTAGAACTTTACCCCTGCTAACCATGGAGGATGTGTGAGCGGCATGAGTGTGGTTGGTGTTTAGAGCTATTTCTTCTTAGAAATTAAAAAAATCGGTATGCAGACAGAATATCGAGTGAAAAATATATTGAGTTGCACAAATATGGAGTAAAAAATATTGTGGTTCAGAAATATCAACAGCAAGAATATGGTGTTCAAAAATATCGACTAAAGGTAAGTAAGTAACATCGATGTAAACAAAATCTAAATGTTTAATACAGTTAACAAAAATATGGTTGATGAAAATATCGTTTTTTTAAATTAATGTTATGTATTTTAGTATATATTTTATATGTATGGGATGTATGTTTTTTTGTATAACAATTTGTAGTTATTAATTTTATTTTATTTGAATTTTGTGTTTTTAGTTCTGTAGTGGTTTGTGTGTTTATAGGGGAATAGGGTACGAAGTAATTAAATTACATTTTAATAAATGATTCTTTTTTATTTATTCATATTTTTAATTGAGATTTTATAGTTTAAAATGTGTAAAGTAATTTAATATTAATTAAATAATAATTGGTTGTTAATTAATTGTAATGAATTAATTGGTAATTAATTATGGTAATTGTGTAATTAATTTTAGGTGTGTGTTGTGATGTTTATAGGTGAAAAGGGTGGGAAGTATTTTTTTTAATTTACAAATTAATAATTGGTTGTTAATTAAAATTAATTACCTAATTGGTAATTATATTATGGTATTTTTGTAATTATGTTTAGGTGTGTGTTTTGGGGTTTATAGGGGAAAATTGGTGTTAAGTAGTTTATTTATTATAATTTTTTTCTTTATTGATATTAATTAAATTAATTAAAAATGTATTGGTAATTGTGTAATTAAGTTTAGGTGTTTGTTGTGGTGTTATTAGGAGTTAGTAGTGGTAAGTAATTTGTGTTTCATTAATTAGTAAATAGATGTTAATGTAATTATTTGATATTTATTTTGGGTAATTGTTTATTTGTGTGTGTTGTTTTTACTTTTAGGGGGTAAAGGGTGGGCATGAAATACATTTTAATTACTTTATTATTAGTTGTTAATAGTAATAGTTTTTAATTTAAAAATAAGTTTTAATTGTTTTTTATTATTTTGCAGTTTAATTTAGGTGTATGTTGTGGATATTATACTGTGTTTAGTTAATTAATGTTTATTATTTATTATTTATTTTATTAATAATGTTTCTTAATTGATTATTAATAATGTTAATTATGGAAGTACATTTATTTAAAATGTTAAAGTGTTTTGTTTTTGGTGTGGTGTTATAGGGTAGGTAATAAAAATGACATTTATGTATTAATTGTTTTTTTTGTTTGTAAATGTTTCCTAGTTTAAATATTTTTCTTTTAAATTTAATTTAGTAATTTATTTTATTTTTGTTATATGTAATTAATAATTAAATCCAATATTAGTGTAGTAAATGCACACTCAGAATCCAGGTAAAGTTTCAGTAGCTGCAAGCAAGAAACCGCTACTGAAACTTTACCTGGATTCCGAGTGTGCATTTACTACACAAATATTGGATTTATTTATTGCTGGTTTCCGGGTATAATCAGCGCTATGCACCACCTGGCTATGGGCTCGGTCTTCACATGACCCGACGCTTTGGATGGAATGTAATTAATAATATGATATGTTTTCTTTTTATATATTTAATATATTTGATTTTCATTTCTTAAAATATTGTTCATTTATTTTTATTAATTTTTCTATTTTTTAATGAAAATGTTTTTACTGTTTGATTGTGAACAGTATTTTTTGTCTCTCCACTATTCAATACATTCCCTAATGTTGCACTGACTGGAATGGGAATAGTACATTTTACCTCTCCACTATCCAGCACGTTCCCTACTGTTGCACTCACTGGAGTGGGAATAGTAATATTTATCCCTTCGCTATCCAAAACTTTCCCTTCCCTTTCACTTTCCCTTCCCTTTCACTTTCCCTTCTGTTGTACTCAGTGGAGTTGGAATAATAATTTTAAGCCCTTCGCTATCCAACACTTTCTGTACTGTTGCACTCACTGGAGTTGCAATAAAAATGTGTACCTGTCCGCTATCCAACTCTTTTCCTACTGTTGCACTCCTTGGAGTGGGAATAGTAATTTTAACCTCTTTGCTATCCAACACTTTCCCTACTGTTGAACGCACTGTAGTGAGAATAAACATTTTTACCCATCCGCTATCCAAAGCTTATCCTACTGTTGCATTTTGGGGAGTCGGAATAGTAATTTTGACCACTCCGCTATCCAACACTTTATCTACTGTTTTACGCTTTTGAATGAGAATAGTAATATTTGCCCCTCCTCTATCCAACACTTTCCCTACTGCTGCTCTAACTGGAGTGGGAATAATACATTTTACCCCTTCACTATCCAACACTGTCCCTACTGTTGCATTCACTGGAGTTGGAATAGTAATTTTTACCCTTCTGCTATCCAACACTTTGCCTACTGTTGCACTCTCTTGAGTGGGAATAGTAATGTGTACTCTTCACTATCCAGCAACTTCCCTACTTTTGCACTAACTGGAGTTGGGATAGTAATTTTTACCCCTCCACTATCCAACACTTTCCTTACTGTTGCACCCACTGGTGTGTGAATAGTAATTGATACCCCTCCGCAAAGGCATTAATCAGTAACCAGACATACGCTCTTGCGAGTGGAAGGGCCCAAGATACAAATCATTTCTGTCACAAGCTTTATAAAGTTCTAACGAAAACTTATTAAACTTAGCGAATTTGTGACGTTTTGTGCTTTCGATAAAAAATCATGTCAATTTATAAGGCAAAAACAGCAAAAGGAAACTTAGTAGACGCATGCCATTTCACGTAAAAAAATCTATGGAAAAGTATGCAGGAAAAAGCGTGTGTTTTCAGCTGTAGTTAGGTCTGCTGCCAGAGAAATTTATGTTGCTATGCATTTGAAGTTATCTCGCAGTGCTGAAAGTTCTTAGCAAAGATCAACTTTACGGGAAATTTTACAAACGTGATTAAGTACGAAAATTATTATTTCACAAAGCTTCCTTGGCGTAAAAAAATATTTGCACCCCCCATACATTTCCCAAGTGCACCTTATTTATTCTCGTGATTAGAAGAGCAGGCGTGAAGTTCTGATGTATTCGGGTTTTAACTATTTCATTTTGAGTAGTGTAGCCTGATCTATGACTTTCATGCAGTCTCTGCTGGACATTTTCATTTTACATTGCCACGTACTCATGTATAAAAGTGAGGATTAGATTTGTCATTTCACAGTCAGTCAAGAAACTTACAGTCTAATACCTTAAATATTCTGTCTCCAATCTAGGCTAAGAAGGGCTTACTGCTTACTCTTAAAGAGATTAATTGACACAACAATTCTACATAAGCTTCATCTTGAGTACCAGACACAAATTACTGTAATATTGCCCGGTTTGTGAACATTTTAGAAATAAAACGCATACTGATTTTTTTTTTTACTTGGACAATGTTTAATATTTTGTCCATGAAAGATATCCATGCGCCTGTCCCAGAAATAAAAAAAAAAAGAAAACCATCAAGACAAATACAATAAGGAAAATTCCTATGTGTTATTTTATATGAAGTGGTTTACAAAAGTAATGCGAAATGGTCCTTTCATAAACACTCAGATACACTCACAGGTCTTCATCCTAATATGCTCTGGTGACAGCTGAAATGTACTTCTCAGCATGGGCCTTCATTGAAGAAGTTGACGTTAGCAACAGTAAACTCTGACGCCACGGTCAGTGTGAGGTCAGTTAAACATTTGCATATTTCGGGAATTCTTTAAGTATGAGACACTAAAAGCAAGATAAGGCTTAATGTGATATTAAAACAATGTGCCAGATGCAAGAGATTTATGGGTAAGTATTTATTCGTTTATAGTGTGAAAAAGCGACAGCATTTTTGTATGCTGCAGGAAGTCACAACACTTCTTAATCAAATGTCTCTTGAAAAGATAATAGATATTAAATGGTTTAAGAAATGTTGATCCCTTGGTCATTGCACTGGAACTAGAAACGAGGGAGTCAGAATTATGAGACAATCATAGAATTGGTAATATAACGTTTTTCTAATCTCATATTTCTTTGGAGAAAATCCTGAATCCATCACTGTCGTATGGAACACAAAAACACTTTATTTACGAAGTTTTAAAGTTTAAGGGGCATATGTATGAACAAGCCCTTTTGCCATTCATTATTAGCGATTTTTATCGAATTGCTATTAAGGAATCAGAAAATGCTATGTATGTAGGAATCGCAATATTAATTGTGATTCCTTAATATTCCTTAATGGTGAATCACGATTCGCAATTAGGAATACCTTCCCATTCATTCCTATGGGCGTAGAGGGCCCATGTGAATGAATGGGAAGACATTTTCAATTTGTGATTCGCAATTAGAGAATCGCAAATTGAGAATGCAATTTCAAGGTTGCAAAGGTGTCATAAGGACACCCTGATGCACCCCTGAAATGAACATGTGTGCACATGTGGCGCACAGACATGCCCTAAGGGCATGTATGTGTGCCACATGGCACTTTGAAAAAAGCAAAAAAGTGATTTTTCAAAGAATTCGCAAATTACCACCAACTGTCAGTTGGTGGCAATTTGCGATTTCGTATTCCAAATTCGCACAACTTAGGTGCTTTCTACAATTCCTTAAATGCAATCGTAAAATAGAGAATCACACATTTTGCGATTCTCTAATTTGCAATGCCCTTTTGGGATGATACATCCCAAATGGCCTTTTCCCGTTCGCAAACGGGCCAATTCTGAGAATCGGCCTGTTTGTGAATGGGAAAAGGGCTTGAAACATATGCCCCTTGTCTTTTTTTGGAGTAGTAATTTAAATGTCATATTAGTGCGTGTTGTGGCTACAACAACGACCCATGTAAGCAGGCCTTCACCAAGCTCCTACGCAAGGTTGCTTCCTATGAGCCCACACCTCTTCAAATGCAAAGTTTAATTTTATATATAAGCACTGGACCAGATGAAGGTGGAGACCACAGTGATTGCCGTTTGGCACCAAAAATCTAAGGATTTTGCCTTTATATGACTTCTGAAGGAGTGCTCCCCTTCCCTCTGCCAACTCTTATGTTGGTCAGTTTATATTATCCTATGGAAGAGGTAGGCCCCACTCTAGTGAAAAACAAACTTGGGAACTTTTCACTACCAAGACATGTAAAACTTAAAAACATGTCCTACCTAATGGGCTCTTTAGGGCTGTTATTCCTGACAATCTTAAGGTGGTCTTCTCCTCACTTTTTGCCTTCCTCCTCCATTTTTTATGATCTAGTTTTTGCTGACATTAGGCTCTTGTGCACTTTACCACCGCTAGCCAGTGCTAAAGTGCTTGTGCTGTCTCCTCTAAACATGGCATTTTTGGGTTAACCATTATTAGCACATTTAATTTACTGATAAGTCGCTTGTATTATGGTACTACTTGTACAAAGGGCTGTAAATTAAATGTGACTAGTGGGCCTGCAGCACTGATTCTGCCACTAGCATAAATAGCCCTTTAAACTTGCCTCAGGCCTGCTGTTGCAGAGTCTGTGTGTACAGTTTAAAAACTGTCATTTCAACATGGCAAAATTAACCTTTTGCCAAGCAGAAGCCTTCCTTTTAAATGCCTATAACTCACTCCTCGAGTAGACACTGGACAGCCCAGAGAGCAGGATGCATTGTATTTAAAAAGTAGGAAATATACTTTTAAGTTTTACATGTGTTGGTAGTGAAAAACTCTTAAATCCGATTTTCACTTCTGCAAGTCCTACCTCTCCCGAAGGACAACATTAGACAGGTATTATAATATTTTATAAGTACAATTTTCAAATGGGAATAGATTACTGGTTCATGTTTGGTGTCTCTGGAGTCACAATTTAAAATCCAAACGTGTAGTGAATTTGTATGTTAAATTGCGGGTCTGAAAATGCCACTTTTAGAAAGTTGTCATTTACGTGCCTTAGCCATTTGGTGCCTGCAGCCTGTCTCTGGTCACATGATTGGGTGTAATTGTCAGCTGGACTTTGCATATTCCTCCTAGACAGCCACACAGAATGGGAGCTTAGTTGTGACTGGATGGGTCATCACTGACAGGATGGAAGGGAGGAGCTGGGCACAGCCTCACTTACACCTGAATAGGCTGTGTCCTCTCTCCACACAAAGGGCTGCATACCCCTTAGAGTTAGTCTGGAGCCCGAGCAGGGAAGGCAGGACATCAATGCACTTTAAAGGCCTCAAGAAGTTTCTCCCCCACTTCAAAGGCACAACTGGGGTTAAATGCTGGACCCCAGACCCTGACATGGATTGTGGTTGCTGCTTGACCAGTACTCACACACCAGTCAACCAGCCACCAGTCAACTCATTTTCTTACAAGGGCCTACCTTAGGAGTGATTTATATGTATTAAAAAAGGAGGTTTGTGCTTGGCAAAAGGTTTATTTAGCCAAGTGTAATTAGCAGTTTGCAACTGCACACTAGATTGAATGTGAGACCTGAGACACTTTTTAAAGTGATACTTAAATGAGTGGCACAATAAGTGCTGCAGGCCTACGAGTAGCATTTAATTTGCAGCCCCTGGGTACTTGTTGTACCAGTTTACTAGGGACTTAGAAGTAAATTAAATGTGCAAATCAGGTGTTAGGCCATCGTACCATGTTTTAGGGAGTGAGCACAAGCATATTAGCACTGGGCAGTGCACAGATTCCTAATGCCATACAAATGAATTCAGAAAATAGGAGGGATGAAAGCTACATTTTGGGGGTGACCCTGCAGAGAGGGCCAAGTCCGACAACATCCACTGTGCTTCTCTTTGTCAACCCATTTTCAGAATTTGTGATCATGATTGTTGTTGGGTCTTGGCTAAAGTTCCTTAAACTATTTGCTTTCGCCCTAGACCTGTTTTCTGACATGGTGTTGCCAACTTAGATGCGTGGGACACTTTGCCACTGCTAATCAGTGTCAAAGTGCAAGTGCTCCTTCTATAAAGTATAATGGTAATTGGTTGTCCATTATTGGAATGTTTTGCCTTACTTGCAAAATCACTAGTAAAGTGCACTATGTGGGCCAGGGCTGGTAATGCAAATGCTACTAGTGGGCCTGCAGCACTCATGGTGCCACCCACACAAGTAGCCTTAAAAAGGGATCTCATGCCTGCCATTGCAGTGCCTGCACACAGTTTGTTAAACTTTCATGTTGTTCTGACAAGCACTCACTTGCCAGACCTTACCCTCCATTTTCTCTGCAAATCAGACACCCCTAAGGTAGGTCCATGGTACCCCCTGGGCAGGGTGCAGTGCATGTGAAAGGTAGGACATGTACCAAGGTGTGTACCATGTCCTGACAGTGAAATAATCTCTATCTAGTTTTTCACTGTTGAAAGACCATCTTACCAATAAGATAGAATGGGGAGGCTGTGCAATATGTTTTCAAGCCTATCTTCCCAAATGCTTAAGATGGAGAGGTGAAGATTAGTGTGCCTGAACTCACAATGTAATAACACATCTGTTTATGAAGGTGTTTTTTGCATTGTGTGTTTAGAAGCCACTCTTTAAGAAGTGTCTGGGTTTTTGTGCTCTAACATTTCTGTGTGTCTCTACCTGGTTGTGGATTGACTGTCTGGATTTGCAAGTGATAGGATATGGGGAATGTCTTGACCCAGGGAAGGAGGTGAGACAGCAACAGGCTGACCTCAATCTGGAATGTAGGGGGAGGAGTAGCCCCTAGAGGTGAAGAAGCCTGGGTTGTTGCTATAAAACAATTGTCCCATCTCCTGTTGAGTGATTGAGAATCCAGACCCCCACTAATCAAAGGAAGAAGGTGTCACCGGCAGGGAGGCACCCAGAACTGGTTTGAACAGAGGTCAGTGCCCCCCTGAACACAAAAAAATCACCTGCTGTATGAACGGTTGAGAACAGACAATGCAGCATTAACAGCAATCACCAGAAAAGTGCTAAACAAATTGTTTTAGTAAATAGAACGGGCTGACTACCCAGCCGAAACACAAGACTACCAAATGACGTCACGAACATGGAGTTTGTAGTTTCATGCTTAAACAATGGCATCTGTAGTTCTCCGAGTGTAAGGTCATAACCTAAACCTCTCGGCTGAAAACGAACACAACCCGCTATATGGACGGTTGAGAGGAGACAATACAGTATTATCAGCAATCGCCAGGGAAGTGCTAAGCAATTCATATTAGTAAATACAACAGGCAGGCAACCCTGCCGACACACATGACTACCAAATTACGTCATAAACATGGCGTTGGTAGTTCTATGCTTGAACTGCCCATGTTAAATTCAAAACATAAACACTGCCTGCATGGACAACTCGCCTTTATGGTGTCTATAGTCCAAAAAATCCACCAATCTGTAAATACTCATTATGATGTGCTCGCTCACACTCTACTAGTTAGCACTCCCATGCACTAGTTAGTAACCCTATATGTACCTCGTAGCAATAGTGGTGTGATCTTAACTATGTGACCCAAATCAATCGTATCCCTCTAGTATAGACGATCTAATGCAGTCAACGTATGTATATTGATAAAGACCCACTCTAAAGGCTGTCTTAGATTACCGGACTAGAGTAGAATTATGTCATGGTCAAATTAGTGTGTTCCGAAGGTAACCGATATATATTCCCATTGTGGATAAAGAAGTATACTCCCTTATCCTTGTCCTAATGAGATATCCATTATTTATTAGTCTTTAAAAGGTGATACTACTACAGGTGTAATGTATTTAGAATATGTATTCCTCGTGCCCATATAGAGGTAATGACCTGCAAGTCCCGAGCAATTAGGAAAATACAGTTGGAAAAATACAATTAGAAAGATATAGTAAAGGGGACCTGTATTCTGCATTCAAAACATAATTACTCTAATCTTCAAGGTCAGAGGAAGACATATTGAACCATAATGGTTATCTGACCGTAGTGACTCAGTTGTGAGGCATCGGGTAAACCTGCTAATCTTATTTTCGTATATCCAAATGACTGTACTATCCCTTGATGGATATGCAATCAACCTGATAGATTGGTTCACGGTATGTCATCATTCAGCCCCAAGGTGTCCGAGCTGAACTTGAAAATCCATTTCTGCTCCTTCAAGAATAAGTATCTCGACACATCGCTGATGTGTGAAGGAATTACAGGTTTCTCCAAAACAGTCCATTGGAAATCTTTTTCACCACGATTATTTTCAACAGAGTGTTTGGTCAGTCCAGTGATAGTTTTTTTACAACGGAAAGAACTCATGCTCGAGCACTTTGCGGGTCGTCATCCCTACATATTTAGTTGCGCAAGGGTAGGTCAGGAGGTAGATGAGATTAGAACTATTACAGTTTGAAAAAATACTTTTGGACCCACAGCCGGTCAGTCCCAATGTCCACTGATGTAGAATGTCTCGTTTGTGGGCATATTGAGCAATTCCCACAGGGATGGTGGCCTACTGCAGCAGGGAGGTTCCATAAGGTCCCAATCATTCTTTTGGGCACTTCCTTAGGACGCGTGTGGACCATTCGATCTCATATACTGTTCGCTCTTTTAAAAGCAAACAACGGTTGGGCAATTTTGTCCCTACTCTGATTCAATAGGCGCCAATGTCTCCGCACTATCTTCTGAAAATGGTTGGCCTTGGTGGAAAATGTACTCACAAAAGTCAACCTCTCCGTAGGAGGTTTCGGCACAGGGGGTTCCAATAATGCCTCACAATGGTTATTTTTAGCTCTCTTCAGTGATCGTTTGATCAGAGGTGCCGGATAATGTCTCTCTGCAAGCTGTCTGGATAGGTCCCTTGCATGATGCCTGAAGGTGTTATCGGTTGAGAAATTTCTTCGCAACCGAAGAAATTGGCCATAGGCAGATTGTCCCTAAGGGCCTTGGGATGTTGACTCTCATATAATAATAGAGAATTTCTTGCCATTGGTTTGCGAAAGAGTTCACTCTGTAGGCCTGAAGGTGTAGCGTATATGGATAAATCCAAAAATGCTATCCTCTCTTTGCTCATCTCCACAGTGAACCTAAGATATTGGAAACTATATATCTCCAAATATCGGGTATGAGCATGGGCAGCGTTTTTCCGCCGAGTCTAGTGAATCTTTACGCCCACCGGTTTGAGCAGCAACATATACTGACAACGGATAACCCACATTTTACGTCCATCCGCTGGTGGAAACGGTACATCGATGATGTGCTGGTTAGTTGGCGGGGCAGCCATGAGTCTATCCTGGCTTTCCATACGTGGTTGAATGCTCAGAACCAATATCTTAAGTTCACTGTGGAGATGAGCAAAGAGAGGCTAGCATTTCTGGATTTATTGATGACATACCATGGACCAATCTATCAGGTTGATTGCATATCCATCAAGGGACAATACAGTTATTTGAATATCCAAAAAAAGATTGGCAGGTTTACACAATGCCTCACAACTGAGTCAGTACGGTCAGGTAACCATTATGGTCCAGTATGTTTGCCTCTGACCTTGAAGATTAGAGTAATTATGTATTGAATGCCGAATACAGGTCCCCTTTACTGTATCTTTCTAATTGTATTTTTCAAAGGTATTTTCCTAATAGCTCTGGACTTGCAGGTCATTACCTCTATATGGGCACGAGGAATACATATTCTAAATACATTACACCTGTAGTAGTATCACCTTTTAAAGACTAACAAATAATGGATATCTCATTAGGACAAGGATAAGGGAGTATACTTCTTTATCCACAATGGGAATATAAATCGGTTGCCTTCAGGACACACTAATTTGACCATGACATAATTCTACTCTAGTCCGATAAACTGAGACAGCCTTTAGGTTTAAAGTATTTTATTCATGACAACATGTAAGGACAAACAAACATTTCAAGAGAAAGTAGCAGGGCGGAAAAGCAAGTGTCCAAAAGTACCGCTAATGAATAGCCATCCGTTAACTCCTCCTGCGCTATGATAGAAGGCTCTAGTCGCCTCAACATGTTATGACAGCCTTTAGAGTGGGTCTTTATCAATATACATACGTTGACTGCATTAGATCGTCTATACTAGAGGGATATGATCGATTTGGGTCACATAGTTAAGATCACACCACTATTGCTACAAGGTACATATAGGGTTACTAACTAGCGTGTGGGAGTGCTAACTAGTGGAGTGTGAGCGAGCACATCATAATGAGTATTTACAGATTGGTGTTTTTTTGGACTATAGACACCATAAAGGTGAGTTGTCCATGCAGGCAGTGTTTATGTTTCGAATTTAACATGGGCCGTTCAAGCATAGAACTACGAACGCCATGTTTATGACGTCATTTGGTAGTCATGTGTGTCGGCAGGGTAGCCTGCCCGTTGTATTTACTAATATGAATTGCTTAGCACTTCCCTGGCGATTGCTGATAATACTGTAGTGTCTCCTCTCAACCGTCCATATAGCGGGTTGTGTTAGTTTTCAGCCGAGAGGTTTCAGTTATGACCTTACACTCGGAGAACTACAGACGGCATTGTTTAAGCATGAAACTACAAACGCCATGTTTGTGACGTCATTTGGTAGTCTTGTGTGTCGGCAGGGTAGTCAGCCCGTTCTATTTACTAAAACAATTTGTTTAGCACTTTCCTGGTGATTTCTGTTAATGCTGCATTGTCTGTTCTCAACGGTCCATACAGCGGGTGTAGCTTGTTTTCAGCCGAGAGGTCTTAGTTATGACCTTAGACACTGAGAACTACAGACACCATTGTTCTGATGTCATATTGTAATTGTGTGCGGCGGTTTGTGATGCTCCGTTGCAATCTAAACACAGATATTTATATTCGGTTCTGTTGAAAACACATGTAAATCGACTATATGCATCATTAGACACGTGTTTACCTGTTTGTTTTGATGAGGTTCCGGAGTAGGCGGGACACAAGTTTTCCTTCTATCCTACTTATAGGAGCCTCAAGTCCATGTCGGTGCCTCCCGCTAGACTCAGAGAAGTCTTGAGTTACCGACGGAGAGGTAGGCTTCTAGACAATGTATGCAGAACGGTAGATTTTGGGCTGTGTTGATGAGAGGTGTGGGGATATGTGGATAGCACCACGTTCTTTATTTATATTTGTCCATTTAAATGCATTCTGATAGTGTGTTAAGTTGCCTTACAACTATAGCGTCCAAATTCACAGGCATGAGCTAGGGTAACCTCAGAGGTTGTGTTTTAAAAACTTTTCCTAAGAAGTCATTTTTTGAGACCCAGTTGTGTTCAGTTTACATACTCTGGACAGTGGAGAGTTTCAGTTGTTTTGGATGGTGTTTGAATCACCGGGAGGTTTCCTGGATAATTCACCTTCTATGCAGTCAGAATTCATGAATAGAGACTTGTATTAACGATTTCATGTTGGCATTGATCACTCTTCAATTCCATGGTTCTACACCTCTATTATATCTCACTGTCCATAGAGCGGGGCCTCAACATCCAGAGCATGGTCCAGGTGAGGTGAGGTCCAGTCCCCGGTCAAGCTGGATGTCATTTGCATCCCTTGATGTGGAGGATCAGGTTTTATTCATTCACTTTATCACAGCAAGTACTTGACTTTACTGATGTGTTTATTTTCATGTTAATCTCACTAATTCATGCAGTAGCAATATTGAGAGCAGAGGCCCTGAAGAAAGCCTAGGGACACCTAGCCCGCTTGGCTGAAACATGTTGGCCCTTTTATGGCAGTTATTTGTTTAAGCTGCGGTTTGCACTGTACGTTTTTTAATTAGGGGGTGTGTCCGCATTTCTAATAAAAATACCCTTTATTGGGACACATCATCTTATTTTAATTCACCACTCAATTTTTCTTGCACTGCTTCCTCTCTTTTCTCAGTGGGCATTTACAAGTACTGCTCATTATACTCTTCCTTAGTGATTTTGGGCGGGATCCAGCCTCGTACATAACGGCGTGGTGCCCTCTATGGTCAAGAGGTTCACCATCCCTTGAACTGGCTGACCAAATGTTAATATTGATCACCTTGAAGAGTTGATGGTTATCTAGATTCTACCTATTAGCTTATCCCCACCACATTATTACTGAGAGTATTTTGTGCCTTGCGTGTTGTTCCTTATATTTAGCTGTTTTGTAGTATACTTGAAACACTCTACCATTATCAGAAGTGTTGTGTCTTTTCCTCATATTAGGCATTCAGACCCCCGGTTTGTTGTGTTGTTTGTAATGTTTGTAAACATTTTTGGCAGAATTGCAATCTTCTTTTTACCAAGGGGTGTTTGATCTTGTAGAAATTGTGAATATTAGAAAGTTGCAAGCATTGCATTAGCGATTCTAAAGAGCGGAAATGGTAAGAAAGGTTTGCAAAGAGAGGCACTGCTATTCTCATTTTATATTTGCGGCATTTGCTTTTTTCTTATATACTGTTATCTGTGAGCTTTGTTACTATCGCATAAGTTCTGTACAGTACATGTATATATTGAGGTATTAAAATGTGAAGTCTTTACAAAAACCTGCAACTCTGACTGGGCTTTCAAACCTTTATTGCAATTTTGATAATGGTGTTCTAGTCTAACTAGTCTCAGCTCTGCACACCTCTTTGAGCTAAACCTTGAATGTTCATGCACATCAACTTGGGGAGTCATGGGAGTTTGAAAGACCAACTTCCCATTGCAGACTAGGGGGCATATTTATGAGTCCGTTGTGCTGCCCAGGGCATCACTTTTTGGGACGCTATGGTGGCTCAAACCTTGCAATCATATCTCTGAAGCCACACAAAGTCACTTTGTGTGGCTTTGAATGGCCTCACAGATATGGAGTAAGGCAAGGTAGTGCAAATGCCGGCGTTGCCTTACTTTGCACCGGGGAGTCATTCCATGGGCATTGCGGTGGGTGTTCCCAAGCAGCACATATGGATTTTGAAACTTCCCCAGCTTTGCAAAACCATGTAAACCTGGAGATGCGTCAAAACATTGTGAGTTGTAACAAGGAGATGTAACTTTATTTCTCCTCATTTTTACCTCTTTCCATGAGTGCTGCAAATGCAGCACACATAGAAAGAGGGAAGAGCCTCTCAGGATTGTTCTTAAACAGGAAGATGCCCCATTCTGCACAAAAACAATCCTGACGACAACGCAGGCACCCTTTCACAGTGGTGCAAGAGTGCCTGCCTTGGCGCTAGGCTGCAAAAACTGCACCAGCTCAGGGGGAAAGGACAGGAATGCACCATTTTGGATAAATACATAAATTCCTGCCCTTTCACTTTGAATTAGGGCAGCGCAGCAAGGTGACTTGCTGCGCTGCCCTACGCCAAATCTCCATAAATGAGGGCCCAAGTCACTAGGACCCTAGTTAGTTGCAAGCACCAGTTCTGCCTCCTTTGTTAGTGCATTGTTGTTCCTATGACTGCAAAAAATAGAAAAACTGTCAGACAGTGTAATGTATGTCATCTTTGGCTCCTCAAACATGGTGCAATGTTGCCCTTTGCTGCTAAAGTGAATGTAAAGATATGTGTTTGAGGGTGCTATTCTCGGGGTTTGTGTCTCTCCTGTCCACCCATATATCTCTCAACACAGTGGTTTAGTAATTCACAGTACTCTAGTTTCTCTCACTCAGTCAGTTGCACAAATGTGATTGCGAGATAGTATCCACAGGACAGATGCATTACTGGCAACCCTTCTGCTAAACCAGCAGATACAAAAAGGTCAAGGCCGACGATGCTTTGGAGTACAAATCATAACACAACCACGCTGAGCGCTGCTTATACATGTTATGTATTCTAATCATCAGTGCTTTAGGTGAGAATGTATTAGATTTCTGTTCATTAAGACGCCTCGTTGAATTACTTCTGGAAAGCAGGCATTTGAAATTTTTTTTTTTCTTCATATTTTCCTATTTCAGTGCAAGCTCGAGTATCAAGCGTGTGTCTCGGGAAAACAAATCACGGTGAATTGTGAAGGACGATGCCCTTGCCCTTCAGGCAAGTCTTCGAGTACAGTCAAAAGTTCAAAAAGAGGTAAGTCATGTTGCTGTAATTGTAATTTGACTTCAGCAATCTAGAAAATAAAATGCCATAAAAAGTGAACAATTTTCCATTTGATTAAATGGAGCGTTAAAAAAAAGATTCATTTGGAACCTATTAAAAAGGATGTATCGATTGTTGCTTTAGATTCTAGATGAGCCCTAATGTTTTCAAACTAAACACAAGAACTAATGTTGGAAGATTGGGCAGTCAGTGAGTAAGAACTGACTAAGAGCCTCACCAGTAATTCGTCCGACAGAAAGAATGAACTGTAGTGAGTGATTTGCAGCGCCTCACAGGTTTATCAATAGTCTGAATAGTATTACGCACTGAGACAGAATCTATAAAAATATGACCTTGCTTATGCAAAATGTGTGTAGCATTCAATCAAAAGTTGTAACATTGTATTGCGAATGGATGGAGATATTGAGCAATGTCCTGTGTGGGTTATGTACCAAAAATCGTTTGAGGCCGGTTACATGCCAGGGTTGTAAATATCAATATGTGTAATAACTGGAAGGGTGCTGTTGCACCATTGGTAGTAAATAGTTACAGGTTCGTTTCTAAATCCGTTTCTGTGACAAGTCTCAAGCCCACTCTCTGAAATGGCTTTCCCACATTTATTTTTAGAATAGTATTTTTTATGACCATTGTATGGAATTACGTAATTGCATTGCACATAATTATAATTGTATTTCACATATTAAAATGTTTGGCTTAGGGGTTTGAAATGATGTGCCAAGACACACGTGGTTTTCAGTTAATGGGCAATTCCAAAATAAAGACACCAGGCTCTAAAGTCGGCAGCTGAGGCACGAGCCCTCATCTTTCTTTTTTTGCATTTTGACAATGAGGCAAGGGCAGTGTCATGGTTTTGTTCTCTCAACAGTATTTCAGTGAAATAGCTGCTTCTCCTCCATCCTTTTCAGGAAGCAGAAACAGAAGGCACCCACGATTCCAGACTCCCCCAGCCAATCACAATGCTGCTGATAGCAGCGTCACAACAGGTCTGCGCAGTGTGGTTTGGTGCTCAGATGGGGCATGTTCTCCACCCAGGCTGTGCAACCCGGTGGAGAACATGCCAAGTGTGCATGAGGGTTTGGCTGGCCCAAGACGGGTGGCCAAAATGTCATGCACATTTAGAAAGTGCTCATCACTCCTCCTCCTTGGGCAGTCCAGCCTGCCCCGCCCTTACAGATGAGTACTGACAAATAAAATGATAATAACATGCTGTTATTATCATTTTCTTTTTTCTGTGTGGTGACCCTCCTCCACCTTAGAGGATGAGCTGCCCCTGGAGTCAAGGAGTATATTTATGGCTGCAGTGTCTGATGTGGGATATTTCTTAGTTGCAGAGCAGATGGATGACTGATTTATCTATTGGAGCTGTGAGCTTGCTGTCTGAAGTTCAAGGGGAAACGTGCTGATCTCCAAGCAACATTATACCATTGACCCAATTTGAACAGAGGGCAAATGGATAGGAGGGAAGGAGCTGCTTAGTGATCCATTTTTTGCCACTATGCTCAGCAGCTGCACTCCGAAACCCCATAATCACTTTTTTTTGTAACCCAAGTTTGGGACAGATTTACAAATGCTTTCTGCCATGTTTGCATTAAAATGTTTGAAAGTATTGAATTCTGATTTACTTTCCAGGTCCAACTTGCTTTGCACTGGAAAGTAGACCTCAAGTAACCCAAAGTAGCTACATTGCCCCAAGGGGGTGTATCATGGGTGGTACATGGGTGTTCCCATGCATTCTCCTATGTTGTGTTGCCACAAAGCCCTATTTACCCAAAAAGGGAGACAGGGCATTATGCCAAAATGTACAACTCCTCAAAGTAAACATAAAAGTCATAATGTTGGAGAAAAATGTCTTTTCTGCAAAAATTTGCAAGTTTGCATGTGTGATGTACTGTACATCATGCCTACAAACTTTGAAAATAGAATTTTGAACCTGAACAGGAACGTTCTTGTTTTCTGTCCTGCATTGCATGAACACTTAGTACATTTGTCTCTATGTCCTTTGCTTCTGTAAGTCCACAGTTGCCACAGGTAGCCTTCCTTGTCTCCATCAATACCACGTGCCACTTAGAACCCCCTCTGTGCAAAGTTTATTGATGAAGGATACTGAGAATGAGCAGGCTATGAGGGGAAACATCCTTTACAACGCAACTTTTACCACGCAGTGCTTTTACATCACAACTTTTACAACGCAAACCATTACAACGCATTGCGCTGGGGGGGGGCGCTCTAGGATAGGGAATAGATTTAATTTACTATCCAACACCTTCCCTACTATCCACGGGGACTGGAGTTGGAATAGTAAATTAAACTATTCACTACCCAGCACCCCAAAGCGCTATGTGTTGTAACAGCATGCGCTGTAAAAACTGCGATGTAAAAGCATGCGATGTAAAAGCATGCGTTGTAATGTCATACATCCGGCTATCAAAGATACAGTAGCGGCTTGTAGTTCGAGTGTTGCGAGACGGTGAGGCGAAGCATGGGAGGAGCAGGGTGGGGGATAGTAAACTCCGGCATACGGCCAACCGGAGGTAAGTACATAAACAAATTAATAAAAACTAATTAAATTGCATGCGCTGCAATGCAAATGGTGTTGCAGCGTGCGCAATGTAATTAGTTTTATTTATTAGTTTATGTACTTACCTCCAGACGGCAGTATTCCCAACTTTACTAGCTCTACCCTGACCCTCCCCCAACCCACACCACCGCCCTGCAACACTCCCACTACAAGCCGCTATTGCACAGATATTACCTCTTTTGGACTAGACTGACTGGGCAACAAATTCCCACCGAATATTACAAACACAAGACATATTTTTCAGGGGATTCATTGCTTGTTCGTACCTGATGACATTGACATGCATCCAACGTTTCCAAAACATCTGTACTCTGTTAGAAACAAGGAGAGACAAAAATATCAAAGAACAGTCACAGGTTACAGAGGAGTGAACAACAACAACCCATAGTGCTGTGGTTCCAGAGTCTTCTCTGCTAGGAATAGATAACATTCAGCCATATTCATCATTGTCCCGTTTTGCGAGTCCTTAATAGCAATTATTAAGGAATCGCTATTAAGGACTTGCAAAACGGGATTCATGTAGAAATTGCATAAAGAATTGCGATTCCTACATCTTCCTTATTTGCGATTAGCAAATTGCTAATCGCAAATAAGGATGCGATTTCAAGGGTGCCAGGGGTGTCCAAAGGACACCCTGTAGCACCCCTGAAATGTAAATGTAGCCTGATGTTGCGCACACACATGTCCAAAGGACATGTGTGTGTGTAACATACCACTTAGAAAAATGTACTAAAGTTCATTTTTCTGAGTTTTTGCTATTTACCACGAAGTCAGACAGCTAGATTCATCATTGTTAAATCGGCTCGCAAAGGGCCAGATTCTGAGAATCTGGCCCTTTGCGAGTGCAATTTTTGCATTTGGGATTCATCATCCCAAATGCAAAAAACACTAATAGCAAAATCGCATATTTGCGAGGAATTGCATTTAAGGAATCTCTATTTGAGATTCCTTAAATGCAATTCATTAACCATTTTTTATTAGCAAATTCGCTATTTCTGGCCGCTATTTACCACGAAGTCCGACTTCGTGGTAAATAGCGAAAAACTCAGAAAAATGCACTTTAGTGCATTTTTCTAAGTGGTATGTTACACACACACATGTCCTTTGGACATGTGTGTGTGCAACATCAGGCTACATTTACATTTCAGGGGTGCTACAGGGTGTCCTTTGGACACCCCTGGCACCCTTGAAATCGCATCCTTATTTGCGATTAGCAATTTGCTAATCACAAAAAAGGAAGATGTAGGAATCGCAACTCTTTATGCAATTTCTACATGAATCCCGTTTTGCAAGTCCTTAATAGCGATTCCTTAATAATCGCTATTAAGGACTCGCAAAACGGGACAATGATGAATCTGGCTGAGACTTCGTGGTAAATAGCGGCCAGAAATAGCGAATTCGTAAATTAAAAATGGTTAATGAATTGCATTTAAGGAATCTGAAATAGAGATTCCTTAAATGCAATTCCGCGCAAATATGCGATTTTGCTATTAGCGGTTTTTGCATTTGGGATGATGAATCCCAAATGCAAAAATTGCACTCGCAAAGTGCCAGATTCTCAGAATCTGGCCCTTTGCGAGCCGATTTAACAATGATGAATCTAGCTGATTGTTCTTCGTTCCAGTGCATCTTAGATGCAATCTCTCAAACATGTCTTACATTTTCTTAAATTGGTCCCTGTTTTCTTTACTCTATCCATGTTAGTGTAATCTGCAAAAAAGCATACATCTACAACTTTTCAGAATGTGACCGATAAAGGCACTGAAAATTATTGACCATATTTTAGATTCTTTAAAGTCTCCATTTCTCACTGCTTTCCATACAGTAACTTATGTAACCGCACATGTTGTCTCCTCTTCACTTCTCTTTTTTTTTAACGCAAAAGTGGTCTAAGTTGCTTGATCTCCTTTGCTATAGAAATTAGTCAAGAATCTTGATGGAATTCTCTCTGAACCTGTCAGGAGTGTAATGTCACGCATGTGGCTTCAGTAATCTTTGAAAGGACTGCATGGAATTGAGAGATAATCTGGAGTGTGGAAAACTAAATGCATTCTTGGCAACAGCCGCGGCCGGCAGTGGGAGTACCTGCAGGGCGGTGACGTGGGGAGGGGGAGGGACTGGGTGGGGGGTAGTAATCTATGGATTACGGAGTTTTACAGGTAAGTAAACATTTAAATAAATAAAATGAATTTCGTTGAAGGGACTGCATCCCTAAATACGATGTAGTGTGCGCAACAAAATTTGTTTTATTTATTTAAATGTTTACTTACCTGTAAAACGCCGTAATCCACACATTACTACCCCCCCACCCTGCCCCTCCCCTCCCCACGCCACCGCCCTGCAGGTACTCCCACTGTCGACCGTGGCTGCTTGGCAATTGAGCGTGGGGCTCGAGTCAGATCTGCTATGTCAGTGGTGGTTTTTATCACTGTCCTGATTTCAATAAGAAGTTGTAATCTGTTTATTGTTTGGATCTGGAACTATATATACATATAAATATATACTAGTTTGCCAAAAAGTAATACATCTGCATACATATAAGCATTCCTTGAATGGCTGCATATTTTGTAATTTTAGAATTTTTGGAATTCACAAACATTGGCAGGAATAGGTTTGGAAAGCTGTGCCAGTGTCAGGTTTTCAGCCATACTACTGGCAATCAAACACCCAAAAGGTGATTGAACAAATGTTTAGAAATAGTCTAATCACTATCAATCGATAATGGCCACTAAAACATGGGAGCTATCTTCCATGGTGTGGTGGCCATTTTTCTTTTCATTTTATTTCTTGCTGTCCACCTCACCAGCAGGATATCCCTGGTGGTAATGGACAGTTAATAAAAAGGCCATACGAATTTCCACTCTAAATAGCAGTAGTTAGATGGCTCACCTCTAACGGGATCTAATCCTTAGGGGCATCATAGAAGCTTTACATCAACAGTCCCCACTCCTTTGGTGTAAAACCTATGGTCCGCTGACACAAAATCAGATGAACAGACCTTAAGTTTGGCCGTCAAAGTACTCTGCTGCGATGGCCTACTTCATCCACCAAAATCTAAATCAGCCCCAGAGGCCCACCTAATAGAGGTCAGCACTCACCTTACTCCTAATGAGAACAGTCCATCCCAAATCTTGACAATCTCACCCTTTCACCCTGCGACTCACTCCATTTTTTAGTTGAGATATTTTTTACCCCCCCCTGCACTATGGTGCGAGGGTACCTGTGTTGGCACTAGGCTGCTAAGTGTAGCGCCAGCGCAGGCAAAACGCAGGGCTTGTAAATATGGTGCAGCCCTGCACTTCTCCAGTGGCGGAGTGAGGCACTAAGCCAGGAAGGCTATCGTCTCAGTCCGCCACTTCCCTTGTAAATATTACACCTGATATTATGCTGTATTGCCAGGGAAAACAAAGTGCAAGCCAGAGGTAGCAACTGCTGCCAATGGCCACAGGTGCTTGATGCAAATGTAGCACGGCTTCAAAATGAAATTTCTTCTCGGTTGCTGTTGTTCTTCTTAGAGCTCGACTCAACTAACTAGTTAACTTTGCATGAAAATGAATTGGGTCTGATGAAGCACTGCTGAACTAGCATAGCTTTGTCCGTCATTGTCTTTCTTTTAATTTTACTGAACTCAGTGATGGAGCATGAATGCTGTTATCGTTTGCATTAAAAATTGTTTCCCAAGTCTGTTTCCTATCATTCCTTTAAATATCTTATAGACATCGAAGCTAACACATTGTTCTAATTACTCATTCAGTTTAAAGTGTGTACAAGGAGATATCACCAGTCAGTGAAATTTATTTTTCTTGTGAGCTTTTACAATCCTGCTGTACTTGTATCAGTGAGTAGGGTTCCCTTGTTCTTTCCTTTCGTACTTGTATTACAGTCCTGAAGAAAAATATATATCCTACTCTCCTCCATCTGAGAGTAATTGTACAATTCAAAGTTGCCTACCCAGGCCAAATATTTCAGCTGAAAACCCTTGTGAAAAGCAGACGTGTCCTACGTCCCATATTTGCCATTGGAAGGCACCATGAAATGTATAAAATGTATTTCTCCAGAAGCACCTTATTTTACAGTATGGCCTATATTATTTCAAGTGTAATAATAATACTCCCTTTCTGTTTTCAGGTGTTCCCTTTTCCTTAGTAATCATCATAATAACAAAAAAATTAATTTAGTGAGCACAAACAAAAGCAGCCCAAGCAAGAATATGTTGACAAAAACCTATTTTTAAGTACGGTATTTCATATAAGGGAAAATATATACTTAATGTGTTTTCAAAGTTTTTGACATGCTCTGACAATAAACGTCATGCATCCATATCGTATAGCAATTTATTATGTCATGAGTTGAAAATGAAATTTGTTTCCATTGCACAATTCAATAAAAGCACGGAATTCAAATAAATTCAAATAATAGATGGGATAAAGTATTCCATGCCATACATTTTAGGGATATCGCAGGTACTAAAGAGTTCAATTACCATACAGAGGAACAAGGAAGAAGGCCGAGAATCTTTATAGATCCATAGAACTTCGAGGTGAATTGCAGCAAAGGGCATTTTAATACTGTTAATACATAACAATACCAGTATCATTTCCCAAAAAGATTAAATAAATGGCCCCTTGCTTCTTCATGAAAAAATGTGTTTAGAGATTAAACACTCCAATACAGAACTGTTGCAAATGTGTAGAACAAATGTAGTTAGAGATCACACACTTCAAAAAGAACTGTTAATTAGTGACAAAATCATATGCTATGTAGCGAAATGTTAAGTCCCATTCAAAGTCAACTCTAGTTCATGATGTGTGGTACCACGCAGAGAAATTCCTGCTTTTGTGTAATTAACTATATCTGTGCAAAATATGATCCTGCTGCTGTCATCATGCCTCTCTGCTAATGACTTTTAATCTCTGAAATAAGAGCAAGTTCTCTTTTTCTTGTTGTAATAGCACTTGCAAGTTTGCCCTTTGAGATGCCCATCAAACCGGCTGCTGGTTCTAGCAACTGGCAGTGTGACATCACAACTTTAATTACTGTGATTGGTGATGTCAAATTAAACTGTGAGAAGACAATGAGAGACAGGATTTGAAACAGGTATTACAGGCTTCCATGCATTATTTATGCATAACAAGTAAGATGAAGTCGATAATTCAAAGGTGACTGTACACTGAAGGGTCAGTTCTGTGAGTTTGGTGGGCTCTATAAGCCTAATTTTTAAGTATAGAAAAAGCATGCTCAAATGTTGCTTGATTTTCATAATAAAAAAATGTTTCAGTGACTAAATATTCTGCTACAATTGTTAGTGCTGTAGTTTGTAAGTACTTTTAAAAATCAGACAATCTTGCTTTCTTTACTAGATCGTTTTTATCTGTATGAATGAGATAATAATTAGTGATTTATCTTCAAAATTTGAATCCTGATCATGTAATTCCGTTTTCTCACCAAAAGATACTACTTATTGTAGAAAAATGCCTCTTTTTAGACAGTCACCCCCATTTTTTTGGACTGATACTATTGAGTTTTCGACTCTGTGCACATGACATTTCTAACCAGGCACCAGCGCTCTGATCCCTAAACCATGTCGAAATTTGTTAACTTATTTATTTTACTTAGAAGTCCCTGGTGTAAAAAAATGTGAGGCCCATTTCTAATAGTTCATGCTACACACCATAGCAAGGCAAGCTGTTATGTTGCATTGCATGGACTGGAGAGAGCCAAACAGCTCCATATTTACCACGAAACTGTGATGTTACTTCTATGCACTGGCATACTTGTGCTGCATAGCGCTAATGATGGCACTTTTGTACCATGATTCAAAGGTGCCTGCATAAGGGGCAGTATTGCTTTTGTGCAGGAAGGTATACCTTCTTACACAAAAACAGACTTTTCAGTCATATTCCTCTTTCCATGTGTGCTGCAGGTTGCACACATGGAAAAAGGAAGCAAAAAACAGAAAAGAAGATAATTTTCCTCGTTATGCCTGTATTGGGTAGGCACACTATTTTGACTGACACCCAGGCTCGCAAGTGTTTGTATATGTGGGTTTGCATCAAAATTCATGGGTCGATGCACGTTAATGAAGCAAACACAAGAAGAGCATGTTAATGCCCATGCCCCACCCATGTAATGCTTACCCAACACAAAAGCAGTGCTATGGGCTGCAGCACTTTATATTTACTACACAATGCAAAGCCACTTCAATCAATTTTCCATGGGTTAGTAAATGCCAAAATGAGATTTGCGCTGGGGCTGCACCACAAAAGTGTCACAACCCTAAAGCAAAATCAAATCTAGGCCAGGGTTATTAGTTGTGCAGGATGTGAATACTCCACAAGAAATAGGTCCACAATTGTGTACTTACTGGCAACCAAGATCCCGATTGTAGTACTTTATTCTCTCAGGGTAGTGAAGCAGAGCAGTCCAGCGTCTACTGAGAGGAAGTTATGTGGCTAGCAACCTAATTAACTGGAATGCAACAACAACAGTCAATAAACTACTGCCCAGTCTGTGTGTTTCCTTTGAAATAGGAAAAGTGCATTCATTACACACATACTATTTAATACTTCACATTAAATGACAAATATACATATCATATAGATGAAAATAACTTAGGTGACATTCTCAAATCACATTTGATTCCTATTGGGTCATGAACTTCATAATCACAGCGCAACTCATCTTTAACAGATGCAACATTACCATATAATGGGTTGTCATTTTAAATGAAGTAGGCTCATTGGCTTTACCAATGGGTTCTCCTTATCAACATATCAAACAAGCCTATTAGTTTTGTGGGGAGGTCCCCACATTAGTAAAATAGTAAGTACATGATATGATTCACCTTTAAAACAAATAAGAACTCACAATCACATTTAAATGTAATAATTATCATTAATAAAAACATAATGCTTCTTAATCATTGTAATGCATGTTAATAATCCTGACCAATAAAATTACTCAAATAAAGCACAGGAAATCAAAATGTTGTGTGGCACTCATCAAACCACATAAAATGCAGCCATAGGGCCAATGACTAGACAGCCCTACACTCCTGAAATCAAGAGCAAATGTTTCAGCTCTGGGAATGCTTGCAATATTGATCTCAAAGATGATTTCAATAACCCCCAAAACTGAAAGCCATCCCCTAATTACTCTGAGAGGGCTACTGCACCTTCTGCAGCCCCCACCCCCACTTCACCAGATTATTTGAAATGTTCTTGGCCCTTCTTAGGGCACAAAAAGCCAGTAAAAAAAGTCTAAAAAGCTCTCCCAGGGCATTATATGATGATATTGAAGGAAGTGAATATTTAATTGTGAATATTTAGGAAATGCCTGAAAATCTAATTCTTGGTCTCTTTGTAATACATATTAAAAGCTCAACTCACTGGTCAAGTCAGATTTGTAATAAATAACTAGAAAGTTACATTTTTCCTGCTTAACCCCCTAGCTGTGGCCGGAATTCCGCACCTGTGCTGGACATTCTGATCGTGGGCATGGTCATGACGGCTCCCAGCCATCATCAGCGCTCGCCCACCGTAACTCATGACGGCCGGGAGCCGTCATCAGCACCGAACGGGGTAAAGTATCTGGGAGTAGATTTGCATTTGCCTCCAGCTGCAGTCCACTGAGTGCTCAAACCCTTAATGAGGTGTGAAAAATGCCCCCAGTTTTAAACCCCCATCACCCCAACTAATAATCCACGTTCTTATACTTATTATCACAAGATATTGGTTAAATATATATGAACCATTTTTCATATTACAGACTTTATAAATATCAAGATATTACTGAGACAGTGCACATTTCTAGAAAAGTGTAATAGAATACATTTTACGGAAGAACTAATTGCTACGTGGGATAAATGATAGAGCTTCGTGTGAACAAAGAAAATGTGTATAACTACCCTGTGATAGATTATTGCATAGAAACCATCTCTAATTATATTTCGGAACTTCTACAATTTCACAGCAGCAATGAACTATCTTTATGCATGAGGATCGTTTGTGTTCAATCGCATGTAAAAAAAGAACATTTAAACAAATTCTATTCTGATAGACTGTCAGGGCAAACCAGGTACGTGCCCTTTTGGGAAGAGTGGTACACAATTGAATGTCATTTCTTTATGAGGCCAGGAGGCTAGCTGACATGGGCAATGTAAAAGTGAGTGCACTGTAATTTCTATTCATGCAGCTTTCATTTTATATTAGAAGGTCATATCTCATACACTGCATAAAGCCCAAAAATGTTTTGTCACATTCCTTGTGATTCAGAGAAGCATTGTCGAAATTGAAGAACATTTTTACAAGCACAGAAACAATCATGTTAGACATGTGTGTGCATATCATCATGCTCCTACATTTATTAAAGTGAATGATGGGAATAAAGGGCTAAGCGAGGTTTTGATTGAACATGATAATACAGATAAGAAAAGAAGAAAAAGAAGAAATAAAAAATATCGAAGAGCATTTGTATTTTGTTATTGATAAGAGCCAACGTGATGCAACAACTTGTGTATATATATATATATATATATATATATATATATATATATATATATATTCTATCTACTGGCGGTCGTCAGTAGGTAGATATAGTTAGGACCTATTTTCCGTAGGAAATCCGCAACATTCTACTTGGAACGACTTTGGCGCCGATTGACAAATCTTCGCAAAATTTTCGAAACTAATTATCAGCTTCGGTCCGCTCCTATCCTGAAAGCCTCGGGGTGATTTGTCAAGCGGGGGCCGAGCAAAAAGGGGGGTCCCAAAATGTGTTTTCCCCCCTGCAATTTTCCTTAGGGACATTTTGACGCAGCTACAGCCCGAACTGCTGAACGGAATTACACCAAATTTGGCAACGAGGTAGTCCCCAGTTCAGACTCATGCCTTTTGCTTAAATGGTGTAAATCCGTTCAGTAGTTCTTGAGAAAATGACAGTTAAAAGCATTTAAATATCTATGGCTGCGCAGGATCCGCGTATCCTAAGCACACCCTGCCGTGCAGGAGCTAGCACACCCTGCCGTGCAGGAGCTGTATGCTAATTTGCTGTCAACACTCCAAATCAGGAAGTGTTGGCAGCCATCTTGTGCCTCTGTAGAACCGAGGCACAAGAAACCTTAGAAACAAACGCGCAAAACGCAAAAAAGGGGGCAGGGCAGAAACACCCTGACCCCATAAGCCTGCTCAGGGGGTCCCACAAGGACCCCCAAGGTCCAAAAATATTCTTTTTTTTTTTTTTAAATCTGCAAAATCTGTGCAGGATGCGCGGATCCTGCCAATGAAAAAAAAAAACCAAAGCGCGGCCTCCCGCGCTTCAAAGCTAATTAGCCACCGGGGGCATTTTGGAAAACAAGTGTGGGGGGGCCAATCCCCCCCACACTGCCCTGGGGACCGCCACCCTCGGGGCAAAGTTTGAATAATTGTGGGGGGGGGGCAAAAGGGCTCCCCCGCAGCCCCACAGACCATCACCCCCCAGGGCTTATACTTTCCCGAGCCCCGGGGACCGTCACCCCCCAGGGCTTATACTTTCCCGAGCCCCGGGGACCACCACCCCCCGGGCTCAAATTCACTTTTATTTGCGGGGGGAAACTGCCTTCCCCCCGCAGCCCTAGGGACCGCCACCCTCTGGGGCTTTAAAAAAATAATGTGTACCTTGTGTGGGGTGGGCTCAAGCCTCCCACAATCCCCGGGGACCACCACCTCCCCAGGGCACTAAATATTTAAATTGGGGGGTCCATGATGGACCCCCCAGCCCAGGGGACCACCACTCCCCGGGGCTTTGCAGATGATGAGAGGGGGCCTTGTGATGACCCTGGGGATTGCCACCCCCTGGGCCGGCTCCTGCAGTGTCACGGGGTGCCCCCTCCCGGGACACTGTAGTTTGCTATGGGAGCAAACTGCTTTGCTATTTGGAAGAGAGACCAGGAAACCTGCTCTCTCTTCCAAAATTGGAAAGCAAAATGCTTTTCCACATGGGGAGCAGCATGTTAGCTGCTCCCCATGCGATAAAGCAATGCAGGATGCGGGGAGCAGGCTGGGACCGTGGGGGGATTGGGGACCCCCCCACGGTCCCCAACAAAGAGGGCCAACCCTGTAGGATGGGGTCTCGGGGCTAGTAATGGCCCAGGAGGGGGGCCATGTGCTCCCTCCGCAAAAAGTAATTACATTTTTTTTAATAATAATTTAAAAAGGCCAGCCCCGGGGCCATAAATGGCCTAAGAAGGGGGGCAAGGCAGCCCCCCTACTAGAAGTAATTTCTTTTTTTAAAAAGGGCCATGCCCCGGGGGATGGGGTTCCCAGGCCAATTATGGCATATGGAGGGGGGCCACGCGGCCCCCTTCCAGAATTTTTAAGAAAAAAAATAGGGGCTAGGCCCTGGGGAATGGGGTCCCCAGGGCCAAAATAGTAAGAGAAGAAGGGGGGGGGCACACAGCCAACCTTCTTAAAACAAAAAACAAAAAACAAAAAGACCGGCATTGTGCCAGAGGCCATGCCCCCTACCAGCATTACTCTGCAAACGCGCCCCTTGGCACGGTTGCAGAGGGGGAACAAATTTCCCTTGAATACCGGGGGTCCCTGGGGTCCAACTAGCCCACCAGGAACATCGAGTATGTGCCAGGGGGCTGCGTTGCAAAGAGGTGTTATGAGGCCACGCCCCTTTTTACACCTCTCTGCAACGCAGCTCTGTGGTGCTTAATGGAGGTAGCTGATGGGCTAGTTGCACCCCAGGGACCCTCAGTATTCAAGGGGAGTTAATCCCCCAACTTAAAACACGCCACGGGCGCGTTTGCACAGTGGTGAATGGAGGGGGCGGGGCCTGAGTTCACATGTGTGCAAACACACCCTGTGGCGCGGTTTAAGTTGGGGAACTAATTTGTTGTCAATCCTTTTTTTTTTGTCCTCATACATGCCACCAGATGATGAATACTCTAGATGGGAACTCCACGTGCCTTTCACACTGTCGATCTTAGTTACCGCCCTGGACTCAGTGTGCGACAAACAGGAATCTCCCAGAGGTAGGCTGTTTCCTTGTCCAACTCCCATTCCCTCTGATGGAACGCCTCGGAAACCGGGAGGACAGGACCCACACACCTCTGGCATAATCATTGGACCACCATTAGATCTTTGACCAGGCCACGAGTGCCGACCACACCCTATCTGCGCTCTCCGCTTGACAAGCCATGTCTAACTTACTGACTGACATAATGTTTTTTAAACAGTCAGCGAACCTGGGAGGGGCCTCCGACTTCCATTCTCTACAAATTTCTCTCCTTGCTATAACCATCACATAGAATATAAATTGTGAGGCAAAGCTATTTATGTTATAGCCAGGTGGCAAACCAAAAAAAACTAATCTAGGAGAGCATGTAATGGGGACTGATAAGACCTTTTCCAGAAAGCCAATAACAGTCTTCCAGTATTCAGAAATCTCTGGGCATTCTAAAAACATGTGTTGGTCATCGGCTGCCAGAAGTTTGCATCTAGGGCAATGGTAGTTGTCTAGCGTAATCTTAGATAGTTTAGCAGGGGTCCAATATACCCTATAAGCAGTAAACAAATGATTTCTTCTAAGATTAGCCGGTTTTATTAGGCTCGGGGACATGGAAAATGAGTCTGTCCAAATCTTTTGAGTTTCCTCAGGACTATCTGATAACACTTTACCCCAAAGGCTCGCCAGCTCTAAATTTAAGGTTCCTTTTACCCCCATTAGCGACCTGTACCAAAACGAGACCTCTCATTTCCAAACTCACCCCTGCAGACAGAATTAAGGATCCCGGTTTCATTTTCAAACTCCAGCGCCTGCCTTGACCACCAGGCAGAAAGTTGGTAGAATTTAAATCTTGTTAAAGACCCGTTGTTGTCAATCCTGAGGGCCCCTGTGGGCCAACTAACCCACCAGGTACCTCCAGTAGGAGCAACGGAGCTGCATTGCAGAGTGTTGTAAAAAGGGGCATGGCCTCTGAACACCTCTCTGCAACGCAGTGCGCTGGTGCATACCATACTGGAGGCATCTGGTGGGCTAGTTGGCAGCCAGGGACCCACAGGATTGAGGAGGAATTATTCTATAACTTAAAACATGCCACAAGGAGTGTTTGCAGACATGTCACCTCAGGCCACGCCCCCTTCATTCACCACTGTGCAAATGCGCCCCTGTTCTGTTAAGAGTGCTGTCAATCTCTCACTCACCCTTACACTTTCTCCCTCTCTCTTCCTTTTGCTTTCTCTTTCTTTTTCTTATACACGCACCTCCCAACACACTGCACTCACATCTTATAAATCACACACACCAAACATCCCACACTTGACAAACACCGCCATACCCACACAAACACTAGCAGGCACGCACATGCACTCTCTCTGTCACACACGCACAGACACACATACACATGGATCAACTGGATGCTCTGTTGTGCATGACACAAAGAGCATATTTACAATCCCCTATCGCCACCACAACGTCACTTAACGTGGCTTTAAGCTGCCTTGTAAATAAGGTTCCATTTCACGCTATGGTTGGCATGAAAAGGGTGGACAGTGGGTGTGGAGGTGGGCATTCCACCGCAACACCCATTGATTTTGATTCTGCCCCTATGTACAAGGGTAGAGTACAAAAGAGGCAGCGCCAAAATTAAGACCAGATAAAACCTGGTCTTAAGTTGGGGAAACGAAGAGAAATGCATTTCATTTAATTTTTTCTCCTGTTTTTGCTTTTTCAATGTGTGCACACATGGAAAAAGCAAAATGCAATGTATTGTTAATGTACAGGAAGGCCCCCCTTCCTGTACATAAACAATCTTAAAGAAAAATGCTATTTTGTGACTTTTATGTGTGCTGCATTGAGCAGCACACATGAAAGTCACAAACTGGTATTTCAGGATTGTTTATGTGCAGAAAGGGGCATCTTCCTACACATATACAATCATCCCCTGCATGCAGACACCTTTGCACTATGGTGCAAGAGTTCCTGCGTTGGCGCTAAACTGCTAAGTGTAGCGCCATCTCAGTGGGAAAAAAACAAGGCTGCACCATATTGTTGTAAATATGGTGCAGCCTTACGTTTCAGACGTGGCGGAGTGTGGCATTAAGCCATGACTGCTAACGCCTCACTCTGCAACTTCCTTGTACATATCCCCCCAAAGATGGAGCAGCATTGTTTGCTGATTCAACAGGAAATCATGGAAAGACACGTAATTCACACAAATACAAATACTCTCATAGTCCCCCCTACACCAGCCATTTTTTTATTCAATGATAAGACTTATAAAATAAATGCCTTTTAGCCATCAAACACAAGGTCGTCAGCGTATATCCATCTCAATTGAAGTCCTTCTGGTTTTGATATCAGCAGATTCCTCTTGTATATGGTTTGCTAGACACACCGATGAAAGTTTAACTATAAACAGACACATCTTCTTAGTGTGAGCCTCCAGGTTCCTTTTTGAAAAGTCTATTTCATTTTGTTTGTGCAGTTTGTAGTCAGAACATTCATTAATAATTTCACAGCCCTGCTGCCTCAGAGAGTCGGCCAGCATGTGTAACAATATAATCGCCTTCTCTATCACAGTCTGAAGGCACGCCTTTAACTTACAGGTATTTCTCTGTGCACTGCTTTCAAGTATCAGGAGGTCTGCTGGAGGCAAAGAAGAATGATACTCAAGGAATGTCGGATTTCACAGGGATACTCAGTCGGACATGACGAGGGCTGAAAACAGGCAAACTGCTCCTCGCATAGGGACCGATTACAAGTACCCCAGAGGAATGTCATCCATTCAGAAACACATGTGACGTTTCTCTCTCCCAATAGATGCCCTATGACTGGGACTTTTAGGTAAGCACCACAAACTGCATGCTATGCCCCACTGTCAGGGAACAACTCATGAGAGGCGGAGTTACTGAGGGGCATATTATCAAGGGGGTTTATCTCCGCTTTTTTGGCTTTAAAAGCCAAGAAAGCGGAGATAAAATTATCTCCCTATTACCTAGCTGTCGCTAACACCAGTTAGCGACAGCTAGTAGGAGATAGCGACCATCTTGGGCCCCACTTTGCATGTCAGTGATATTTATCACTAATGACATGCAAAGTGGGCGTGCCAAGATGTTAGCGACTGGAAACAGTCGCTAACATCGCTATCTCCTATTACCAACTTATGGAGATATTCGCGCTAAGCGCGAATATCTCCAAAAGCTAACACCTGCCCTGAGCAGTTCTTGGCCATGTTATCCAATGGGAGGTGGATAACATGGCTAAGAGCATTAGCTCGGTAATGCATGAATATCGCTGACTTTTCAGCGATATTCATGCATTGCGGCCGATTTTTATCGCATTTGCGATAAACCTTGGTAATACCAAGGTTTATTTGCGATAAAAATCGCCGCAGCTCAGCGGTAAATTTTTGTCTCTAACCAAGCAATAGCGATAATTATCGCTATTGCTTGGTAATATGCCCCTGAATTTTCCCAGCTGGGTGATAAATTCCACATACCCCCACATGCCCACCCATAGTCCTGGAGGGGGAGGGGTGGGGGGCACCCCCCTCCGGGACTGGAACTCATAATCTGATCAAATTCTGTGCACTAGGAAAGTGTATGTGTTGGGTATTTATCAAATGGCAAACCCGGTTTAATGTGCTAAATTGAGTAGATGCAAAAATCACAAGATGGGAGAAAGTTTAAATTTCTTACCTTCAAGCCTGAATGTCTTCACTGTGTCGCCCCTTCAAAGATTACCACAGATATATTCTATTCTAATAGGGAAGGTTATTTCCCAGCTGGTTTAAGCACAGTTGGAACTATAACAACATCTGCAAGGGCCATCTAGTATGCAATGCATCTCTCTGCATTATATACGGCCTGTCATTTTGTTTCATTAGATTTATAAGACTCAGGGCTTCTAGGGTCACAGCGAGCTATTTCTAAATGGAGTCTATGGAGGAACGCACGATGCACTCCAAAGAATTGGATTTGTAAATAAAAACACTGCCACATCGAATTGTCATTCTATGATCTTCAAACCTAAGAACTAAAATAGAAGCGATGTCACCTCCCAGCATGCCGCGCACACATCCCATAAAGGAAAGACAGAAAACATCCTACCGAACCAGGATATTGCAGCAAAATCTAAGTACCAAAAATGTACCTGCAAAAGGTTTGATATACTCGTAAGACACATTATAGGTAATTCGATTATTTTGAAAAGTATAGATGAGTGTTGGTTCAGTACAACTTTATTTCTGATAACTAATGTTTTACTGAAAATGTATGCTTAAAATAGAAGAAATGTAATTGGTTGTTGTGTGATTTAAATTAAAATTAAATTAGATATAAGTTCAAAATTAATCATAAAGATTTTACTTGGAGAGGTAGAGTGAGAGAAATACCTAAACGTGATGTACAGATAAATGACATACCAATAAAGTCATTAACCCAAAGGTTATTGGACAAAATACAAAAGTATTAAAATCTATATCCTGCTTGTGCTAACAAATGTTTGAAATCCCCAGTGAGAGAAAAAGTAATCCAAAGATTCTATCCAGGGCCGGCTTTAACACAGGTGGCGCCTGGTGCAGCAATCTTTTTTGGCACTCATCCTCCCCCCACAATCCTGACCCCCCTCCCCCCCCCCTCTACCTAATCGGTTTCCCTCACTACCACCCTGCAAAAGTGTCCCTCATTTCTCCTTAACTCCTCTCTCACGTATGTTCATTTGTTTTAAAGCGCTGGTAAAGGATGTATTTCATAATCCACTCACCAATCCACATAAGATACAAATCTGTTTCTTCCAGGAGGCATATTAACCCTCTATGCTACTTTATAGCAAGTCAAAACTGCCCCTAAACAAAACTCTGATCTCTCTCTCTAGCAGGAACATTAATCACAAGAGTTATCTTGACAGTTATATTGCTGCTTGAAAGCTGGACGCACAAGGAACTCTGCAGCAGGTGCTTTTAAATCATACATTATTGCTAAACACAGCATGCCCACCCCTCCCCAGGTCAGATCCTACCCTCCAGGTCAACAATCAGTGCGCCCATGCCTCCTCATACCTCCCTAAAGCGCCCGCTTCTATCCTTTTTCCAAACATTTAAATGTACACAATACTTACTCAATGAAATCATTACATATATGAATTTTGCAGTGAAAATGTCTCCGACCATAAAGATTTATATCTCTTATCGTCTTGTTTTTCTTCTTCTATGCCTCCTAATTCTACTACAATTTCAGACATTTCTGTGAAGTTTGAAGTTGTAAACCTTTCATCCTCAAAACAGTTCAGTAGTACAAGCTATGTTATTAGCCCACAATGATAAGGTCTACAGTATACCAGATGGTCTAATAAAACTAGCCTTGCTCCAAGAAAAGCTATTCTATAATAAATAGACTAACCTCTTCTTATAAAATTGCATTGACTGCTCTTGAAACTTAGATTAATTTTGTAGACTGGTGCATTCTTGTTTAATACATTTAAACATGTACAATGCTAAACTGTTACAAGAATAAGGCAGTTTGCACATGAGAAGTAACTCATATCTCATCCTAAACTTTTCTAAAGCCCAGATGATGAAAACTCTCAAAAAATGGGTGATAAAAGCAGAGATTCTGAAATGATCTGTCAAAAGAATTCTGATTTATCCCAAGCTGTTTTTAACACTAAGGGGATGATTCCAATATCGTTCGGAAAGCAAACCAAATGACTCGTGTCCGTAATGCTTTCTGGACGACTCGGTCGGGGGAGTCCAACAGAACATACGATTCGGTCAGACTCCCATTGACTTCAATGGGAGCCTGTGTACCGGACACATACACAGGCTCCCATTGACAAAAGGTGCCTGCCCCAGGTGAAGGGGGGTCTGCTATGGGTCCCCAGAGACTGATTCTGGCAGCCTTTTCGATCCGGGTAAACCATCGCACTTGCTCGCTTGGAAAACCTACTCCATAGGGCTGTACGATTCAGATCCAGAGAGCTCTTTCTCTCCGAATGCCGTCCGGAACTGATTTGGTCAGCGCTAAGGCTTTCCAGGCTCGTACTTGGTCGTTCAGAACTGGGAATGAATTGGTCAGGAACAAGGGGTCCGGATTGGTTTAAGCAATTCCAAATCTGAATCGGAGCCCTTCCAAACGAGATCGGATTCAACCCCTAAGTGTGACAGGAACAAATACTCTCAGAATCATTCACCTATTGTTAACTCTGTTGTTTCGAGCTTGTAGATGTCTATTAATGTGCATTATTCTGGTAACCATGTTATGGAGCCTGAGCTTGTTCAATACTGCTATGAAATAATATGAGTAACTCAATACTATCAGGAATCGAACCAGAAGTTGGGAAGGAGGTGGTTCGATTCCTGATAGTATTGAGTTACTCATATTATTTCATAGCAGTATTGAACAAGCTCAGGCTCCATAACATGGTTACCAGAATAATGCACATTAATAGACATCTACAAGCTCGAAACAACAGAATCGAACCAGAAGTTGGGAAGGAGGTGTATATTCTGGTGGATGGAGGAACATGGCGGCGGCAGGCTAGCAGCTGCTGCGAGGCTCTGAGCCCGATGCCCCTTAAAGATCGCTATACGGGTTATTATACCGGAATAATAGGAGGATACTGCATCTAAATAGATGGTGAGATGGATGTTACGCTTTCCTAACTTTTTGGGTGATTTTTATTGAGTTTTCCCTTTGTTTCTCCCCCTTCTGAGAAACGAGATGCGTGGTACACGGGGACACTAGGACCTACGCGGCACCCTAGGTGGAGACTGAGGCGGGATGCGGGAGCAACAACAACGAAGGTATACAACGGAGCAGGTTACCGGGCGGCTGTACCGGATTTCAAGTAAGGAGGGTGGTGAACTTCTGGATACCGGGCGGCTGTGCCGGATTTCTAGTAAGGAGGGCGGTGAGCTTCAGGAGCGGAAGCGGGGCAGAAACAATAGCAGTGTACAAGCAGGGAAGGGCGCTGAAGTCCCTGGGCTCCCTAGGCTTCGAGTAAGCTGTTTTAATGTATGGCGACGCTCAAGATTGGCTTTTTGGCACCGAACGAGTATTCTAGCATGTCGAGACCCCCCTCCAGCCATTTATAATAGCAGTGTGTTGGGGGATTGTATGGAGGAAAACAGAAACATATTTGACCCCCAAATTGACTCTCAAGTCGACAATATTTTCTCATCAAAATTGCTAAGAGGAGGGAAGCGACAGGGGAGGCTTCCTCTATAAGTTACTCCCCAAAATCAACCCTTAAGGAGGCTACTGCTGTTAAAGAAAGGAGAGGAGAAGTAAAAAACCGGTATCCGTTGCGCTCTAAACAGGAGCTTAAGAAGAAGGGAGTCCTTAACTCTACTGACTTCACAGAGGAAGAGAGTTGTGGTCCGGTGCCTATTTCGCCTCATAAGCAAAATAGGAAAGGAGGAGCAAAAAGAGGGAAATCTAAGGGATTAAAGCAGACACAAGCACCCAGAGGTACTCCTTCGCTAAAAAGCTTCTTTAAAATTATGGAGCAAGTCTTAAATCCTAAGGAAGGCAATATGGAAAATAACATAGAAAATAATACAGAAATTAGAGAAGTGGATAAAGGCACCGCAGGGGTTGAAATGCCTATGATTGATAAAACTATTGAGACTGTGGTATCCAATACAACAGCTGATCCCTCTCTCTTATCTACTTTTCCTTTGAGCAATAAGTATGCCGCACTGGATTTAACTCATTCGGTAGAAAATCTGGGAGCAACTCCACAGCAACCCTCTACTAAAAATCTTGAGTATGATATAGGTAATCCACTGAACAATGGGCAAATGTCACAAACATTACGAGCATCACAAATTGATCACTCTCCATCAAGGGACCTTGCAGCTACAGACGTGGCAGAATTTTCCTCAACAGATGCTCCATCCTTACTTACATCTAACACCGGTTTGGGAAGATACGGCTTAACTGCCTGTCCAGAGGGGGCAGTTGGAAAGTATGGAGTGGAGGACGATAGACTGGGCTCCCTATTGCACCTGTTGAGAGAAGATATATTGGGTAAATTTGAGATTTCGGAAAAAAATCAGAGGGGGTTGCATGATAGATTCGACCTTTTGGAGGCCAAAATTGAAGGAATAAGTGCTAGGACGAGTATTCTTGAAGGCAAAGTGACGACCCTTTCAGAGACCTCAAAAAGTAACTCTAAAGATCTAGAAGCCTTAAAAACCCAGAACCGTACCTTAACGATGGACCTGGAAAGGCTGGAAACCCAAAGCCGACGTAATAACTTAAGGATTCTCAAAATTCCTGAGGGGGCTGAAGTTGAAGACATTAAGGGATTTGTATGTAAACTGCTTCGAGAGGACATTTTAAAAGACCGACCGGACATTGACCTGGAAGCTGAGATCCAGCGAGTTCATAGAGATCCGTTCAGGTTGCATTCTGATCGTAAGACACCCAGGAAGATTCTGGTGTATTTTCAAACTTACAGTGTCAAAGAGTTGATCCTTACAAGATGCCTGTCACGTACCTCTCTACACTTTCGAGCCAATCCCTATCAAATAAGGTCTGACATTGGTGGGAGAACTGCCCAAAGACAATGGGAGCTGGGCTCTAGAATGCCAGAACTACGCTCTTTTGGGGCACAAGTTCAAATGAAATTCCCAGTGCTCCTCAAAATAATGTGGAATAATAAAATGTTTACGTGTCATTTTCCGGAGGAAGCTGATGCAGTATTAGCTAGGATGAAAGAGCAGACAGAATAATGTGTAATAATCATTATTTCATTACTTAGATTTATTTTAGTTAATCTTAGTTATGAAATGGTTAGGAGGGGGGAAGGGAAAAAAAAAAAAAAGTGAGAAGTGAGGGTGTTGGGAGTTGGTGAGTGAAATGGGATTAAAAAGGGGGGGGAAATATATAAAAATAAGAAATAAGAAAATTAATAAATAAGTTTATGAAAAAAAAACCAACACCGGAGACAATTAGTTTACTACACATAGGAGGGGCGTCAGTGGATCAGGGCCTCCAAGGGCGTAATTTCGCCAATTAGGAGGGTTGGGTTCCTCGGGGGGAGGGGGGGTGGGTTCACAGGGGTGAGGGGTGAAAATGGGAAAAAAAGGTCCTCATTTGTCACAATATACTATATCTTATCATACTGTATGTTGGCCATATACGGTAGGGTTGTAATGCCACACGATGATTTTTCCTAGAGGTAATAAAATCCTCTCTTGGAATTTAAATGGTTTGCGTAGTAGTATGAAACAACAAAATATTTGTCATTTTTTAGAAAATACTGGAGCTTCTATATTTCTCTTACAGGAAACCCACCTTGAGGCGGAGGAATGTATGAAAACATTTAAAAGATATAAATGGGTGCAGGATATTCTTTGCTCTAAGCAATCGGGCTCCACGAGAGGAGTAGCAATTATAATTAGCGCTAATAAAGGGATTAGAGTTCTTGATTGGTCCACAGATCAGTCAGGAAGATGGTTGGCCGCAGTAGTTTTAGTAGGCATTGTCAAGTTGCTATGTGGGGTTTATTATGGGCCGAACGAAGACAATGCCTGCTTTTTACAAAAGCTAGAAAAATACTTTCTACAGCATACAATTCCTATCATATTAGGAGGCGATTTTAACTTATTACTAGATTCTGAGGTAGATCGCACCTCGAAAGCTAAATCCTCTGTAGCTTTGAAAAACATTATGAAGGATTATACTTTGCGAGATGTCTGGAGAGTTAAATATGGCACCCGAAGAGAATATTCTTTCAACAGTAAAAAGTACCATCAGTTTTCGAGAATAGATTTCTTCTTAATAGACCAATCTTTCCTGGCAAACACTTTATCTATTTCTTACATTTCAACAGGCTTAACATACCAAATAATCTATTTTCTCTATTGAATTTGATTTTTGATAAAACATCGAAAACAACTTTCAAGCAAGTTTCTACCATTTACCCATGCTAACAAATTAAAATTGACTGTTATTTACAAATAGGTCTTCTCATGAAAAAAGCACAACTTTGCTTACAGACTGATAAGCATTGTTTTGTAACTTTTCACTTCAAGGACAAGTATTTACTTAAATATTAAATATGTTGCACTTTCATATATTAAGCAACCAACGATATAATCTTACAGGGCACACTATTGAGTGACTTGGCTAGTTTGTAAAAAAAAATGTACATTATAGAACTCTTTTTCCTAACTTGTGTTATGATAATGGTTTAAAAACTGCAGCCAGCCAAGAAACAGTAGTGTTCTCTGGAGCAAAATATTTTGTTTTATATACATAGGCAATGTACATATGAATTACACCACATAAGCAACATTTAACTTCCCTTTTATAAAGAAAAGTACTAATACACACAAAAGAAATATACTATACATAAAACTAGGATTAAACAGTGAAAACCAGAAGCTGCTACAACCCTCTTGGCCAGAGTTCTGAATCCAAACAGTATTATCACGCCAAGATGATAAGCACTATAAAAACACAGTTAAAATGTAGACACACAATTAGCATTGCATATTACAGACCATGTTGCACAGGGATGATCTCATTTGCTAGAGCCATGATACCAATCCTTGTATTGTAATTAGGTAGTGTCAGCATTTGATGCGAAGTGACATTTTCTTGATGATCCCCATAACCTGCCACCAAAAGAAATAGAAGTGACCTCCATCCTAAACAAGGACACAGCTCTGGAGGTGTCAGGGATCAGATCACAGGTGCTTTATGTGTTGGTACAGTTTACTGGAGTCCCACTATTCTAGTAGCAACTGGCTAACTGTAGGAGGGTAGTGACTGGCAGAGTGCCAATACATCCTAATACCCCCAGATATCACGAAAAGAAAGGTGGGGAGCTGTACCACTGGACACCCATCACCAGCTACAGATTGTAACTGGAAGTTTAACACAGGCTCATACAGCACAAGGGAGGGGTCTGGGCAAAGCGATCTTGAAGGGCTGGAATCAAGTTCCCCATCTCCCTCTGCCTCCCTTGATGTGCTGCAAGCTTCCTTATCTTGAGCAGCTGTCTGCAATTTCCTTGTTTAGAGTTTCAGCTCAACAATCCTCACAGAATGCTGCTGCTTCTTGTCAAATTGGCAAACTCCTTTAGAGCATTATCCATCCATCACAGACAACACTTCCTCAAGTTAACCCCCATCCAGGGTTGTGTAGAGAGATGGAGAGCATACCTCTTATCTTGCCTCCACATTGTGGGATTCCTAAGACAGACCCTTGTGTATGGTCGCCTCTTCAGAATCGTAGACCAGTCTTGAATCACGACTGACCATTAAGGCCAGGCCTTTATCACCTCTGATTGATAGACTGTTCCAATAATCCACATTAATAATAATCCACATTTGTAAAGCGCACAATCACCCGTTAGGGTCTCTAGGCGCTGGGGGCCATCGGGAAGATTAAGCAAGCTATTGCCCAGCATCACATGGTGCTGGGCTAATCTGCTGCTGGCGCCGGGGATCGAACCGTGATCCCCAGATTCCAGCGTCAGCCACCCTGGCCGCGGGCGCCACACCTCTCCCCTGAGGGTCTAATTTGTTTGAAACCTGGTTGCTCCTCCAATCACAAGGCACATTTATGGCATGTTAACTGTGTGACCAAAGAATGCAAAGGATGATCTACTCTTTTCCCTAGTACCAGCTTGGGCTATTCCCTAGAGGGACAATTTACTTAACTCCAGACCTGGGCGTCCTGGTAATCTCCCAACATAACGGGTTCCTCCTAGCATGGTTAGGGCAGCTAAACACAGATAAGAGTGTCTACTCAGAGAGCAGAACAGCTCACATTACACACAATGGCTCAACTCGCCATCTTTCCCCAGTACACCCATGGCCTCTCAAACACGTCAGTTAGACAAAGACAACAGGACCACAGGCGTTAGAGACTGCACAGACTCAGTCAAGAGGCTGGCTAGTAACCCACCCTTATTAGAATACAGGGATAGTTGACTATAGATGTATTGCTACCACCACTGTCAATCTATCACAGCCTGTGTAGAGAGAGGGCAGTAGCCACTCTCTGTGAAATTGGGGTGCCCCCTCAACTTCAGACCCAAGAACTAGGGTCTCTATCCATGTAAACTGGTAGACCCTCAGTGGACATGCATGATTGTCATGTTCACTGAGGTAGGATCTAGTAAACATACAGTAACTTTCAAATGGCTTGCCTGGAGATCTGCATAAGGTAGGGGAAGCATTCTCTCCAGAAACATGCAGATGACTTCCCATCCCAACAGTATTCTGACATATTTGAACTATATTCATGTTTGATTATTTTTTTTTTAATTCATGTTTGGTAAAACCCAAATCCTATGTAAGTGCCTGCAGATAATAGAAAAAATAAATAAGTGTTTCATACTGTAAAACTATGCCACATTATTATATTCCTATTGAAATGGAAGATATTCCATGTATTGTCTTTGAGTTTTATACTCTGTACCAAAACACACGGTGTGCTGAACAGTCTGTACTAAGAACATGTGCTCCAGCAATTGCAATGTTTTGTGCTTCATTTCTGCAAAGTACTTTGCTCATAAAGCTTGCCATTTCAAAGGAGACCCATCAGCTTTCATAAAAAAGGTGATTTTTTATATACAGATTAAAGAGTCTGCATTTGAAAGAAGCGAAAGGTGTCATTGAGGTCGTCCTTGGCAGTATGAGTGCATGAAGTTCATTCCTGAGCAGATTGTCAACCATCGGGACAAGCACATTGTAGAAAAGCAATTTTTCTACTCGTTTTAGAAACCATTAGCTTATTGTCCGTTGTCTCACTTTAAGGTGAGAACATTATGATTCATGAAGGTAAAATGTACATGGCTCAAACAAAATAGTTGTGTTCCAGTCCAGATCACATTATTATAACATTGCCCCTAAACTTCAAGCCACTATTTAAGTTGCACTGATTGAAATGAAACACATACGATTGTGAAATGTGTTTTTTCTGTTTTATAAGTTCATTTATTGAAACGCACTGTACTTTTGGCCATTTTATCTATAACAGTCTTTTGTTGGCTCTCCAGTTGAACATAGTTTCTTTCACTATTTTGGCGGCTAAAAGTCCTGACCAAAACCATGCTCCATTGCCTTTCCCATTACCCCTATGATAGTCTTTAAGGTGAATATAACCTGCGCCTTTCAACAAATCTTGAAAGGACAGGTATGACCAGAAATTAAACAGTTTATAATTTCTTTAACATGCAGAATCGAAAACCAAAATTGTGGGCATCCTGTTGACACCACACTGTCAAATCCTGCTTGACAGGCCTGTTGAGCCAAATGTAACACTTAGAGTGTACTCGAAAGTGAAAGAAAAAACTCCCAAGAATATTTTAATTTATTCCCGATCTGGTTGCAGAAGGACCCTGCTTTTTATCTAGCAAACGTTTGTTGTGTGTACAGTGCCAGCTTCAAAATGTATTTTAGTGCTGAACGTGTGAGGACAGTGGTATTTTGCCTATTACACTCCCACACACCCTCTGATCCCGTGTTTAGTTTGTGGGGAGGCTTCTTTTTTATTTTGAAAATGCCCTGGCACATATCATTTTGAACCTGCTTGCAGCAGGGCAAAAAGGAACTACTCAAAAAGTGGTATGGTTAGCCCATTGGTTTTTACTCCATTAGTCACCTCCACCATCTAGCTGTGACCAACATAGATGTGGCACCTCAAAAGACCCCTTCATAACATCCGAGATACCACAGACTTTTTGAACAAACTTCAATCTGTCCAAATAGAGCCTGAAGAACAATTATGGTTGTGCACAGCGGATGTCAACTCACTTTATACGAACATCCCTCACAAAGAAGGAATAGAGGCCATGGAACAGGCAATCCTTAAACTTGAAGTGGACGAACAAATGAAAATATTCTTGATGGAACTTACAATGTTCACATTGTACCATAGTTATTTTAAATACAAAGACAATTGGTTTCTGCAACTAGTGGGGACCAGCATGGGAAATAGCGCTGCTCCAGCATACGCTAACACCTTTATGGGTGAATTCGAACAGACCCACATCTGGACTAACATAAAATGGAACAAGCACTTAAAAATGTATACAAGATTTATTGATGATCTATTTATACTGTGGAAAGATACAAGAGAAAACCTAGAACTTGCATTAACTGCATTGAATTCAGCGAATCCACGTATCCAGTTCACATGGACAATAGATTCCAAATCAATCACTTTTCTTGATGTCCAAGTCACCCTTGATAACAACCAAATCAAAACGGATATTTTTCGTAAACCAACCGATCGTAACAACATGTTACACTACAGCAGTTTTCACCAGAATTCACTAAAAAACCATCTACCTAAATCACAGTTGATTAGAGTGAAACGAATAAGTTCAGACCCAGTGCAAACAGAAATACGTATGAATGAAATGATCAACAGATTTCAAGAGAGAAAATATCCAGAGGAAATACTGACATCAGCCAAGAAAGAAGTTGACAAAATGGATCGATCAAAATTGCTAAAGCAGTCAAAGAAAGACCAGTCTAGTGACCGGATGGTCATTGTTTCTAAATTTTCCAATGTCAGCAACAGCTACAAAAAAATCATCTTAAAGCATTGGCCAATGCTAGAGTTAGAAACTGACTTTCATGATATGTTCAAAGAGAAGCCCATCTTTGCTCACACTAGGAGCAAGAATCTAGGAGAAATACTTAAACAGCCTATGGAACAACATCCCCCGGCTAAAGGGACTAGACCTTGCAATAACTGTAACAATTGTCATAACGTCATCACAGGAAATACAATTCCACACCCCATGAAAGTATTTAATATTCATCTTAATGTTACAGCTACGTGTGATTCCAACAACCTCATATATCTTTTAAAATGTCCTTGCGGAAAAGTATATGTAGGTAAAACTGAACGGAAACTTAAGGTTCGTTTAAATGAACATAAATCTAGTATACAAACAAAAAATCTTAAATCATCAGTGGCAACACACTTTTTGGACATGAATCACAATATATCTCAATTGAAATGTATGGCACTAGAAATCATCCACAAAGCTGAAGGCAGAGACAATAACAGGATGTTACTGCAACGCGAAAATCATTGGATTTACAAACTGAATTCGATTAAGCCTTTTGGGCTCAATGAACGGGTGGAATTTGCCTGTTATTTATGAGACAATGCACTATCCTAGTGCTTATCTGTTCGCTAATTCTGCTTGTTGCATACGCATGTAATTTATTATGTGTAATATTTATTTCATTTTTAAATTTTATTTTTTTGCTTCGTATTCATGTATAATTTGGCTATCAGATTTGACTATTGCATATTCATTTCATTATTGAGTATAGTTTTCAGATCCGTGCGCACACATGGAGTCTGCCTTCTAGCTCCATAGGTGTCTGGACACCACAGTCCTTCTTCTAATACTAGGATATCACCCAGCCTAACCCGGCTGTAGTTTTACAACCGCCGGAATACTTCCGGTTGAATTTGGTCGAGCCGCGACATTGGAATTCCATGAAACACGGAGATATGTAAGTTAAACATGCAGCATCGTTTTTTAACGCGCAGGCTTAACATTGTTAGCGGCCAGGAATTTAACTTCAGTCCTTTAGGGTGACTTCAACTGCGAATATGTTATATCGTTTATTTTATATCTGCTAATGAATGTACGTCATACAGTCAAGTTAAATTGTTTTATTTTTAAATGGTTTATATTTGCGTGATTTAGATGACTGTATTGTTGTTCAACTTCCGAGTTACACATGAATATTACAATAGCGTTATCATTGTTTTTTATCATAGATGCTCCCCGATGAAGGGCCATAGCCCGAAATGCATTGGAGCTAAGTCTTCGAACATTTGAAATAGAAATATACCTCTGACCAGGAATGGTTTTGTCAGAAATGAATTATAACGATATGAATGAAATATTCGGCTTGATTTAGTAAATCATACTAATTTGACAAACAATCAACGTATGAAAATAAATACATTTTGAATGTCCAAATATCAATTTCTCATTTGAATTTTTGGAGGAAAAACACCAGATTGAGTGCCTTGGGGATGTTATCAATGGTCCATTGATCACACGCATTTTTCTAAACTGATTGAAATGAAACACATACGATTGTGAAATGTGTTTTTTCTGTTTTATAAGTTCATTTATTGAAACGCACTGTACTTTTGGCCATTTTATCTATAACAGTCTTTTGTTGGCTCTCCAGTTGAACATAGTTTCTTTCACTATTTTGGCGGCTAAAAGTCCTGACCAAAACCATGCTCCATTGCCTTTCCTATTACCCCTATGATAGTCTTTAAGGTGAATATAACCTGCGCCTTTCAACAAATCTTGAAAGGACAGGTATGACCAGAAATTAAACAGTTTATAATTTCTTTAACATGCAGAATCGAAAACCAAAATTGTGGGCATCCTGTTGACACCACACTGTCAAATCCTGCTTGACAGGCCTGTTGAGCCAAATGTAACACTTAGAGTGTACTCGAAAGTGAAAGAAAAAACGCCCAAGAATATTTTAATTTATTCCCGATCTGGTTGCAGAAGGACCCTGCTTTTTATCTAGCAAACGTTTGTTGTGTGTACAGTGCCAGCTTCAAAATGTATTTTAGTGCTGAACGTGTGAGGACAGTGGTATTTTGCCTATTACACTCCCACACACCCTCTGATCCCGTGTTTAGTTTGTGGGGAGGCTTCTTTTTTATTTTGAAAATGCCCTGGCACATATCATTTTGAACCTGCTTGCAGCAGGGCAAAAAGGAACTACTCAAAAAGTGGTATGGTTAGCCCATTGGTTTTTACTCCATTAGTCACCTCCACCATCTAGCTGTGACCAACATAGATGTGGCACCTCAAAAGACCCCTTCATAACACTGCTGGACTTGCAAAAGGACACCAGAAGGATTGTGTCGCAGCGCTGGCGCCTATTGCAATTATACACCGACACTGAGGTAAGGATTGCACGTCTTACTTTATTCCCTGCCAGCCTCACACTGGCTTACAGACTAAGCTTTCCTGTGTCCTCACTTCCTCTTCCTCTTCCTGCTGCCTGTCCTGTCTCACACAGGAAGTCAGGCAGGACGACGCTACATCTCCCCTGTTTTGCAAAGTCTCACTTCTTCTATATCTCTTCGACCAGACGTCGAGGTTTCCTGATCAGACGTTGCGGTCGTTCTCTGTGTCTCGGCAGGGGACTGTGGTGATTTGTAGTTTCCACCATTCGCGTGGGGCTGTGACGGCTTGGGTCACTGTTGTCACTCTGATTGGAAGAGTCGCTTGAGGGTAGATTGGACACGGTCTCGTGGCAGCCGCGTCGGTTGCATTTTCTGAAGTGTGAGATGTTTCTTGTTACTTGTTTGTGGTCAGCTTTGGCTGTGACCATGGTTCCTTTCTTCTTGGTGACTTGCATGGGAATGTCAAGGTATCGACTGTCTGCTTTGGATCGCCGATCACTTCGCACTATCACCCAGTCTCCTTCTTGTATGTTGGAGTCTTTGGCATGTCTGCGTTGATCAGCATATGTCTTCATTCTATGCTTCTTGGTGTGATCAATGTCCACGAGGGTGTTGTGATCAACCGTGACTTTCCGTTGTTGCGGATTTTCATCTAGCATGTTCAGTCTTGTCCTAGGTGTCCTTCCTAGCATTACAGTTGCTGGGCACTGAGCTGTGGTGTTGTGCGGCGTATTCCGATACGCTCTAAGTACTTCATTTAATGTCTGCTGGACGTCTCGGTGAGTCAGTTCTGCTTGCTGGTTAGCTCTTTTTAGTGTCCCCATAAATCGCTCCACCATGCCATTTGCCTGTGGCCAAAGCGGAGTGATTTTCTGGTGCTTGAAGTTTAAATGGGTTGCAAAGTTTGTGAATTCATGACCGTTGAAGGGAGGTCCATTGTCTGTTTTTACTCGCAGTGGGATGCCCCAGGCTGCATATATCTCATCAAGCACTGGGATCACTGTCGTTGCTCGAGTTGATGATATCAGTTGTGCGAATGGGAAGCGGGAGTATTCATCCATGGCAACAATGATATACTGTCCTGATTGTAGTGGGCCGAAGAAGTCGACCGCAATCTGTTGCCATACTCCGTCCGGCAGTTCTGACATTTGTAACGGTGCCGGTGGTTCTTCCCGGCTGACTACTTGGCATGTGACACAGTCCTTCAGGGTTGTCTCGACCATATAGTCAAGGGTGGGGAACCAGACTCGTTCTCTCAGAGCTTTCTTGGTTGCATTGATGCCTCTGTGTCCTTCATGTGCCAGGTTGATGACCCCTTGGCGCAGTTTGAGAGGAATCACAATTCTCCCCCCTCTTAAAAGGAGACCATTGTCACTGATGGAAAGTTCTTCACGCACTCGTTGGAATGCGGCTAGGTCTTGTCGGAGTTGAGCTAACTCGGAGGAGGACTGCTTCACGTCCCTCCATGAGTTGGAGCGAATGCGGGTCATCACTGCTTGGACGAGGGGATCAAGTGCGGACGCCTCCTGGATGGCCTCGACAGGAACAGTGGGAGGACACGCAGCGTCGACAACAAAGTAAAGATATTCGTCAGCCACAGAAAGTGCAGAACGGGCACCCGCCAGCGGGTGTCGTGACATGAAATCAGCTGGGTTTTCAGCTTTCCCAGGTTTGTGGATGATGGAGAAGACGTAGTCTTGGAGGCGCAAACCCCACCGCTCAATGCGTGGTGGCATTTTCGCATTGGGGTTACCAAAAATTGTAATGAGCGCCTGATGATCTGTAATGATCGTAAAATGTTTGCCATAAACAAAAAGGTGAAAGTGTTCGCACGCCCACACCACAGCTAGGCTTTCCTTCTCCGGCTGGGAGTATGCTTTTTCTGTATCCGTCAGACTGCGGCTTGCGTAAGCGATGATGTGTCGCTGGTCTGAGTCTTCGCGGTATTGGGCCAGAATGGCACCCAGGCCCACTGGACTGGCATCCACTGTGATTTCAGTTTTCTTCTTCGTGTCGAAGTACGCCAAATTGATAGCTGACCCCACGGCATGTTTGATCACGGAGAACGCATGGTGACACGCTTCCGTCCATTCCAATGGCTGACCTTGGCGAGTAAGTTCCCGCAGTGGGTAGCTGATTGTGGCGTAGTCGCGGATGTACCTCGCGCAATAGCTTGCCATGCCAAGGAAGGAACGTAGGTCAGTGACATCTCGGGGTTTCTGAGTGTCGGCCAGGGCTGCTACCTTCTCAGGGTCCGGTCTCATGCCCTCCTTCGAGAAGATGTGTCCATAAAATTTTAAGGTGTCTTTATGGAATTCACATTTGCTGGCATTAAGTGTTAGGTTTGCCGTCATCAGTGCATGACAGACCCTGTCCACGGCTGTGTCGTGTTCTGTTCGGTCCTTCCCAAATACCAGCAGATCGTCACTGTAGTTGAAGGCATTTGGGATGCCTTGGATGACTCGCCTGATGGCCTCCTGGAAGATCTCGGCGGCCGAGGATATGCCAAAGTTCAGGCGTTTGTAGCGGAATAGGCCTTGGTGCGTGGTAAAAGTCGTGATATATCTCGACTTGTCGTGGAGCTCCAGCTGGTGATAACCTTTATTAAGGTCGAGCTTGGAGAATACTGTGGCGCCATTTAACTTGGTGATCATGTCACTGATATGCGGCCCAGGATGGCGTTCCCGCTCGATGGCGGTGTTGGGTGCGCGCATGTCAACACACAGCCTGACCTTGTTGTCTTCTCCTCGTTTCGGAACTACTACGACTGGCGATACCCACGGGGTGGGACCCGTCGTGCGTTCTATGATGTCTGTTCGAAGGAGGTCTTGGAGCTCGTCATCAACGGCCTTTTGTAGATGGAATGGCACCTTCCTGTGATGTTGGGCAACCGGTGTCACATTTTCGTTGATGTGAAGCTTGACTTTGAAGTGGTTGAGCTTCCCGAGTCCTTTGAATAAGTTGGGAAACTTCGCAACAATGTCAGGAGTGTCCTCCGTCATGTAGAGGAGTTCTACGAGTTTAAGTCTTTCTGCTGTGGGGAGACTGAGGAGACAGTCTGCCAGATCTGGTCCCTCCACTACATGAATGTAGGCATCAATTGTCCGGTCCTTGAACGTGAGAGTGGTGCGGAAGCGGCCTAAACAAGGCAGTGGCTTGCGTGACATCCACGTGAACACACGGACAGCAGCTGGTTCCAGTTTGGGCTTGTGTTTCATGTTTTGATGTTCTAAAGCACAGATATAGTTTAAGGATGCTCCAGAGTGCAAGACAAATTTAGCTGGGTGGTCGCCTATCAAGATGTCAAGTTTTGGATATCGCTTCAGTCGATCCGGGTCAGCAACCATGCATATGTACTCATCACGATCCGGGGTTGTTACCATGCATATGTATTCATCACTGTCTTGTGATGTGGGGGTGCGCGATGGTGACTCACTGGATGTGTCTCTGCGTGACCGATAGGAGTCCGTCACATGACGCCTTGAGCGATGGCCACATCCGGAACGACCTCTTGACTGATGCGAGTATGCTGATTGAACGCTGGAGTTGGACGAGCTGGAGGACCTGCTTCCCTTGTCTTTTATGGCTCGGGCGTGGTGGCGTGACTCGTGCCCTTTTGTCGATGATCTGTGACTTGGTTGCTTGGCTTGGCATGCAATCTCAAAGTGATTGTCTCTTCCACAGCGGTGGCATCGTTGCCCGATGGCTGGGCACTGTCCTGAGTGTGGGTAGTCCTGCCCGCATCTATAACAGGTAGGCGAGGCTTTTGCGGACTTCGTGTGTCGCGAGCTTCGACGTGATGGTTGAGACCTGTGGGATTTGGAGGTAGGCTTGGAAGTCTTGGAGGACCTGTGTGCCTGAATGCGCAAAGCATGGTCTTTGTGATCTGATGATTTCTGTGTCCCCATCCGCTTCGCGTAGTCCTCCGCCTGGTCATTAATTCTTGTCAGTTCCTCAATTTCGTCTAGTGTGTATGTTTTTTTTAGAAGTCTCCGGCGCAAGGTTTCAGATGAGCAGCCGTCGATGATGCGGAGCCTCAGGGCGTCTTCCGTTTTGAAGTTGTCGAAGTCGCAGTATCGTGCGAGTCTACGTATGCGCATGATGAAGTCACTCATACATTCATCTTTCTCCTGCGTGGCAAGGTTGAACGTATGGCGCTCATAATCTACATTGCGTTTATGGAGAAAGCGTCTGTCAAGTGCGGCTTTGGTTTCATCATAGGTGGCTGTTGCAGCGTTAGGTAGTTCTTTGATGATTTGTGCAATGTCTGGACCAATCAGATTTCTCAAAGCCACAAGTTTTTGCTTGTTATCTTGTACTAGGGATCCGACCATGTAGTCCTCGAAATCTTCACTCCATGTTTTCCACGATGGGCCCATGCTGTTGCCTGGCGTCAGTGGTAAAGGCTGAGGTTGGCGCATGAAGGAGGCACCAACTGGGTTGTTCGCCATTGCAGGTACGGTGGCTGGAAGAGCAGGGCCTCTTGTGCTGGGAGCTGGGCTTCCTGTACTAGGAGCTGGGCTTCCTGAACTCGCTGTGCTTGATGCACTTGACGCTGTGGTGGCAGTGCCTGAGGAGCTGTCAGGGCCCGGATTGGACATCTGCACTTAGCTGGCTCTGAAAAGCTGTGTGGAGCGTTATCTGGTGCTTATTTGCGTAGTATTGGCAGCATGCAGTGTTTATTTGTCACCATTCAGCTCCTTGAGCCTTCATGTATCTTGGTTGACTTTTTTATATTGGCAATGTCCTCATTTAACGAGGGGCGCCTGACTTTAAGATGGCCGCCATGGAGAGAGCGCAGGTTTGTTTGAGGGCGGGCGCCTGACTTCAAAATGGCCGCCACGCGGGACAGTAGGCCTCGTGTCTCTGTCTCTGAGACTGGCAGACAGCGCGTGAGGGAAGCGGCAGGGTTTGGACTCACCCTCGCTCCTCGCGCTGCATTCTGTACTGGCTCTTCTCTCCTTGCCTGTGTCTGGGGTCGGGCGCTGTCTTCCGGCGCTGCACACTCGGCTGCTTCTTCTGGACACGTGGGGGCCGCGCTCTGGCATACGCGCCTACCTCCTGTGTAGCAGTCGGGTGCTTGGGGTGTCGTTCGCGCACCCGCGCTCTGGTTCTTTCGCGCCTCTCTTCCCCGGGCAGTAGCGGCGAGCGTCTCTCGCCGGCAGCAAACAGGTGGCGCCTCTCGCCAGCAGCGGTCAGGTGTTCTTGGCTTCGGCGGTTTTCTCCGCTGCAGGGTTCGGTGGTTGGCCACGTCGGGTGGCTGGGCAATGCTGCGTGTGGGCTTTACAAGCATCCCACCCTCGTCGCCATTGTCGCAGCGCTGGCGCCCATTGCAATTATACACCGACACTGAGGTAAGGATTGCACGTCTTACTTTATTCCCTGCCAGCCTCACACTGGCTTACAGACTAAGCTTTCCTGTGTCCTCACTTCCTCTTCCTCTTCCTGCTGCCTGTCCTGTCTCACACAGGAAGTCAGGCAGGACGACGCTACATCTTGCACTTGGCATCTTTAACATTTTATAATTACATCATGAGGATGGATCCTCTTTCACTTGAAATTCAAGAGCAGAAACATCCCCAAGGATCATAAGGACAATCCTCCTGGGTGGGTCCAGAAACATAGAAAACCCAAAGAAGATGTTCCAGTGTGTAAACTGGACCTCGGATGCATTGTTCTGTTTCTCTCTGCCTAACACCCTGAGAGTCTTGCAGTGCTCCCCTCGAGGTCCTGGAAGCCTGGGAAATGGTCTCATCTACTTGCTTCTCACCAAAAGAAGCTATGGAACGTTTTCAAAAGTTTTTGCTAAGGAGCTCGAGAGCCTGAAGGGGACCAACTGCAAAAAATGATCCCATCGGCAGATATATGGTGTTGGGTTGGATTGGAGAAGAAAAACAACAAAGACTATTTTCTGATTAAGACTTTTTTAAACTGTCCTAATTCCTGGCCCTAGTGGGGCCAATTTACTTGACCCCAACCAGGGCCCCATCATAGTCAGCATCAATTGGCACCTAGGTCCTATTCTCCCATGATCACTGACCACAAGTGGACTATTTCACCTCTTTGCCCTATTTTATCTTTAAATAAAAGAATTGAATCTACATTTTCACTTCTTTAATTTTTTTGTCTTATGCTGTCATTTTACTTAGTACATATGTTGTGTTTTCAACTTTTCTTTACTGTTTTAATGCTTCTTTATGCTTTATACATTTTCTATAAATTAAGGCTGTCTGCTTTAAACTACAACTACCAGGGTTGAGCTCAGGTTTATATTACTGAAACTTGTGATTGGACCTTGTACTTGTGGTGGACACCCAATCACCCAACTAATAAAACATTTTCTCACACATATCCTCTCAAGAGGTGGATTGTTTTTATCAGGAGAAGTGTGTGAATGCTGGAAGGTAGGAATTTAGCTAGTATCTTCAAATTCCAGAACTTTCAATCTCAGCAATATGAGGAAAATGTATTATTTAGCAACGTTTGGTGGCAATAAAGCATTGGCATTAATAAAATATGGATCTATGCAAACTATACCACCCTAGACTAACCTTGGTGTCTAGTTTTAAGTAGAGCATATTTTGGTCTAAAAGTCATAGCTACCCACATACCATGAAAGATTGAAATCCTAAGGAAAAATCTTAATTTCTCCATGTTGTGTTTCGGAGTCTTTCTACTCATGGATGTTGGACACATCTTGGGCCCATATTGGAAGGAGATCGGAAATAGAATACAGAATAATAGAACACTCGCAATTATCTATTGAATTTGTTTAATTATTTTGGCTTTTAAATAGCCAGTGTGCAAGAAAGAATTTTTTTTTTAAATGCCCTCTGAGTCATATGAAGCTTTGTGTAACTCCAAATTTAAACTCGTATGAATACCACTATTCCTAAACACAATGCATTGCTTTTCTTCATTCATCACAGTTTACCTTTTAAATTGATGCATGGTCAGAAAACAATAGAAACTCATTATAAGCGGCAGGTTGGATGATGGCTCTGAATTACACGTCTTTCTAGACAACCAATAAACACTATGTACCTATTTCTGATGTCAGTGGGTCCAACAACCATGCCACATTGGTGTCGGACCCATTAACATGTGGCCCTGCAGTTCAACGTCCGCATTACATGGGTTCCGACACGGGTTAGGAAAATCCGAATGACACTCGGAGCCCTTCCAACCAACATTGTAATGAGGCCCTCTGTGTGTTTCTCAACATTGGGAAGAGGGCTGTGTTATCACAGCAAAATATTTGTTGAAGTCATTTCAGAAACAATATCACTCCAACTTTCATACTTTCATCATTTCAACTTTCATCATTATTTAAAAAAATGCTACATGTTAGCTATTTTCTTGGATTCCTCAAAGGTAATTCACTAACCTGGAGTACCAGCAGACTCCCCAACATGTTGAACTTAGAGACTCAAATTTGGTCTCATTATCTTTTGTGGCAAACAATTTTAAAGGCTTAAGACCAAATTGCACCAAACATCTACAATTGTGCCGGGGGCTCAGTAGTTAAGGAGTTAATAAACTGAATGCAGCTCTGCCTAAACTGGTTACAGCGACCCAGATGCAGCATTGCTTGACTTTACTTAAAGAGACAGGTAAACTGCATTTGAGTTTCATGCATATCTTTAAAAATTAGAACGTAACACTGCTTTTATAGTCTGATAGGGCTAACATACTCTACACCTATTGAGGCAGAAAACATGTTTTCCTTCTTTTGTATTGCATTGAACTAATGTCAATGACAAGTCTTTGTCTTGTTAAAACACTCAGGTATTGTGCAGAAAGAAGGTAAGGAGCATTAACTCAAACCTGCACAATAATATGCTTTTATGAAATGAGGTACATCCTTTAGGTGACCGCAAACTGTGTATATTCTTTATTCTTAGGAGGTTAATGCATTATATTTTAAATTGCTCAATGTTCTCAGCTATCATCTCCAATGCAAGCCTTAGCTGGAAAAAAGGGCACACATACAGAGAAGGACAATTTCAGTAATATCCACAGGGCAATCCTACCGAGTGATGAAAAAGGCAGGCCCAGGTGACCTAAAATCTTTCTGTGCAAAGATTGTCAGAATAATAGCCACCAGTTAACTCAATGAATTGGCTTTTTGACAAAACTGGGACCCCTTTTCAAAAGTAAAAGTCATTCAATGCATGCGAATAAGACAGCATAAGGAGCTACATTTTAGAAACAATTGTGGGCAGCCTTCAAAATATAACACTTTTATAAGCTCTTGTTTTTATCTCATCAATCAATAATAATCATGCCAATGTAATATATAGATCATGATTAATTGAGCTAATGATGAATAAGTCATCTACATGAAATCCCCCTTTTTCTGGCTAGTTAAAAATACATACCCCATTCACAAAGGTATTTTGGGTCGTAAACATAGATTTATAACCAAAGTAACTCATTTGTGCCTGCCAGGAATTCACAATAGAATTTTGGGTAGTCATAAACAAGGGGATTTCCCGAACAGGAGTCGTGGGGAATCTGCATTAGCAATCCCACTTAAGAGATAGAAAATGGGCGTTACCGAGCATGGTTAGTGAACACCCTGTAACACAAAACATGTACATTAATGAGCACAGACACACAGACATCATCTGACCTAGTTCCACGCTTGAAATTGTCATAAAGTCCTCAACGTTCCATGGCATGAATTGGATTGAATTTCCTGGGGATGTAGTAGAAGGGCTTTCTAGCCAAGAGAAAATAGTTTCCCCACAGGGCTTTTTGAGTGTGAAAATACGTTTTCCCTGTAGAGGAAATATATATGTGGTTTTGCAAAGTGGACATTATTTGAGCCGTGCAGAAATGTACTCTATGCAGATTTCTGAACTGGAGGAATATGATCGTACAAAAGCTTAAAAACCAATCGTGGCGGCATGCAGGCTAAGTAAGTGGTGGAGGACAAGAAATCCTTTGTCGATCGCAACTAATGCTCCAACCAATGAGAGTGACCGAAGCCGTTTTTAAAACCAGTAACGTGAGAACTGTTATTGAGAACCAACATTGAGAAACACGTCTGTTGGAACCATAAATAAATATGTAAGACTTTCGCCACAAATCTCAACCTGTTTCCAGCTGAAATGACGACGAGTAGACCCTGGTTTCTGGTGCAATTCTAAAGTGCTTTATTGTGCATATTGTAGTCCAGCAAAATCCGCCATGACGCGTTTCGCTTCCCACACGAAGCTTGATCACATGACATGTTGCTGACATGGAGGAGGATTTTTAAAGTAATACTCACAGGAAGTGGTAATACAATGTGCAAAAAAACGTATGAACACTGAAAACATACTATAGAATGTGAAATCATAGCATAATTCAAGACATGGTGCCTGAAAACAATGGCCATATAGTATATAAATATTCAAATGCATAAGAAAACCTATTCACATTTTTATACACAACTTTTCAGAATAATATATGAATATATAAATAAATACATTTAACCAAATATGATCTTAAAAAATTCTTGCTAAAAATGAATGAAGATTTACTTAAAAAATATTTTTTTACAAATTCAGTATCCAAGTGAAAACTGTTATTGAGAACCAACATTGAGAAAGGCAGCATACGCCGAAACACGTCTGTTGGAACCATAACTAAATTCAAGAAAACAAAGAGTGCTCCTATTCCTGTTGGAATGTTGTAGATGGATATATATATATATATATATATATATATATATATATATATATATATATATATATATATATATATATATATATATATATATATATATATATATATATATATATATATATATATATATATATATATATATATATATATATATGTGTGTGTGTGTGCGACAGGAAACTTAAAGGTGGGGGCGGGACAACACCGAAAACACAGAGCATCTGAAGAAGGCTAAAAAACGGCGAAATGCACCATGCCTGTTTGTTCATTAAATGGCTTCACACCAGAATTCCCCGAGTGGCCTCTTACCTTTTGTTATTGGAAGGGTGTGCTTGGATATTTTGCGCACTGCCAGTGGCGTGCTGAAGAGGCCCTATTTTCCTAAGTGGCTAGAGCTTTACTGGCTTTGCTCTGCTGTTACTTGACCAAGGATTTGGTGCTCTGGCCCGCCTCGGAATGTGGACGAAAGGAAGGGCTTCTGCCAGCAGCAGCTTGTGATTACACAAGGAGAAGGGAATCACTGTATCCCGACTCGGGGCCCGCCTGGATTCCGCATGAGAGGCTTGAATGTAAAGGGGACCCAGGAAGCCTTTTGTACATTACCTGCAACACAGGGTCATCTGCCGTCACTATTTCCACATTTACCCTGGCGAAAGTGAACATTCATTTTGTTTTACCCAAGCACAGCGTTTCCCGTCCAAGTGGATTATGGGACTTGAGGTCAAGATCTTTAGCCTCAAAGGGCATGCACATATTTGAACATGGGGGCGAGCTCTCACACCAATGGGAGCGCGACTGGAAACTTAAAGGTGGGGGCGGGACAACACCGAAAACACAGAGGCATCTGAAGAAGGCTAAAAAACGCCGAAATGCATCATGCCTGTATGTTCATTAAATGGCTTCACACCAGAACTCCCTGAGTGGCCTCTTACCTTTTGTTATTGGAAGGGTGTGCTTGGATATATATATATATATATTGGTGGGAAATGCTACTTAGACTGCTGGCACTGAAGAAAGCGAATACTGAAACTGGTCTGCCTAATACCAACGAATAAAGCGGCCTTTGAACCCCAGTGATACCCCTGCTGTGTCCTTTGTTCTTCTACCGGTTGGTGAGAAGTGTTTGAATTGATATTGACCTGCTGCCCGTGGTGCGCACAGAGGACCCTCTCACACAAGCAGGTCACAGAAACATGGGCACATTTTGAAGTTAACCGAGGTATCGGACGAATTGTGACTCTCCATTGAAACCTGCAAAGCACCAAAGCTGCTGTGAAAACGGCGGGTCAAGACGGCTTGGCGAGACTCCGTCACTGGATTTGCGCCTCCAATTAGGTGCCTGTTCACTTTTGATGGTTGAGAGAAGGGGATACATGGCGAGTGAACTTTAATTTGATCAAGTTTCCCCAACACCGTAACGCTGCATTGTGGGACTGGTAGTCCCCGTCATTGGCGCAGTGTTATGATGAATCCAGTGCAGGTGAGCCTCATTGCACTGAGAAGGCGGGGCTACACCTTTAAGACTTTTGGTGGGAAACGCCACTTAGACTGCTGGCACTGAAGAAAGCGAATGCTGAAACCGGTCTGCCTAATACCAACAAATAAAGCGGCCTTTGAACCCCAACGATACCCCTGCTGTGTCCTTTGTTCTTCTACTGATTGGTGAGAAGTGTTTGAATTGATATTGACGCGCTGCCCATGGTGTGCACAGAGGACCCTCTCACACAAGCAGGTCACAGAAACATGGGAACATTTTGAAGTTAACCGAGGTATCGGACGAATCTGTGACTCAACATTGAAACCTGCAAAGCACCATAGCTGCTCTGAAAACGGCGGGCCAAGACGGCTTGGCGAGACGCCGTCACTGGATTTGCACCTCCAATTAGGTGCCTGTTGGCTTTTGATGGTTGAGAGAAGGGGATACATGGCGAGTGGACTTTAATTTTATCACGTTTCCCCACTAGCACTGGACACCGTAACGCTGCATTGTGGGACTGGTAGTCCCCGTCATTGGCGCAGTCTTATGATGAATCCAGTGCAGGTGAGCCTCATTGCACTGAGAAGACGGGGCTATACCTTTAAGACTTTTGGTGGGAAACGCCACTTAGACTGCTGGCACTGAAGAAAGCAAATGCTGAAACGGGTCTGCCTAATACCAACGAATAAAGCGGCCTTTGAACCCCAGTGATACCCCTGCTGTGTCCTTTGTTCTTCTACCGGTTGGTGAGAAGTTTTTGAATTGATATTGACGCGCTGCCCGTGGTGCGCACAGAGGACCCTCTCACTCAAGCAGGTCACAGAAACATGGGCACATTTTGAAGTTAACCGAGGTATCGGACGAATCTGTGACTCACCATTGAAACCTGCAAAGCACCAAAGCTGCTGTGAAAACGGCGGGTCAAGACGGCTTGGCGAGACGCCGTCACTGGATTTGCGCCTCCAATTAGGTGCCTGTTCGCTTTTGATGGTTGAGAGAAGGGGATACATGGCGAGTGAACTTTAATTTTATCAAGTTTTCCCACTAGCACTGGACACCGTAACGCTGCATTGTGGAACTAGTAGTCCCCGTCATTGGCGCAGTGTTATGATGAATCAAGTGCAGGTGAGCCTCATTGCACTGAGAAGACGGGGCTATACCTTTAAGACTTTTGGTGGGAAACGCCACTTAGACTGCTGGCACTGAAGAAAGCAAATGCTGAAACGGGTCTGCCTAATACCAACGAATAAAGCGGCCTTTGAACCCCAGTGATACCCCTGCTGTGTCCTTTGTTCTTCTACCGGTTGGTGAGAAGTTTTTGAATTGATATTGACGCGCTGCCCGTGGTGCACACAGAGGACCCTCTCACTCAAGCAGGTCACAGAAACATGGGCACATTTTGAAGTTAACCGAGGTATCGGACGAATCTGTGACTCACCATTGAAACCTGCAAAGCACCAAAGCTGCTGTGAAAACGGCGGGTCAAGACGGCTTGGCGAGACGCCGTCACTGGATTTGCGCCTCCAATTAGGTGCCTGTTCGCTTTTGATGGTTGAGAGAAGGGGATACATGGCGAGTGAACTTTAATTTTATCAAGTTTTCCCACTAGCACTGGACACCGTAACGCTGCATTGTGGGACTAGTAGTCCCCGTCATTGGCGCAGTGTTATGATGAATCAAGTGCAGGTGAGCCTCATTGCACTGAGAAGGCGGGGCTACACCTTTAAGACTTTTGGTGGGAAACGCCACTTAGACTGCTGGCACTGAAGAAAGCGAATGCTGAAACCGGTCTGCCTAATACCAACGAATAAAGCGGCCTTTGAACCCCAACGATACCCCTGCTGTGTCCTTTGTTCTTCTACCGGTTGGTGAGAAGTGTTTGAATTGATATTGACGCGCTGCCCGTGGTGCGCAAAGAGGACCCTCTCACACAAGCAGGTCACAGAAACATGGGAACATTTTGAAGTTAACCGAGGTATCGGACAAATCTGTGACTCACCATTGAAACCTGCAAAGCACCAAAGCTGCTGTGAAAACGGTGGGTCAAGACGGCTTGGCGAGACGCCGTCACTGGATTTGCGCCTCCAATTAGGTGCCTGTTCGCTTTTGATGGTTGAGAGAAGGGGATACATGGCGAGTGAACTTTAATTTTAGCAAGTTTCCCCACTAGCACTGGACACCGTAACGCTGCATTGTGGGACTGGTAGCCCCCGTCATTGGCGCAGTGTTATGATGAATCCAGTGCAGGTGAGCCTCATTGCACTGAGAAGACGGGGCTATACCTTTAAGACTTTTGGTGGGAAACGCCACTTAGACTGCTGGCACTGAAGAAAGCAAATGCTGAAACCGGTCTGCCTAATACCAACGAATAAAGCAGCCTTTGAACCCCAGTGATACCCCTGCTGTGTCCTTTGTTCTTCTACCGGTTGGTGAGAAGTGTTTGAATTGATATTGACGCGCTGCCCGAGGTGCGCAAATGGCGAGTGAACTTTAATATATATTCCATATGACAATATATATTTCATATTCCATATGACATTGCCCAACAATTGAGGCACCTCACAGCAGCGTTTTGCAACCTTTTATTACTCTTGGGTGGCAGGGGGAAATGGCATCTCACGGCAGAAAGTTTCAAAAGTCCATACACGTTTCGGGCTGACACAGCCCTTGGTCAATAGATTCTGGAGGGGGAAGACTGGTGATTTTGCGCCGTATTTGCAGCGCTTATGTAATAAGTTCTCGTCGCAGTGTGCGTGGTCGTGTTGCATTCTGGTCAACGTAGTTGCAAACTTTAGTAGTGCGTCTCCCTTCCTTCATTCAAACTTAAAAAGCCTTTAGTAGGTTGAGTAGCAGTGAAGACAAATGTGCCCCAGCCAATATTCCCCTTGAGAATGGTCACGCTGTTTCCATTTCGCACCGATTCAATCTTCAGTGGCGCTTAGGATCCGCTCTTTTTGTTAGAACCGGGGTCTCTAGTTGGCCGGGGTATGCACCCTAGTCCAAGTAAGGACCACCGCTTCCGACAGGGTAGCTTGGTGCAGAGCGGGTAGGCTTAACTTCAGAGGCAATGTGTAAAGTATTTGTGCAACACACCAACAGTTCACAGTAAAACACGCACAAAAAAAGACACTACACCAATGAATTATAAAAATGTAAATCTCGAGTTTCAGGCAAGATCATCAATAGGAATTTACATATGCAGAGTCTTCCCTTGGTGCAGAATAATCATGGGCATGCAGGTTCAGGTGAGTCTTTGATGAAGGACACTGTTCATAAGGAAAGAATCACCAGTTCAGCCCTTTTAGGACCGCTTTGTGGGCTCTGGTTCAGTCTCTGGCATGTGTAGGGGTTAAATGTCCGGTGGGGAAGGAATTGTGGGCTAAAATCATGAGGCCTTTTAATATAAGCGCTGTTCCTAACACGCTGGGTCTCTCCCACTGTTTGTTCTGGTGTAGGATATGCTGCCGAGTCCCTGGAGGCACTGTCACCTTTATATGGTTGGAAGGTGCTCCCTCTGGGGCCACTAAACTTCTCTAAATATCCACTGCAGAGGAATTATGCCCCTGTGAGCGCTTTACTGCAGGAGCAGGCAATGCTCGTAGAATGCGGGATGGCAAGGTGTTTGGGCTCTCAAGGAAATGTGTTGCGCAGGGCCAAATGCGAGGAGTCAGCGGCCAAATTGTCCGGGATGTCCGCTCTTGGGAATGCCCTCCGACTTAGCAAGTCCCAGTAGACCAGCCCGCGATAAGCGGAGACAGTCCCTGGCTTGCCCGTTCCCGGGAGGTATAAGAAGATGGTCCTGGGTAAGCCCGCTCACCAGAATGCCATGAAAGCCCAGCGAGTTCAGCAAGTTGACAGGGACCAGCCCGCTGCCCGCCCGACCAACACAAACTCAGGAGTTCAGCCCGCAGCGGCAAGCTTTTACTTGGAGGAAAGGTGGCCCAGCTGCCAGCTCGCGGGTGCTCCGGGGATTCCTCTCTGCCCTGGGCTTCTGGTCCTGATAGTGATCGGGCAACCATGGAGCGTGGAAGTCCTTTCCGATCTCAGCACGGCCTCGTGCTGGGACAAGCCCACGTTGTCAGGCAATGCTCCACGCCAGCACCAATCCCAGCGCGGCCCTCTCTGATATCAGAGGGGCTGCGCACAGGTTCCCGGCCGTGATGGTGATTTTGGGGGGAGTCTCCACAGCGGTCCTGGTAGGCTTTTCGCCCGGGCTGCGGCGGTGACTTCAGGAGCGTTTCAGTCAAGCTTGCCCACTTTGGCCTGCAGCGGTGATGGGCACAGTGTTTCCCGATGTGGCAAGGAAGTACAGCCACTCGCGCTCAGTTCCACGGGGTGATTCAAATAAGGCACACACTACCCCATTGCAACAGCGCTTCAGTCCTTGCCCAGCGCTTCCCACCACAGCACTCTTCATGGCCCCGGGCCAGCGGTGGTGCTATTATCATGCACAGCTTTTTCCCCGGACACGGGCCGGCGGCGGTGACCTCAGGGCTCAGTTTAACTTATGAATCACCCACGCCAGCAGTGGTGATGACAGGGGCACTTTGGCATAGGGTAAAAAGAAACGCGGTTGTCCCTCCTCGAATTAAAGCAGTTTTCACGTGCAGTGTTACAGGGACAGTCTTTGCAATTTTGTTTAGAGACCCCTCACCAGGAAGTCAGTCAATCTTGTTTGTGGAGACACTGTGGAGATGCTGTGCAGGTCTTCTCTTAGCAGGGCAAGATCAGCAGGCAGGAGGGCAGCGCAGCAAGCTGGGGCAGCAGTTCCTTGGAGCTGTCATTCCCAGCAAAGGTGGCAATTCTCTTGGCACAGCAGTCTTCACTCCAGCAGAGTTCCCTCGTGGTCCAGTAGTGTAACAAAGAAGTGAGGCCAGGACCCTCCCTTATATATCCCACAGTCTAGGGGATAGAAACTGGTAGACGTCTCTGGAAGGGTCTGGGGCAGGGGCTTCTGGAAGAGTCCAGGGAGTTCTGGGACGTTTCCTGCCTTCCCTGACCTAGCAGTCACAGTGACGAGAAACAGGTTGTTAAGGCTACAGTGGGCAGCCCATCACAGCCCATCCCAGGGGAGAAGGTGTGAATATACACACATACATATATTACCTACTGGTGGTCGCCAGTAGGTAGTTATAGTTACAACCTAGTTTCGATAGGAAAAGCATTTTTTGATTTGCTAATAACTTTGGTGTCGTTTGATGAATCTTGGCGAAATTCTCCCAAAAAACGTTTTTATCCAGGTCAGCTCCTATCCTGAAAGAGGGCTGAAAAAAAAGGGGGGTCCCAAAACGCATTTTCCCCATGGTAATAAGCCCGAACTGCTGAAAGGAATTACCCCAAATTTAGCAGAAAGGTAGAGCTTGGTTCAGAAAGTGACCTTTTTCTTAATGGTGTTCAGTAGTTTTTGAGAAATTAAAAAAAGAAGAGTCAAAAGATCAATTTCGCATAGGAAACTTTGTGCAAGGCTACAGCTGAAACTACTGAACAGAATTACCCCAAATTTAGCACAAACGTAGTGCTTGATTCAGAAAGCGACCTATTATTAAATGGTGTAAATCCGTTTAGTAGTTGCTGAGAAATGAGAAAAATAAAAGTTTTGATATCTGGGCGGAGCCTAAGTCCCATGCACGAGATTCACTGTGATTGCCTGCCAACTCTCAAAACCAGGAAGTGTTGGCAGCCATCTTATGGCTCGGTAGAAGCCAGTCGCTTGAAAACAGAGAAACAAAGGTATAAAACAAGAGAAGGGGGCAGGGTAGAAACACCCTGACCCCCTAGGCCTGCTTAGGGCGTCCCAGAAGGACCCCCAGGGCCAAACAAAGCATAAAAAAAAAAAAAAAAGGAATCGGCGCAATTTGCGCTGGGGACGCGGGTTCTCGTGGTTTATTTTAATGAGACCCCTAGGTGGGCTGGGTCCCGGGGCTATTTCTTAAAAAAATAATAGCGGGGTCTCTCTGGGGCCCCCGCAGCCCTGGGGCTTCACTTATTTTGGGAGGGGGTTCAGTAGGCTGTGGAAATTATATCTTCAAAACAACAATGCGCCGTATTGCGGCCTTCCTTTAATATAATGCGGAATAAAGTTTATCTATTATGCAGTGTTCACTGTTATCACGGATAGAGTCACTTTGTTATAGGAAATTTATTAATATGTGATAGGGAGTGTTCTCTATCCCGGGGGCATTTGTTAAAAAATAATAGCGGGGGCCCGCTGGTGCCCCCGTAGCCCTGGGGCTTCACTTATGTTGCGAGGGGGATGCAGTAGGCTGTGGAAATTATATCGGGAAAACAACAATGCGCAGTATTGTGGCCTTCCTTTAATATAATGCGGAATAATGTTTACTTATTATGCAGTGTTCACTTTTATCACAGATAGAGTCACTTTGTTACAGGAAATTTATTAATAGAAATTTTTGTTTTGTATCTGTGCGCAGAACAAAATTAACTTTTAATTGGCTGTAGTGTTCTAACAACAAGCTTAATGTTCATTAGCTGCAAATCATCAAAAGTAGAAGTGATTCCTGCCATTTCCTTCCCTTCCGCAGAGTAGGAAGGACATCTAATTGCCTCACTTGTTGTAAGGAGGACCTTCCGGAAACTAATGTTGATTGGTTGTGATCTATTGAAAGTAAAAGTGCTGCTAGGTATTCCCTTCTCCTCCGTGCAGTAGGAGGGACATCTGATTGGCTGACGTGTTCTAAGGAGGAACTTCCAGAGCTTCATGTTGATTGGTTGCGAACTATTGAAAGTAGAAGTGTTGCCAGCCATTCACTTCCCCTCGGTGGTGTAGGAGGGGCTTCTGATTGGCTGACGTGTTCCAAGGAGGACTTTCCCAAGCTTACTGTTGATTGGCTGTAAACCATTGAAAGTAGAAGTATTGTCAGTGTTCCTTCCCCCTCCGCGGAATATTAGGGACATCTCATTGGGTAACGTGTTCCAAGCGGGACCTTCCCGAGCTTAATGTTCATTGGCTGTGAAGCATTAAAAGTAGAAGTGTTGGCAGCCATCCCCTACTCCTCTGCGGAACAACATGGACATTTTATTGGCTAAAGTGTCCCTAGAAGAAGTTTGTTCCTTATTGGGTGGGAACGGTTCCCTGTTGTCAGCTATTGTGTGACGCACTTCCAAAGGAGTATGGGAAAACAAAGTAGTAGAGGGGAGGGTAGGAACACTATTAACTCTGTACAGTGGTCACAAGTTGGTGGAGATGGATTATGAAGGTAAAAATTGTTTTTATTATATTCTAAGGACCATTTATATAATTGCCGTGGGGGTGTGCAAATAATGGCGGAAAAATAACAGTGTGTGTAGCGGTCTTTTTATTAAGTTTGCGGGTGGGATACTTCCCAGGAGCACTTTTTACTTATAATGTGGTGTTTACTTTTCTGACGGGGTGGTGTGGTTGCGCAGTAAAAATGTCAGTTTAGGTTTCAAACAGTTTTTATTTAGTAATTACAAATTAACTTTCTTCGGAGACTGATGCTGTATATATTAAAGGGGTGACAAATAAAAATGGAATTTCATAAATTATCACTTAAGCGTGGCCTCACCCTCCTTTTTTCTGCTATAGTTTGGAAAAGTGTTGCCCCATATTCTTGATAATATAAGAGGGCATCAGTTACTTTTAGATAAAGTACAACATACACTCCTGCACTACATCATCTGAGGTCAGAAGAACAAGTAAAAACAGTTCATCACAAATGACTTCATATTACATAGAAATGTATGCATTATCATTTTTCAAATTTGTATTCTGTAGAATTCGGCAACGTTCTGTCGTAGTGCTTAGAGATCGCACACTGTTCCGCTAACAAATCACATACTCATTTAAGAATATATAGGATAGTACTATTATGATATACAGTACTGGTCTTATATACTCTATAGGGAGAAGGTGAATAGGAACCGCAACTGAGAAAAATAGAAATTAGAAAATAACATACAGAAATGTAGGGTTTATCAAGTGTTTAAAGTATGTATGAAAGCTATTTTATTTTAGACTGCAATTTTGCAAAATATGCTCAATGAAAAAATATCTGATCAAGTGTGTTATAAAGCTTAGAAAGCTGTATTCCAGATGGCGCCAACAAATCCCCAATTCCTCTAAAGTAACAATAGGACAGTCTATTAGAATATAATGAGTGACACCATTGTTACAGTAAAAAGAAAAGGAAAATAAAGTTATGAATACAACAGAAGATGAATAACAAAATACTTTCGAGCGGTGACATTTTCAGAGCTTCTTTTCTCCGGGACTTCGAAATGTTTGATCTTCGTGGCGATGGGTCATAAACTCCTCTGAGATCATTATGACTGTGAAAATTATATTATACATATTCACATTATATGACCAAAAGGGGGGAACAGACTACAAACCGGAAGCGGGTGACGTTGCTTATATATTTTTACCGACGGGTCATGAACTCCTCTGAGATCACCATGGCTATTCATATTATAATTAACAAATTGACCGTTTATGATCCCCAGCTGGAAGCTGGTTACGTTATTAATAAATCTTTAGGATTTGCGCCGACGGATCACCAACACCTCTGAAGTGAAGTACAGTGTGAATATTATAATATAGAAAGTCACAATATATAAGCTGAAAGGAGCCAGAAAAGGAGCAATGTTTTGCTTTAATCTGTCTGTTTCTGAAAACATGTTGCTGACGTTACAGCAAAAAAAGGCAAAAACATGCAATAACACTTTTTTCTAGATAAAATGTTTAAATATTGACAAATAGCTACGTATTATAAATATCTGCTATGCCATAAGCAAACAACTTACAACTCCGGAATATGTTTTGTTGCCGCAAAAAAAGAATCGGATGCTACAAAAGGGAATTTGCATCACAGAATTGACAAGGATAAATAACTCGCGAAAACAAAACGAATCAAACAATGTGTCTGGTTTATATTCTTTTTGGGTATTGAGAAGTCTATGGAGGGAAGATGCAGCTCCGCCTATTTAGATGTCATGTTTTATAGTTTACACATGCCCATGTTTTAACTGTTTAACTTGTGCATGTGTGGGAAAAGTCTGTGAAGCTGTAAATGTTTCTATTTCCATCGTAACACGTATAAGGTCCTTAATATGTACATACGTTAGAGAGTTTAAAAACTGTTACCCAGCAAACTGTAGCATTTGCATTCTCCTGATTAAAAAATCTAAACAAAAGAATATTGTTTACAACGGAAGGAAAAAAAATACGTTCTTATATTTGTCATCACTATGCTGTTAAATTAATAAAATGCCAGCATTTGTAAAGCGTACAGCTACCCCCGGAAAGATGTGCCGGTGCTGGGGGGGGGGCATTGGGAAGATTAAGCAAGGTGTTGCCCACAGTGAGATAGTGGTGGGCTAACATGCTGCTCGAGCCGGGAATCGAACTGTGAACACTGTTGTTTGAAGTCAGGTATTATAGATGCTACGTCACACTTTAACAACACTTATAGGTTAATTACTGCTAATTAAGTTGTAAACATTGTTAAATTATAAGAAGGGCTTCCTGTTTTCCATTTCTACTGATTTTTACAGATAAATAATTTTCACTATAAAAAGTATACACGTGTTTTTAAAATTTACTAAAAAACATTATAGGTTATAGTGACATTGTAGTTAGAAATGTACTTTTAAAAAACCTTTGAAATTTACTGAAAAAACCATAGATTTTACAGAAGTTAAAGTTAGAAATTTGCATTTAAAAAACCTTGGAAATTCACTGAAAAAGAAATAGGTTTCCGGGGTGTTATACTTTGCTGGACATTTTACTCATACAAAACCATAGAAATTCCCCACTGTTATATTCCCCGCAATGCACTGCTCATGACGCCACATATTACATCATTCATGGCATGGACAGTGACATCACTGATGACATCACTGATGACATCTCAACTGACATCACTGATGACATCACTGGTGACTTCATCCACGTGATAATCCGATGTACCTCCTCACACCCTAATATAACCTTTGATACATCCATTCTAAAATACAGACTACCATTTTTGAAACCATAGGGACACCAATACCAGTTACTACATACCCACTCACTGATTCTTAGTTCTACACACACATCCATTAATTCATCCATACAATCACTTATACATGCAGTCACTCCTCAATACAACACTATCATATGCAGTCATACACCTATTCAAACAGTCACATATCGCCACTCATCCATGAAGTTACTCACAGACCTACATAGTCATGTAAAGAATCAATCACACCTATATAGTTATACACACACCAGCTCACGAATTCATACAATTAGTAGTGCATATTTAATCTCTTATATAATCAGTGATACAAGTACACACTCACTTTCGTAATCACTCACTTTCACATATAGTTATTTATATACATCATCACTCACATAAACAGCCTTTTACATATGTAGATACTTACCTGTATCACTGAGATCTAACTTCACTCACAAACACACCCATACACACTCATCCAGTCATAGAGCTGTTTCCACATGCAGTCTTGAATAACCTTGGGTGTAGTTTGCGTAGTAGCGCTAAGCGTAGCTACGCAAAGTGCACTTCACACTACGCAAGCTACGTGTATCACTATGCCAACTGTGTAGTGCGGTAAGGAAATGCTGTTCGCAATGATTGCACAGTGCCCACTAACAGTTACCATGACATGGAAGTGCTACCACCATACCTGTGAACTGCCCAGCCTCATCAAAGTAATACCCTCCCTGAATTCACAATGGGACATCACTCTCACTGAGATGTCCTCCAGATGTGTCCCCAGTTAGGTTGCATTTCCTGCTTTGCTTCAGGAGCAGTGAGCTTGAGGAAAACTTCCCAGCTGCCATTGGGTCAGTAAAGTAATTAATCTTATAGTTTAGTTTGAAACCCACAGAGTGAGTGTGTTGATTCTGGAGTCAATAGTACATAGGCTTTCTTTCATCTCTGTAAACAGGCATTTAATTTCCTGGTCTAGGGTGGAATCACCAGGCATGGTTGCTGTCCATTCATCCATGTTGAAGAAGCGGGGAAGTCAGTAGAGTATTGTGAGTATAGCTATCAGTGCAGCAGATGAGTACAAGGATGGGGTCGGGGTCCGACACAGGTTGAGCCACAGCTACCAGCAACACCCGGCTGCCACCTGGGCAAAAGCAGAGAGGCCCAAGAAGATCTGTTCATCTGGTCTCTAAGTAGAGTTGTCCACAGTGTTGTGGTTCACTAACCTCGAAACAGGTCCCTTGGCACAGTCATAGTCTGCTGACAGAAACTGCCCCACTAATCTAAGGAAACTTGCCTTCAGTATCCTTGTTTTCCCGCCCCTGCCTCCCTGTGATGCCGCCCCCCGCTCGTCAATCTGATGCCCCACTCCCACCTCCCAGCAGCTCCTCCCTCCCACCTCCTCTTATATGGCGGCTGCTGCGCGGTAGGGAGTGCGACCCGTGACCCTACCTTCAGGTCGGGCCGCTCCCCACGCCGCACAGCGCCACCTGTGTGTCTATGCCCCCAGCCTCACTGCCTCTACTGTGAGCTCGCCGCTCCAGTATCAGTGCCTGCTCTATTTCTTAGGTGTCTCATCTGCTGCATTTCTGCCTAATTTACTGCTTGTATTACTGACATTTCTGTTGCTTATTTCCCTTTTCCATTGTACTTTATTTTTGCTTGCCACGCTTCCCGCTCCCCTTTTTGCCTTCTGTATCCCCGTTTTCCCACCGCTGCCTCCCTGTGGCCCAACCCCCGCTCGCCGATCCGCCGCACCACTCCCGCCTCCCAGCTCCTCCTCTCTCTCACCTCCTCTTATTTGGCGGCCGCTGCGCAGCTGCTCAGCAGCCGCACTGCTGTCACGCCTAAGGCAAGACCATCTGCACCCGTCTGCGGCTGGACCGTGCCCAACACCAGAACCCCTGGTACCCCCACACACGCCACAACGAACACCTCCGCTACGACACCAGCACCATCCACGCACTCAACACCAGGCAATCACACACCTGCGTCCAGGCCGACCCGAAGCGCACCCATGGACCCTTCTCCTGCCAGAACTGCAGCTTCACCCGCAACCGGACCACCAACCCACCGAACAGGAAAGAACTCAACTACCTCAGATGCATCCTTCTCAACACTAGCTCCGCCTGCAAACACACCGTAGAACTTTGAGACCTACTCAACTCAACCACCCCAGATGTCGGCTTCCTGACAGAGACCTGGCTGAACCCCTCCTTGGCACCCGACATCGCCATAGCCATCCTGGAAGGCTGCAAGCTCACCCGCAGAGACCGCACCAACGGAGAAGGAGGAAAAATCGCCATCGTCCACAGGAACACATTCAGAGTCTTGACCAACACCGACAACACCCTCAACACCGCCGAACAACTTCACTTCCAGATCCACACCGACCCCAACACCACCCTCAGAGGAACCCTCGTCTACAGACCACCCGGACCTTTGTCATCACACACGCCCTCACCTCCATGGACTACATCCTCCTCAGGGACATGAACCTCCACCTCGAGAACAACAACGACAGCAACTCCACCACACTGATCGACAACCTAGCCAACCTCGGACTCAGACAACTCGTCCAACACCCACCCACTCCGCCGGCCACCCGCTTGACCCCATTTTCTCCGCAAGCCCCAATGTCTTCTTCACCCACACCATCGAACTCCACTGGCCCGACCATCGCTGCATCCACTTCACCTTCCGGAAACCCATCACACAACACCGCACCCAACAGATACCTCGCTGCTGCTGGAGCAAAGTCACCGAAGACCAGCTAACCACCACCCTCGCCCAGAGCCCACCGGCCGACCCCACTGACCCCGACACTGCCACCCGCAACCTCAGACAGTGGATCGACGACTGCGACCAACACCCTCGCCCCATTCAAGAAACCCTCCAACAGCCACACCAGCAAGAAAGCCACCTGTTTAACTGAAGACCTCCAGGCCTCCAAGCAAACCTTCCGAAAACTAGAGAAGAACTGTCTCCGTGAACGAACACCAGACAACTTCGCAGCCCACAAGAACACCACCCGCAGACTATCACCTCATCAGATACGCCAAAAGGGCCTCCTTCAAGGACAGCCTAGACAACAACGCACACAACAGCAAAGAGCTCTTCAACATTGTGAAAGAACTCTCCAACCCAGCTCCAACACCAACGACATCCCACCTTCGCAAAACTTGTGCGACTCGCTGGCCACCTTCTTCCATCGCAAGATCGCAGACATCCATGACAGCTTCAACACCATGACTGCCCCGACAACCACTGAGACTGCCGCTCCCACAACCTTCATCCGCACCAACCGTCTGCTCTACTGGACCAACATAAATGACGATGACACCATCAAGGTCATGAACACCATCCACTCCGGACCGCCGTCAGACCCATGCCCACACCACATATTCAACAAAGCCAGCACCTCCTTTGCACCCCATCTCCGGAAAGGCATCAACATTTCCCTTGAGACAGCAACCTACCCGGAGAGCTGGAAGCATGCTGAGATCAACGCCTTACTCAAGAAACCCAAAGCAGACCCCAAGGACCTCATGAACTTACGGCCTATCTCCCTGCTCCCGTTCCCAGCGACGGTCATCGAGAAGACCGTCAACAGACAACTGACCTGCTACATCGAGGAGAACAGCATCCTGGACCCATCCCTGTCCGGGTTACGCAGCAACCACAGCACCGAAACTGCCCTCATTGCAGCCACCGATGACATCAGGACCATGCTAGATAACAGAGAAACAGCAGCCCTCATCCTACTGGACCTGTCAGCTGCCTTCGACACGGTCTGCCACTGCACACTACGCACACTCCTCCACGATGCCGGGATCCAAGAGATGGCCCTGGACCACCTCTTTCCTCTACAGCAGGACACAGAGCGTCCGCCTCCCCCTTCCGCTCTGAAGCCACCGAGATCATCTGCGGCATACTCCAGGGCTCATCCCTCAGCCCAACGCTGTTTAACATCTACATGGCACCGCTCACCCACGTCACCCGACTGCACGACCTTAACATCATCTCGTATGCTGATGACACCCAGCTGATCCTCTTCCTCAACAAGGACCCCCACACCACCAAAATCAACCTCCAAGAAGGAATGAAGGCCGTCGCCGAATGGATGAGGAACAGCCCACTGAAGCTGAACTCGGACAAGACGGAGGTCCTCTTCCTCGGATCCACCCCTTTGGCCTGGGACAACTCCTGGTGGCCGACCGCACTGGGAACAGCTCCAACACCCACCTACCACGCACGCAACCTAGGGGTCATCCTCTACTCCACCCTCTCCATGACTAAGCAGGTCAACGCCGTCTCTTCCTCCTGCTTCAACACCCTCTGCATGCTCCGCAAGATCTACAAGTGGATCCCCACCGAAACAAGAAGAACAGTCACCCAAGGCTTTAGTCAGCAGCAGGTTGGACTACAGAAACGCCCTCTATGCAGGAGCCTCGTCCAAACTCCTGAAACGGCTTCAAAGCATCCAGAACGCCTCTGCACGCCTGATCCTCGACATCCTACACCGCATCCACATCACACCCCACCTGAGAGACCCACACTGGCTCCCCGTCAACAAGAGGATAACCTTCAAGCTCCTCACCCACGCACATGCGGCAATTCACAACACCGGACCAGCGTACCTCAACAGACAACTCAGCTTCCACACCCCACCCGCCAGCTCCGCTCCTCCAACCTCACCCTCACCACAGTCCCCCGCATACGAAGAGCGACCTCCGGCGGCAGATCGTTCTCCCACCTCGCGGCCAAGACCTGGAGCACCCTCCCCATCCACCTACAGCAGACCCAAGACCTGCTAACCTTCAGAAGACTCCTCAAGACCTGGCTTTTTGAGAAGTAGCAGCATTCCCCACCCCCCAGTGCCTTGAGACCCTCACGGGTAAATAGTGTGCTTTACAAATGCTATGATTGATTGATTGCTCCGTCTCTCATAGGGTCGAGAAACAGCCCTACTTGGGGTCAGCGACGGTGACCTGAAGTCACCAATCACAAAAGCAGAAAGGGCCGCAGGATTCACCAGGCCGACACATGCAGCCATGTCACGTATGCCTGATCGAGAAGGTGGCAACATCCGGGTTACGGTCCCCCAGCAGCCTCCAAGAGGGGGAGGGTGTGGGCTCAAGCTCCCCCTGTGCTGTCACATTGTACTTGACTTTCAGGTTCTCCATCCTGCCCCAAGGGCTCGTCCATAGCCAGGTATATGTCCCCTCAGCTCCTTCACTAGCTGGACCAATCTGTTTCCAGTATGGAGCAGCGCTAACTCACATACCCAGCCTCTATGTCCTCTGCTTTGCAGCAGTTCACACTACCTTACTAAACAAGCACACCAATTGACCACAGGTGGCCCAAGGGCCATCTCCACTCATGTCGCAAGGTGAAGTTCTAATCACTGTAGGGATAAACTGGTTGCCAGGCTGCCGAGCTCAATGCAGACCGCACCACAGACCACTGTGCTCAGCCGGCAGCCTGGTGTGATGTATCTCTGCAGGTTGCTCCTTTCTTGCAGGGAACTTGACACCCCAAGAGGGGGAAGATGGCAGCAACAGGGAAAGATGTAGATATGTATATCAAGCCCTTGATTTGGGGAAAATGTTATATTCAAACCTGGGTCCGCAGTGCCTCACTGAGTGGTGCCTATCTTGCAAAACGGCTCGCTAGAGCACCCCTTTGTAAAACATTTTTTATTGGTTTTCACTTAGGATAGACATAGGGCAATAAGGTAAAGTTTACAGCTTAACCCCTTCGCTGTAGGGGGTAATTCCCCCACGGCGCGGGGGGAGTGGGGGCGGCGCCGCGGAGCTCATGACGAGCCCAGCTTGTCATGAGTCACAGTGGAGCTGTGCTCATGACGAGCTGGGTTCGTCACAACCCCGCCCACTGATTGATTCCCCCGCACAGGCGGGGAATCAATCGCGCATGGGAGGGCCGCGGCCGTTATGACGAGCCCAGCTCGTCATGAGCACAGCTCCACTGTGACTTATACCGAGTTGGGCTCGTCATGAGCATGGAAGGGGTTAAACCTGTACAACCAGGTTACTGGTGGCAGGCCTGCAGTCATGTTTTGCATTGTGACTTGAGTGGTGGTACAATATGTGCTGCAATTCACTAGTGTCCCTTATCTTGCAGGCTCTGGGTACACTTTCTACCACATACTAGGGACTTATACAAAGGTTAAATATGATAATTGACATGTTTTAGGAGCACATGCACTGAAGTCTGGTAAGCAGAGTCCCAATTCACAGTGTCAAAAAACCAGCAGCATAAGTCCAACTAATGGGGGTGACTGTGCCAAAGAGAGGCCTTTTCTTACACTGATGACATCTCAAATTACGTCTTTTATGACATTACTGATGACATAATACAATCATTGTGACAGTGTCCAATAGGGCTTTGGCCATCAAAAAAAGGGACACACTATACTGGTAGATAGTTTTTATTCATCTTAATGGGATGACACATGAGTTTTGAGAACTTTTATGAAATCTTCCCCCAAGTGTACATTGTGATCGTTCAGCATATGTCTTGACTTGTAAAACTGATGTTCTGACTCCAGTGTTATTACCATGTTGCGATGGAAGTACTTTGAATGAACTAGAACACACATTACACAAAATGTAAGGAATGAATGTATGTCTAGGAACATTCTCTTTACGTTTGGAATTATCGCAAAAGAGTAGGCCTGTACTCTATCCCCCAGATGCATCAACAACCCATTTAGCGATTCCTTAATAGCGAAAAATACCGATTCGCTATTAAGGAATGGCAAAATGGAATGCATCAAGAAATCACTTAAAAAATAGCGATTTCTTAGAATTCCTTAATTGCGACTCGCAAATTGCGAGTCGCAATTAAGGAATACCTCCCCATTCATTCCTATGGGCCTGGAGGCCCATAGGAATGAATGGGAAGACAATCTCAATTTGCAAATCGCAATTAGCGAATCGCAAATTGAGATTGCAATTTCAAGGGTGCAGGGGTGTCCAAAGGACACCCTCTTGCACCCCTGAAATTGATCTGTGCACATATGTTGCGCACACACATGCCCTTAGGGCATGTGTGTGCGCAACATGAAACTTTGAAAAATGCACTTTAGTGCATTTTTCAAAGTTTTTGCAAATTACCATGAGGTTGTACTTCCTGGTAATTTGTGTGCCCTATTAGCGAATTCGCTATTTTTAAAACTTTCATGCATTGCATTTAAGGAATCTCAATTTGAGATTCCTTAAATTCAAATAATCACAATTTAGCGATTTCTCAATTTGCAATTTTTGCATTTGGGATGATGCATCCCAAATGCAAGAATACCGGCCACAAAGGGGCAGATTCTGAGAATCTGCCCCTTTGTAAGCGGATTTTTGTTTGATGCATCTAGCTGTAAGTTTCTACATTGAATAAATATTTCTTGGCAGTACTTGGTTGTCCTTTTTTACTGCCCGCAGGACTTGAATTCGTCTTAAGGTAGTCAGTCTGGCATGCAGTGAAGCACGCAGGGTATCCAACCTCCCACTTCCTGTCAATCAGAAACATCTCAATGGGGATTTGATTGCCGGCAGCAGAGGTGTGGGAGTGCTAAAATGTTATATGAAAATTAACTGCATTTTCTAGCTGCACGAACCTGTGACATTGACTGCATTGTTACAGCATTTGAAGCCAACTGGGTTAAAGCCATTCGATATGCTCTGGTGACCCTTGCTATCTGCAATCAAAGACATGGCTAATGGTTTTCTGATTGGCAAAGAGAGAAAATTTACCTAACCTGCATAAATTACACATTTTTGCTTACATAAGACCTAGTTGTGTTTTGTTGACTAATATATTTTTTCTTTCCGTGCATTGCCATAAATAAATATAAACATGAATCATACCAGAAACTTTAAAATGTAATAATGTAAGTAGCTTATAGATCTTGAGATAATTGATGAACTGCCAGAGTTCAGCATGTGAGCGCTGAAAGAGGTAATGACTTTATTCGGTGGAATATCTTATTAGACAGTGAATTGAATAGCTTAAAAAGCTGTTATGTTCCATGATAAAAAATATTTTGAGTAAACTGCACTGTGGACAAATACCCCAAAAAATGAGAGTTTTTTTGATGAAGCGTCCAAAAAAAACTCCAAATGATCTACACGTTTTAGAAAACGTTTCCATAACCTCAAAAATAGCGATTTTGTCGCATTGGAAAATAATAAACCTTATATGGGCAAACGTCATTAGAACCATGTTTTGTTATATGTTACCCACCTGTATGATTTGTAATTTGTATTAGAACAATGGAATGTTGAGAGCTCAATGTCCCACTGCTTTCAACATTACGACGCCATAATCCACATATTCTGCCTCTCTCTTCCCCTTCCTCTCCAGGATACTGGGATTGGGCATAGGAAAGAGAGATTTGGGGGCTGTAGACTGGGGGGCACAGAAAGCCTTCCCCTCCTACTCCTCAACAAATCTCACATTGTTACTGGAACTCCGGAAGTACAGGTTGGGGAATGCCACTCATCATCTAGTTTTCCCTGGTTTCGCTGAACAAGAAAAATACATTTGTGCCCAAAGAGAACCAGTTACCAGCTCTGACCCGGCATGCAGTTGTATTTGTTGAACATTCACATCAAGAAGGTTATACGATGGTACAGCGCATGCAATTACATCGCACGCCTTTGACAAGCATTTTTTCGCGCTCATGTTTGTACCGCGAAAATGCATTTTAAATGCATGCCAATATCACGCATTGTTTTTATATTTAAAAACAATTTATTTGTGGGGGGAGACCTCCTACTTAACTGAATTGTTGTAAAGGCTGTTTCCCCATCAATAACTGCAAAAACAAAGGTGTCAGAGCCGAGAGGGGGGTATAAGGGGAGGGAGCGCAACCCCTTTGTCCCAAGGGAGGCCTTTTGCTTTTAATTAGGACATCGCCTAGAAGCCATCAGTGATGGGCAATGCTAGCCATCAATGTAATGCTCCCTGGTTATAGGCCCTCGCCTTTTGGCTCGGGCCCATAGCGCTTCAGCAGGCATATTACAAATTTTGTTGCGCGCCCTGCACGCATTTAGAGATGCAGGGCTAAGGCCCTACAGTGTGGACTGGTCTTCCTAGGATCACATCACTCCTACAGAAGCTGATGAGGGGAGTTCATTCACCTTGGCTTGTTTTAATATTTTTTAACTGACCATGACCCTCTACTTCAGAATGTTCGCACTGTTCAGCTGACGTGGGATATTAGCAGATTTGTGGCTTTGTATTGCACAGGCTATTTCATTTTCTGTGATGTGACCCTGTTGAGCTTCCAGAGTTCGCAGAACACATTTCAAGAGTACGACTCTTGTAATCCACTCATATTATTAAAGCACACTAATGAGGGTCTTTGGATCCCACTGCTTTGAGGGCTGTGATAGATCACACCAGGTTAGACAATGTAAATATTTGGCCATTATTTTTCACGACAGACTGACTTAAAATTATTAGGCAATGGTTGAAAATTCAAGCAGCCATCATAGCATGCAATGCATTCTGAGGATTTAATTCCTGCTTTCCCTAGGATTATTTGTGCCATCTAAATGTGTTTGCTGCGGTAACATTTGATTTTATCTCTGCAGCTCTATTGTGGTTAGATAATATCTACCTGGACTGCTGGAATGGTGATGCATGCTCTTTTAATTAAATATTATTCTAATGGAACTTTGCTACCCGTTCATTTGGATTTACCAAACAAAATCCCACAGGGGAGATACTCTTTGTTATGTTAGTATTTATTGTCTATTACACTGTCCTGTCTTAATTAAGGAATACACTTGCATTATATTCTTTACAGATTAAGAGTGTTCCTAGATATCTTGCTCTACAAAAGGTTATTCTTTGTAAGGAATTATTTCCTGGAATCTCCGCCCTGCATTTTATAACATTGCACAGTTGAATGTAAAGTGAGGCAATTGTGAGTTAAGATGTGTGCATTTGATTATGAATTGTGGTGATAAGTACACGCCTTACCCACTCTTGGGCTAATATTAATCAACGGAATACTCGTTCTAGATGAATTTGCTTTGTACTCTTATACTCTAGATTGTGAGTTAAAAATGTATACCATGCACTTTGTGAATTCATTGGCCATGTTTCAATTGTTAATGACTTTGGAATGCAAAATATGTCACACTTTAAATTCTCTAAGAACTTGGGGGCACATTTAAACTTAATCTGAATGTGGATCCACTAATAACACCCAGAAGTGCCAATCTGACTTAGATTAATGGTAGCAAATGCAAGTTTGCCACAAATCAGTATAGGCGTTCATGTATCCTCCATGCTGAAAATGTCTACAGTCTAGAGCATCTCCATTGCAGTATATATGTCTTTCCATATCCCCTATGGATTCCTTTGCTAATAACTTAGCCTCCTTTATGGCAAATTGTTGTAGGGCCGCGCTGCAAATATTCTTGCTGCGCTGCCCTACGCCAATGTGAAAGGTCAGAAACACAGTGTATTTATGAAATACAGTGCATTCCTGTCCTTTCCCCTGTGCTGGCGCACAATTTGCTGCCTAGCGCCAATGCAGTCATCCTTTGCACCATGGTGCAAGGTTGTCTACGTTGCTTGCAGGATTTCTCATCATTAAACCTGCTCTGGGGAGGTGTAAGGTTTTGGTGCTGCTGCAGGTTTATGTGATTAAGTAAATCTGGGGTTGTGTCAAAATCCATGGGTATTACATGGGAAAACTAACTGCAGCGCCCAAGGCATGCTTCCCCGGTGCAGAGTAAAGCAACGCAGTGACTTGTGCTGCTTTGCCTTACTCCATTACTATGAGACCATGCAAAGCCCCGCAAAGTGGCTTTGAACGTACTCATAGATATGGTTTGCGATGCTTGAGTACCAGAAAAAGTGATTGTAAGGGTCTGAAAGGGCAAGCCTCTCATACATAATCCCCTCTGAGTAGACCAATACATCATCATAGAATACATTAATGTATGTCACTTTCTGCTTATTCTCTATCTTCATTTTCTATTTCTTCCTATATTAAGAGCTTGAACCCTCGGTATGTGGCATGCATCACAAATGCTCCTGTGGTGAGTTCTACATCATGGTTACTTTGCTCGCGGTTTCTTTTTTTTTGTGCTCTTACAGCGCTGGTTCTCGTAGGATAGCTTCTTTAGTACATCTTTTCGAACCATACTCCAGCTGGAGTAATTCATCTTCTACTCCAGTTTAGGATTTGTGAGCACCAAGGGGCATATTTACAAGGGCTTTATCTCCGCTTTTTTGGCTTAGAAAGCCAAAAAAAGCAGAGATAAAAATATCGTCCTATTTACAAGAGGGTACTAACATATTCGTATGTTAGCACCCTTTTTCCCAACGCCTCCCTTTGCATCTCCAATGGGATGCAAAGTGGGCGTCACTGAGTGTTCCCCGGATGGACTACTTGGCAATTATCGCTGATGTTCACATCGCGATATTTACAAGGCAGCCCACAGGATTTTAGCACATGTTAGATTTTGGAGAAACGTCTAAATCCAGACTTACCTATGCTTTACATAGGGGGTGGATTATGCCAAGGGGTGGTATCAGCAAGGTTATCGCCGTTTTGCAGGGAACATCGCTGGATGACCTCACTATCTCTGGAATTTTTATCACCCTGGAGAACGCGTTGTTAATAACGCGCTACCAGGGCGAAACATTCCAGAGATAGCCTGCAATAAAAAAATGTATCCCTAAGCCCGGCCAGAGATAATTATCGCTGGGCGTTGATAAAATGCCCCCAAGTATCTCTACTATATTCTATTTGGATTTTACCTGTGTGCCTGGAGGTTTTTAAGCAGCTTGACGTTTTCCTCCATTAACTGGCCCTCCAGAGAGACATGTTGCTTCCATGTAATATATTGACGTGTTGAGAAACGTTTAAAAAAAATTTAAGATTTACAGTGCAAACGTTTTTTTGTATCATATTACTGCCCGCAGAAATGTATGGTTGTTACATTTTGATTTGCAGGCATTGTAGGACACGTGCGGATGACACCTGGGCATCTGAAATGGCACAGGTCCCCACGAGGAGACCATGCAGTCTTGAGAATTCTTATAAGGTCACACGTGTACTGAAAGAGATAGATAAGTCCTAGGAAGCAAATATCTGATTTTTTTATTGGCTGATTTGGTGAATGGGACCCTACTATAATGTGTTGTGAATAAATTTGATAACATCACTCCATTTCTTCTTTAAAGTCTTACTGCGGGCCTTTGATCAATCTTTGCAGCTAGACTTATCGAATTCTCGTCTAGCCATGACACGAATCTTGACGAGTAATTAAGTGAACCTTACAATTGCATATTTTTTAGAAGCTGACAAAACGCTGTATCTTTTCCGCACAAACATGAAGAAAAGTGTAATATAAAGGTGTCACTTTACGGTTCGCGCAATGGAGAAGGGTGCTCAGCATTGTGGAGCTAATTCATACAACGGGCCTTTTTGAAAATTTGAAGCCAGATTACAAAAAAAAAGTGATGCTCTAAATAGGAAAAATTGAGGCGCGAAAATAAATGTATAATGGGTCATCTGAATTTTAGAAACGTTCATTTTCAGCATTAATTGGTATTAAGTTTGAACTTTTATTGTTATTTCTCGCTGGAGCTACCCAGGCTGCATTTCTCTATACCCATCAGTATTCGCATGACGCTCAACTAGATCTCATGAGAAGGACGTGCACCGTCTAGGGACATACTCTGGGTTACTCAAGCATGCATGGCCTGTGCTACTTTAAAGTTCACCACACATAAAAGTGACTTTCTGCGTTCTGCACTAGAGAGTAGCTATTCCCAGGTGCAATGGTTGCGGTTGTCAAGTGGGTAGTGGACGACATTGCTCACCTATGGTGCCTACTGGAAAAAGTCAGAATTTTCCACTGCATAATACATTTTGCTTGCGATCTCATGGAGAAAACAGAACACAAATAGCACACTTTTTGTTTCTTCGCTTCGACCGCATTGAGGCACATTTGTGGAAAAATCTATAAACTTGATATTTTTGGGGGAGATTATATAGCGCGAATTCGACCCGAAGGTATCAGAGCGCATTACATGAGCACCAGTTGCCGGGATCTAGAAAGACGTCGAATTGTTAGTTAGAAATAATGCGGCAGATTTATAAGCCCCTTGCGCCACTTTTGCGTCACTTTTCGCATGTTAAAATGACGCAAAAGTTGCGCAATGGACTTGTAAATCTGCCCAAATGTATCTGCTTTTATCTCCAGACAGACACATTGCTCAAGATCTTAACCCTTAAAAGCACATCTGCATGTAGTCAGTAAATGGGACCGCCGGGACTCATCTGCTGTGATGTGTGATCGGTGAGCTCTAGCAGGTGGATGAGGGTTTCACTGAGATCAGAGGCAGTGCGCCGGCCATGGATTTAGTTGCAGGTGAACAGTTCTGAATGTGAAAGACTTCAGGAACAATTAACAAGATGTTACTTCAGGTTAAAACAGAGTTTATCACAAGTCCAAGCCCTAAGTGTGGCGTAACTCTTTGTCTACCTGAGCTCCATTGCTAACACGGAAGAGACAAGCATTTTGGTAAATGTAGCAGCTGGTGTGGGTACCAGGATTCAACTACTCAGCCTTGTTTGGTATGTTGGGGTGACTAGCCTGACACACCTAAACATGGGATGAGTATAATCAATACGATTTCTTCTACTTTATATTGGAAGTAGAATAGTTAACCAACAACCCAATAAAGGTTTCTGGATCTGATTGGCCCACAGGGCAATCAGGCAATGCTCGACGGCCCAGTCTGAAAGTTCGATGTGTGGAGCCATTTGTTTTCCATTTGTGGGCCTGTTTTATAGTCTACTGGTCCAATTTTTAGTGCTTGTGTAGACAGCGCATGCTCTGTCTCTTTGACACATGTTGTTCAATGTTAGTGGGCTTGGAGGCTGCCCATTTCTTACTAATTGCTTGCTTCCTGCTTTTCAGCTCTTCAGTCAGCAACTGCCTCTTCTTTCATGTCACAATCCCCTGGAGCAGGGCTCCAGTACTTGTGTCCTTACAATGCTCTTGCTTTTGAGACCATTTTTTTCCTGTTGTTGACCCACTGTACAGAGTGCATCTTTCGTAGCTGACTGTTGTCTGCGCCATCTCATTGTCTGTTTTTGCTTGTCCCCCTTCCCTCCCTTCCTTTGCCTTGTCCCCACCCAGCAAAATAGATGAGCCGGGATGCCAGATGCCTTTGTCCGGTTCTCCAACGTTTGTTTTTGTTGCAGCTTTTATATAGCCCAAACTCAACCCAAAGGTTTTGGAGTGCTTTACACAAGGACACACTCATTTTTATAGGCACAGGAAGATTACGTGATTTATCCAAAGTCCCAGAAAGTTAATAAGGTGCTGAGAACCTAACCATGTTCCTCAGTTCCAAAGTCGGCTGCTTTGGACGTTATGCCACATTCTCTCCCTGGCGTGCTTGTGGATATCAAATGACAGAAAAACATATTTACATTGCTGATGGTATTTATTTTAGCACTGGAAAGTCTTGATTGAGTCAATCCCCTCATGCCCCATCCCTCTTCTTCTTCCTCAGCCACGTGCCACCTGCCCCCCTATTCGTGTCCATTGCACATAATTCCACTCCGTGCCATACAAGGCCACTACACATAATACAAACACACTCCATGCCACATAATTACATTCCCCATAGTTCAATTTAACATATTTCAATACAATGCCACACAATTAAGTGCCACACAATTCCACAATACACAAATCTACACCACATAATTCCACTGCGCAGAGCACATTTCAGCATCTCACAATTTCCCACCGCACAAATCCACTCCATTGACTTCCACTCTACATCATCCTACTCCATGCAACATAATTACAATCCTGCAAATTCAACTCCACCTATTTCTACTCCTCTCTATGCCACATAATTCCACTTCACATAATACCATTCCATGCAACATAAAGCACCTCGAAATAATTCCACTTAACATAATTCCACTGTGCACCACATAATTATACTTCATATATATCTACTCATCTGCAAAACACATTACACTCCACATAATTCAACTCCGCAGCATGCCAAGCATTTATACTCCACATAATTTCACTCTACACCATGCCACATAATTCCCCACAATGCCGCACAATTCATTGCCACACAGTTCCACACAATTCAGCATAATTACACCCCAAATCTACCACTCCAGGCCACATAATTCAACTCCAGATAATCACATTATACTCCATGCCATATTACACTCCACATAAATTCACAGCATGCCACATAGGAACACCACACATAAATACACTCCACACCATGCTACATAATTCCACTCAAAATATTTCCACTCAATAACAATTACACACCACAGAATTCAACTACACAGAATTCCACTCCCCACCACATAACTCCACATATAACCACATAGTTCTACTCCTCAACACATATTTCCACCACACACCGCATTCATCATATTCACAACACATAATTCCACATCGCGTTACCTAATTCAACACCATGCCCATAATTCCACTCCACTCTAATCCACTACACGACAGACAATACCAATCCACGTAATTGCACTCTATGACACCCAATCCTACTCCACGTAGTCGTCATCCACATAATTCCACTGCACACCATGCTACATGACTCCACTACACATAACTCCACTCAATAACACAAAATTCAAATACACACAATTCCACTCCACACAATTCCACACAGCACAATTCCACAGCAAATAATTCCAATCCAACCCACATAATTCCACTCCGCAACATATAACTGTAGTCCACCCAATAGAACTGAACTTCATGCCGCATATTTACACTACACTTAATGCCACTCCACGCCACACAATGCTACTCCATGTAAATCCACGCTATGCAGCATAAATCCCCTCCACGCAATTTCACTCTGCACCTATGCCACATATTTACACAACCATTTTTTTACTGCACACCACATACATACACTCCATTCCATAATACATTATTCCACTCCTGTCCATACCACATAATTCGACACCACAAATGCCACTCGACACCATGCCACATAACCTCAATCTACATAGTTCCACTCTACACCACATAATTACACTCCACTAATATATAAACGCATTCCATATCACTCTCATGGCCCCACCAAACCTAAAATATGGACATCATTATAAGGATTTAATTCCCATCAGACACGTCTGTCAGTCAGCATGACACTCCTTATACATGTGAGGGGCAAAATCATGATGCCCACCAATATCCTTCAGCTCGAGACAAAATCACTGTCTGAGACACCCTGTGGAGTCAGATCTTCCCCACCCCATTGCCTGACTCACTCTAAGCCTGCCCGTCTGAACCATGCCCTAGTAAGTAGCTCTAGTAGGGTCCCCATACACATGGATTTCTCTGTAGGTGTCAAATTGCATACTGCAGTATGCCATATCACTATGCCATTCCCTGATCATGGGCAGTGGGCCACAAGCCCATTGCATCACCACCGTGCGCATTGCCAGCAACAAACCCATCACCCCCATGCAAGCAAACCGTGCAACGTTCATCTTTATCAAACCCTGTCAGTCAGTTGCGGCCAGTTCAGGTAAGAGCGGTAGGACAGTGGGGCAGGGCAGACAGGTGGAAGTTTAAGATGACGGAATAGGTAAAATAAAATAAATAATAAAATAAAACCACTTACCTTGCACTCGCTGCATCACCAAGTTGGCAATGCTGCTAGTGCAAGGTAAGTGGTTTCATTAATTTTTCTATTTTAATTTACCTCTTCTGCCATTTGTCAACTTCCACCCTGACCCACCCCACTGCTCCTACCTGAACCGGCCGGGCCTACTAGCAGTGCTAGTAGGGGCTTCTTATCTATTGATTCAAATGCTATGGCATTTAATTCATGAAACAGCATCTGCCAGAAATTTCGAATCCCCAGGCACTGCCATGCTGTATGTAGGAATCCAGCCCCCTTTCTTGGCAGCGCATACAGCCAATATTATTTCTTAACCTGTAACATGCAAGTCGGACCTACATGTAGTACACTCTATTAATATAGTCTGTGTCTACTTTTTAGTTAGATAGTCTTCAAAACAGAAAAGCACTCCTGCCATTTTTGATCCATGATATTGATCTCCAGCTCACTTTGCCATTCCAACCTCCCCGTCAGAAGCTTTTGTCTATGTGCCTCTTCTGTCAATGCATAGTTGAACAACCATATGAAGGGGTGGGTAGATGTTTGCAATACATAAGATAAAGCTAGCAACTCTGGGGGCTCAAAAACATCATCTCCCATAGCGCCTTTGGTGCTTGTCGGGCCCTAAAATAATGAAATCGTAGTAACACAGTGGTCCTGTCAATCAGGTCCCGCTCTTGATCCCATCCGCACATGGCACCTTCATTAAAGAAATCACCCATGGTGGTAAAACCTAATTCCCATAATGGTTGCACAGCTCCATTTTCTTTTCTTAAGGGGAACCATAGGCCAAAGAAAGGTGAATATGGGGTATATGGGGTGACCCTGCCTTTCGCTCCAAGAGATTTTGTCAGGAGCTGATGGTAACATTGAGAGAGTCAAAAGAGTAGTATCGCCACACCAATCTCCCGAAGAGCACATGGGGGAGTATAAGCGGGCCGTGGCATCTCTTTTTAACCATAAATGCGAAAGATTAAGCGGACCGCGTGTCCAGTAATGCGCAAACATACATTGGGCTGCCCTATAGTAGACTTTAAGATCCGGGACATTTAGTCCTCCCATATTATAGGCCAAGGTTAAAGTGTCCCAGCGCACACACAACTGTTTCCCCACCGAAGCCAGGCAAATCATAAGCATTCTCAGAGTATCAAGCACTGATTTAGGTAGAAGTATTGGGATATTTGTGAACAGGAAAATAAATCTGGGGAGCACTACCATTTTCATAATAGCCACCCACCCCACAAGTGATAATAGGTGCCTAATCAAGCGTTATATTGCTTTATGCACCACCCTCCCATAGTTGTCACGAAGCACTATGTCTGGGTCTGTATGTACCTGAACCCCCAAGTAGCGCACTGAGTCTGTTGTCCATTGTAAATTGTACTCAATGCGTACGGGCGTCGTAGCGAAGGTAAGCGGGAAGATGAGAGATTTTTCTCCCCATTTATCTGAAGCCCAGAATTCCCCCCAAAGAGGACTATCTCTTGAAGAACTGAGGTGAGATTATGCTCCGGGTCACAAGCATAGAGTGTTGTGTCATTTGCATATGCAGAGATTATTAAATTGTAATAGGGGAATTTAAGTCCCCTGTGTGCATGGTAATCACAAAGCGCACATGCCAACGGCTCCTCCTCCAAGGCATACAATAATGGTGACATGAAACACCCCTGACGGGTGCCCCTGGTAATAGCGATGGGCTCAGAAATCTCATCATTAACCCGAATCCGGGCAGTTAGCTGTGTATAGAGAACATTCACCAGCTGCAGAAACTCCTTTCCAACTCTGATCGATCTCAGCATCCCGCACATGAAGCTCCATTCTACACAGTCAAATGCTTTTTCAGCATAAAGAAAAACTTCTGCAGCTTGCATATTGGGATCTAATCTCTGAATCATCCCAAATAATGTCCAAAGATTGTATGCTAAAGTGCAACCTGGGACAAACCCAGCCTGTTTGGGGCCCACCCCCTAGAGTAAAGGGGCAAGTCAATTAGCCAGTATCTTGAAGTATAATTTCATATACTCATTCTAAAACGAAAGTGGTGTATATAAGGAGCTCTTATTCATCTATTTTCCTGTTTGTAAGAGTATGACCAGCAACGCCTCTCACTGGTGAGGGGCATACAGCCATCCTTTGCCATTTCCTTGATCAAAGTGACTGTGAATCAGCAATTCCTGATAGGTCTTATAGAATGCCACTGTTAGCCCATCTCTACCAGGGGCCTTCCCAGCTGACTTCTCTTTGATTGGAGCCCTCACCTCACCCGAACTCCTCGAATGCTCCCTATACTACTTCGTAAGATGGGTCATCGCTATGTGTCAGGTACTCCTCCATTGAGTTGCCACCTGTGTTTGGCCGGTACCTGTATAATTCAGTGTAATACCCACGGAAGCAGACAGAAACAGGCTCGGAAGTGTGCAGTGGCTGTTCCTGCTCAGGGCAGCAAGAGTAGCACCTGGGTGCTCCCACGCCCCATATGTGTACTACACGTCGGTCCGACTTGCACGTAAAACGTCTCTCACACCATAGCAAATTTATCCACAAAACCAATATTTATGCGAAAGAGTTCCCTACTCATCCCTGAATGCTGCATCCAAAAGTAATTATGGAGGGACATGCCATGAAAATGAGAGTTTATCTTTCTTTACCATGGTAAACAATAAGATCCAGGTGACATTTCTGATGCACCGGCATAACCTTGTGTAATTTCATGATACACCCATGTTGTGAAATTTTCAAAATTACTCTATGCTTCCATGTAATGTTACTTACTGATTTTCATGTCAAAAATGTAGTGCAAGCACACAGGACTACAGGAAAAACCAAAATTCTCTTTGCCAAGCATGTGTTTGTTGCCCTTTTTTGATGTACAAAATGTATTTTATCATACAGCATGGACGAATAGTCTTATTTCATGGTAAATCATAGTGCCAAATGCTGGTTTTGCACTTTGCATAATTATGTGCAATGTTGCAATATTTTTCTGAAATTTAGCATAATTATGCAAAAGCAAATTACAAGAATTTTGCCCAACCTTAAAAAGAGTGCAGTTTCTCGCAAGTTTAGCATCACATCATCCTCAATCGATTATAATCTGGGTTTTGCATTCTTCAAAACCCCCTGACTGAAAATCTCATGATCCTGAAAGGCCTGCACATCAGAGCTAATAATGTTGACACCAGATCCTGACAAAATTCATGATATGAACAAGCCAATACATGTATGTGACAATCAGAAAGCTTGGAAAATAAAAAAATAACAGTTACCTCAGGGAGGCCTGATACTATACCTTGAGTACATTTTCACCTTTTAAGGAACTCTCAAAGAATGCCAGGGGAAAGCACGTTTACTCAGTGTGACGTTAACATGCATCTGCACTTTGTAACTGTTTTCCTTTTGTTTGTTTCCTGGGATTTTTTTCCCCTTGGAGAAAGAGCTTTGCCAATATCAGTTGTTTGACACCTTCTCAGAATTGGATAGAGGCCTTAACCTGTTGTATAGAAATGTGTTGTGGGGAGGGGAACTGGACAAGTCAGGTAAGGGAATATCCCATAGCTAATGTTCTGCAACCATGGCCTAGGCATCCTGGCTGGTCAAATTAAAACATCAGTCTGAACAGTTTACTTTTTAGGAGTTTCTAGAAATTAATGTTGTTGGATTCTGATCTCAAGGAGGAACCGAGGGTATTCTAAAACATGATTGGGCCGTGGACTTCCAATGATCAGTCTCTGTACACTATCCGCTTAAACTACTGTAATATATAAACATAGCAGCTGATGAGCTATGGCGTAGGATAGTGCAAGGGTTTATAAATATTTTGGCGCTTTTCCAATTGGCTTTGTGGTCAGCGCAGAGATCTATGAATGTAATACTGTCTCTAACAGGAAGGCAGTGGAGGGCTTCATGTGGGCATTATTGGTGAAGGCACTCTCTGGTTGCATGGTTTTGTAGATTTCTGCAACCTGACAATGAGCGTGCGAATGTTTTGGAGAACCAGGGTAACTTATCTCAAAGTAGTCAAGATGTTACATAATGAGGACTCCTTTGAGTGTTTACCTACTTTCACCGATGGGGCATATGCTATATGACCCACAAGCCTGCCCCTAAAAGCAGATTTACTCCAGTAGAACGTATGTATCAGTAAATTCTAGTTATTGAAGCAAAATCCCATTATTCCTTATTGTGACTCAAGAAAGAGAGTTTGGCCTTGTTAACATCTACACTTGTGCAATATTTCACTTTGGTGCGTTGAACAACTTTGAAGATGAAGTACTGCAGCTTTCAAATTTGTTGCCTCGTATTAGGGGCAATGTCGTGAAAGATGAATGACGAATGCACTCGGATAGAAATGAGGCAATGTATATAGCAGGATGTCATGCAGTAGTCATTAATCCAAAAGAAGAGTTCTGTGATCTTTGTGGATGGTTCCATATATCTTCTGAGATAACACAGTTTCTCTGAAAAGTACAGGATGGCCTGAGATGACATGTACTCTTATTAATAAAATATAAAAAGCTTCATTCAAAGAGAACATCAGCTCTCCCTGTAGGAATTCTAAGCCGTGAAATTAGCTGTGGTGTCCTTTTTAACTGCCCTTCCTGCTTACATTGAATGATAGATGCGGTAGCCAACCTGGCAGCCAAGCGTCTATAGTAATTTTGCAGGTCAAATGGAGACTGTTTGCTCTGCAAGGTTACAGGCTGTTTTATAAGTAGCACAATTTATTAAGCGAAAAAGAAATCCTTGGTGTGAGGGATAATCAGAGGGGATTTGGCATAACATCAAATTGTCAATGTGGACATTATAGCTGTGATTATTATGGCAGTATTTGACAGAAAGGTTGATGTGCGTAATTAGATGCTTAACGTGGGTCTATTGTGAACATCATGGTACACCGGTTTGCGTTGGTTCAAAAAAGTGTGGTCTTGTGCAATGGAGTCGCTGAAGTAAGAACTCTTCATCTTGAAAGGTAGCATGGAGATCTTCTTTATAGTTCATACAGTGCAGGTTAAAAAAAATCATTTTATTCACAGGGAGTAGCTTTTTGATGGGGGACCTGTTGATCATCGTTTAGGTGAAAAATGGCTGATTTTGTAACTTCCTACTTGAAATACTGCAGATGGTTTATCAGTCTTTGCTAGATGCTCGTAGAGTGAGTTCTAGTAGTGAATGAGTTGTGGTAGTCTTAAACTCTTCGGATTGCTTATGAAAATGAACTTTATTCGCTACAGGAAGTGGGTATTTTCGCTTCGCATACGTCTGCAATAGAGTACATGTCATTCTCAAGAAAGACGTTACTCAACATGAGTCGCTCAACTAACACATTGGTCCAAGTTCACTTCATAGACTATGGTTCTGCCGTTATGAGGAAATATGATGTGGCAGTCATACATTCCAAACGATATAACATTTAGGGATACGTTGCTGGATCAGAATATATTTGGGAAATTGGTGATCAAATGGGCATCTTGTGCCAGAAAAAAGCTTGTTCAAAGATGACAGTTATTTTCCCTACTTTCAGATAAAGTGTGAGTATATGTATTAGACCCTTAAGTTAGTAGTTTACTGAGTGTGTTCTCTATTTGTGTATCATAGTGTAAAGATGTGAGTAAGAAAGCAGATATATAATATAAAGCAAATCAAATATGGAAGAGCACCTGTCAATGACTAAGTGATTATCTATCTATCTATTTATCTATCTATCTATCTATTAAACTATCTATCTATCTATCGATTGATCGATCGACCAACCGACCAATCTATATATCGATTTATCTACTGGACATTGTATAGTTCTTACATGTTGCATTGTAACTTCTTTTGAAAATGTGATTATAAAATGATGTAAGACAATGCTGTATATATATCAGTTTTTACACTGCTTACATTTGTTGTCATTGTGTGGATACATTAATCTGTTGTCCCATGGATGCTCACTAGACTGTGGTGGACAGCCCACCAGGTCAGGTGGCAGACATGCACACTATTTTAAAGATCCTCAGCTGCTTGTTGGGGTGCTAGTTGGCACATGCACTTTCGGTGCTGTGAAATACGAGGCATGCTACCCTTTTAAGGCAAACCTCTGTTCTGTATGTTTGCAATAAACCCCAAAGAAGAGATTTTTTTGCTGCACAATGTAAGACAAAGTCCACTGACGTACAGGGAGCTTTAACCCTATGGACATGTAGAGCCGCATTACACATGATGCGCACTTTCCTTCATTGTGCCGGGCACACCTTTAAAAAGGTGCGCCTGGCGCAATTACGGAAAGTGTGCTGCATTATGGGGAATACATTGCCCCCAGGGCAGCCACAAACTCTTGCTGCCCTGGGAAATACGGAGCAGCTGCCTTACAGTTGCTCTGTGTTTCACTGTGCAGGCTGCACACCGCCTGCACTTTTAAGGGGGAATAGAGATCCCCATGCAGGTTGATGCAGTCAATGACTACACCCACCTGCAATGGGATGTCTGCGGGGTCCATGTGACCCCCTGGAGAGGTCATCTCTCAGGAGGGGTACAGACAGTGCACCACCTTATAGGTGGCGCTCCTTCTGTACCCCTTCGGAGGGCTTCTTTGCCTCTGAGCCCGCATTGGTAATATGGCGCAGGCACAGAGGCAAAGAGATTCTCTCATTTGCATGGTGCATGCCCCCATGCAAATGGGGGAATGCCCCCTTAAAAATAGAGCTGGTGCTTTATGTACCCCATTGCTATTGGTATTGCAGAAGGAACCACACAAGCATCTCCGTAATACCAAAGTGCCCCAGGGGCGCGTAAAGTGGGCGCAATAATGCACTGCTCCCCTGGGGCACTTTATACAATACGGCCCATAAATGTTTTCGTTCCTAAGATTGTGAGTCTGTCTTAGCATTCAAGGGAAGAAAACATCAGTGACATATACTGTGATAAATAGGGTGGGATGAATGCCACTGTGAATTGGGGGCCTTTAAATCTAGGATTTTACACCTGCAGAGCTTACCGATGCTCTGCAAATGGAAATTCATAGGTTTCCCCTCCACAACCTTCACACTCTACATGACCCTAATCAGAGACCATAAAGGAGAGGTGGGGGTAGGCTAATTAGTAAGAGGCTTTCTGTTGTTTTAAAACTATTTTTGTTGAATATTAGAACTCTGTACACTTTACCACTGCTAACTAGTACTAAAGTGCGTGTGTAATCTCTTTTCAATATGGTGAACTTAGCTTTGACCCAAATTGCACAATTAATTTACGTGTAAGTCTCTAGTAAAGTGGTACCGCATGCACCCAAGGCCTGTAAATTAAATGTAGGTCCCATGGTGCCACCCACTTAAGTAGCCTTTTTAAATGTTTCGGGCCTGCTATTGCAGCCTGTGTGCAGTTTTAACATGCCATTTCGACCAGGTGTAATAGAGACTGTTTGGCTTCAAATTGGATTCTTGATGTCATGATCAGACATCTAATTAGTAACTAGCGATGTTTGACTTAAATATCTCTTTAAGTATATCCCTTGTAGGCAACATTACCTACCAATTTTAGAAAATTGGCATTTTCTTTTTTTAGCAATTTGGTGCCTGCAGCCTGTATGTGGTCACATAATTTAGTGTAGTAGGCAGTAAGGCTTTATGTATTCCTCCTAGACAGCCACACACAATGGGAGATTAGGTTTAACTGTGTGGGCTATCACTGACAGGATGGGAGGGAGGAGCTGTGACAAGCCTCATTTACACCTTACTAGACTGTTTCCTGTCCCCACACAAAGGGCTGCATATCCCATGCAGTTAGTCAGGGGCCACAGCTGGCAGGGCAGGGCATATGTGCACTTCAAAGGCATGCCTCTAGAAACTTCTTCCCACTTCAAAGGCACAATTGTATATAAAAGAGTGACCTCAGACACCACCCCTTCAGTACACTTCTGGACGTGTGGATACTCTAAGAGAAATACTGCTGTACTGCAGAAATGACTGTCATTCCGATGCACTGCTACTCTACTGGACTCCTGCTTTGCTGTACTGTGCTGACCTGCTTCCTGCCGACCTCTTGCCTGAGCGAGAAGGACTGGACCTTCTTCTCTTGAACCCAGAATGACTCCAAGGGCTAGTTGACTGGACTCTTGATCTGAAGCCTCAGGGACACAACAGGCTTCCAACAACCATGCATCTGGATCTGGACTCTGCCATCTGTGAGCCATCTGTGAGCATACTGTGAAAATTGGTGACATCCCATTCCTGGACCCTTGGAAGTGGACCTAGGGTGCTTACCAGCAGAACAAATGCATCTTCTCTGCTTGGGGCATTCGCAGTATGTCAACTCAGTAAAATGGATTGTTCCTCTGTGAGGCGATCATAGTTGAACTAAACCCCTCAGACATGCACAATTCAGACATACAGCTGCAGAGGGTTGTTTTTTAACATCATTCTTTACTGGATCATGTTTTAGCCCCCAGAGTCCCTTCCCACTCTTCCTGTGATCAAGAGCCTGGAGACGAAGCAAAGAGCACTGACCTGCACATGTGCAGTGCTTGTAAAAACACACAACTTGTGTTTTCATGAAGATTATTAAATTGACAAATGCACAGGGGCCTCACAGGAGGCAGCAGGTCTGTGCCCTGAAGCTCCCGATCAGGAGCCCATGCTGGTGTCTCCTTTGAATATCTGTTTACATTTACCCTTCACAATGATAATCTAGAAATCTGGACGCATCATCTACAACATGATTTGCTCATTTTCTACACTGAGGTGGGCAAATCATTAATATAAATCAAGTCTTTGGAAACCCTCATATTTAGGAAATACCCAAGCAGAGAATGAAAGCGAAAACCTGCATTTAAATCTGGCCCTAAACTGTTCTGTGTGATACGTCTCTGTATACATTGCATATTGTTTGTCATTGTGCCTTCTGTGTCACGTGACAACTTGTTTTAGCACTCAACGGCAGCTAATATTATGTTAATTAAAATATAAGCAAAGCCTCCACATTTCTTATGCTTCCCATCGTGCAGCTTTGTGTGCAATGAAATTGTCCTATTTTTGATTTTCATTTTCTGCTTCGAAGGCCCTGGCGGCGGTGATACCTTTGCTGGCTGGCGATCAGTAAGCATGTTATTGTTTTATTTGTATTGATAAAAATTCAAAGAGTCCCTGAGGTTCTGAGAAGTTGAAGCAGAGATAATGTATTTTTCGTAATCATTTGAGTTACAGTGTGCAAAGCACAGACTTAAAGCCTGCGTGCTCATCTTGGTTTTAAGGAATTAAGGACATATTTTTGTTTGTTAAACCATTTTGAGCATGATTATCCCATTCGAGATTTGAAAAGGATCAAAAGCTTAAGCAGGTTTATAATACAGTTTTTGTCTATCAGGACAAGTGGGGTTTTCAGCTCTGATATTAAAATCATAATTTTGAAGATTTTCCTCAATCGTAGTATGTGTTATTGAGTGCATGCTGAATGTAAGAATATGTTTTTAGTTCATTGATACCACGACAATGTTTAGGAGTTTTATTTCTTTATTTAGTTTTTATTTACTTATTTGAAAAATCAGTGAAGGCAATCTTCCGAAGTTCCGAAATGGAAAACTAAACAATCTATTTTGATCAGTAAAACATCGAGAGAGAAGTCGTAAAATGTTGGTGTGATGTCGGGAGGAAGACACTAGAGATACAGTGGTGTAGAATCCACACACACAAGTCCACAGCTAGGGCACCATTTAATGTCCCAGGCACTGGAAAGAAATTGTGTGGAGAAACAGGCCCATGTCAATGTAGGGTAACCCATAGACTACATGTGTTGACACAATCTCTAAAAAACTGATACACAGAGTGATTGAAATTTAACTTCTAGGAAATCATAATGTATTATACATAACTGTCTCCACTATCATCTGTTCAGTCATGCCTTTGATATAGCAACAAACGATGAATGGCAAAAGACCCATGTGTACATCAGGGAGGTCCTGTGTTGTGAAGTAACGTTGAAACCGGAGATCACAGAACACTACTGTCCTCAGGTTACTTACCAGGCCTCCAGGTGAACGCGGTTGTCACGCCCCCAGCACACGGCCACAGCAGATCATCTTCTGATTAATGTACGACCCACATGGCATGAAGGGTGGAACGTAGCACACGCCCCCAGCGTGCCTCTTGATGCGGCGCATTTGCGTTCACATGGCATGAAGGCCGTACACACGCCCCCAGCGTTTCTCATGCCCCCAGCGTGCCCCTTGATGCTGCGCAGCAATGTAATTGGCGCTTGTATGTACGACTCACATGGCATGAAGGGCGGACACATGCCCCCAGCGTTGGGCACGCTCCCAGCGTTTGTCACGCCCCAGCTCACGCCCACAGCCCACGATGTGATGGCCGTACCACACGCCCCCACCGTTAGTCACGCCCCCAGACCACGCCCACAGCACAAAGCAGACACGCCCACAAGGGACTACTTTGCTGGCACGGTTCTTTTACCTTTTAAATGTATACAGGAGTTGGCCTAACGGCTAAGACGCTCGACCTCGGACCTGGGGATCTGGGTTCGAGTCTTGTTAACGATGCAAAACATCCTGTGATTCTGGGCAAATCACTTAATCTGAATTTGTGTCCTCATGTAACGTAACTGGTGCTATGTAAAGCGCTCTGATACCTGATTCAGTTTGGGTCAAGTTCGTGCTATATAAAACTCTGCAAAAAAAAATATATATATATATTGGCCGTCTGCATAGCCTATGTCCTTCTGCTGCAACTGCCCTTTCCAAAGCTGTATTGGGTGTTGTGATTGGTGCTGTGGTTACTGAGATTACCTGCTTCAAAGGTTTGGGCTCTCTCTTTATAATATTAGTATGGTTTATATATATTTGTGTATATATATATATATATATATATATATATATATATATATATATATACATATATATATATATATATATATACATATATATATATATGTATATATATATATATACATATATATATATATATATATATATATATATATATATATATATATATATATATATATATATATATATATACATATATATTCATTCCCCCGGGGAATATATATATATTTTTTTTTTTAAATCCCCGGGGCTTTAAAAAAAATTTGAAATAAACCTGTGTGGGGGGCTCGAGTCCCCCCGCACGCCCTGGGGACCGCAATCTCCCTGGGGCACTAATATTCAAATTAGGAGGTCTGTTACAGACCCCCATGCACCGGGGACCACCACCCAACTGGGATGTGCCGACATTGGGAGGCGGGCCACTCGGCCCCTCTCCTGGAGCCAGTGATGGCCCTGGGGACTGCCATTCCCCAGGGCCGGCTCCTGTAGTGTTCCGGGGTGCCCACCCCGGGACACTGCTGTTTGCAATGACAGGGTGGGAGCCTTGCAGCTCCCGCCCTGACATTGCAAACTGCTTTGCTTCATTAAAGCGAGTGCAGAGAAACTTAAATTGTGCAACAGGGCGCGTTTGCACAGTGGTGAAGGGAGGGGGTGGGGCTTGATCTGATATGTGTGCAAACAGGCCCTGTGGCTCATTTTGAGTTGGGGAATTAATTCCCTTTCAATCCTTAGGGTCCCTGGGGGCCCACTAGTCCACCAAGTACTGCCAGTAAGCGCCACAGGGCTGTGTTGCAGAGAGGTGTAAAAAGGAGTGTGGCCTCACACCACCTCTCTGCAACACAGCCCTGTGGCGCTAACTGGAGGTACATGGTGAGCTAGATGGACCCCGGGGACCCTCACGGATTGAAGGGAACTTAAAACATGCCACGGGGCGTGTTTGCACAGTGGTAAAGGGAGCGGGGGTGGGGCCGGAGGTGACGTGTGCAAACACGCCCTGTGGCGCGTTTTAAGTTGGGGATTTATTTCCTCTTTACTCCTGAGGGTCCCTGGGGGCCAACTAGCCTACCAGGTACCTCCAGTAAGTGCCACAGGGCTGCGTTACAGAGAGGTGGTCCAGGCCACGCCCCTTTTTACACCTCTCTGCTATGCAGCTCTGTGGCACTTACTGGCGGTACCTGGTGAGCTAGTTGGACCCCGGGGGCCCTCAGGATTCAAGGGGACTTAATCCCCCAACTTAAAACGTGCCACGGGGTGCTTTTGCACAGTGGTGAAGGAAGGGGGCAGGGTCTGAAGTGACATGTGTACAAACAAGCCCTGTGCTGTGTTTTAAGTAGGGGAATTAATTCCTCTTCAATCCTGAGAGTCCATGGGGACCAACAACCCCACCAGGTACCTCCAGTGAGCGCCACTGCGCTGCGTTGCAGAGAGGTGGGCCAGGCCACGCCCTTTTTTACACCTCTGTGCAACGCAGCTCTGTGGCGCTTACTGAATGGAACTTGTTTGACTAATTGGACCCCAGGGACCATCAGGATTCAAGGGGACTTAATCTCCCAACTTAAAACGGCCACAGGGCATTTTTGCACACGTCACCTTAGGCCCCCCTCCCTTCACCACTGTAGCACTGTTTAAGAGGTCGTTTTAACCCCCCTGCCCTTTTATGTAGTAGGGCCTTACAGAGGAGGTCATGCTAATCACAGGGATACCACAACGCACAGTGTTCCCTAGTGTATGTAAGGGTTTTCACTGTTTTCTAAGTGTGTTTTAGCATTGCACTGGCTCTAGGCCTGGTTAGTCAGACTCAGTTACCCGTCTGAAAAAGTTGTGTGCACAGGATGATTTTGCAACGAGGCCTCTTTTTGCTCCTCTGTTGGTTCTTTCTGCACATGTCTTGCTTCCTCCTGCACTTTTCTTCGTATTTGTGGGCTTTTGTTGCTTCTTTCTGCTTTTCTTTTGCTTCTTTCTGAGCGTTTTTTCTTCTTTCTTCACATGTCCTACCTCTGTAAGCATAGTTGGAAACTAGCATTTACAAAAACCTTTAAAATTCACTTAAAAAAACATTGGTTTCAGGCACGGTGTAGTTAGAAATTAGCATTTAAAAAACCTTTGAAATTCACAGCCAAAACCATATATACTCACACAAAAATAACCACAAACATTTATACTTACCTTATATGAGTGGTAAAGGCTTATGCATTGAAAAAATGTATGTGGTAAAAAATGTGTGGGAATGGTACAGCATGGTAAAAAAAAATAATCATTGTAAAGGCTTTTTCCCAGTTTGACGTGAAGTCAAGCAAGGCCTGTGTTAACCTTATTTTATCTATTGATTTGTTGTCACTGGGTTTATCGCAGTCTAACAGAGGCTGTCAGTGAGGTTATTGTTCACATTATTCAGCAGTAAGGACTATCTGTAAAAGTTGTTCAAACCATTTATTAACTGAGGGTTGCCACACAAGATGGTACTCTACAAAGAGTTTTAATGAAAACATTATCTTATTTTAAATTATTGTAACTTTTTCTGTAGTGCTCAAGTAATTGAATGCATTTAGATGCTTTACACCAAAATATGGAAATGTGCACTTTACCAGCACCATTTTTTGTAGATGGGAGAGTTTGGAGAAAAGGAAAGCAAATCAAGGTACTCTTCAGAATGTACTGTTGTGCACTCTCAAAGACTATACTATTTAGGTCCAGGGTTGATTAACAAGAAGGTTCTGTAGATTTTCTGCGGCTAAGATTAATTCAAGATGAAAATGCAGAAGTTGTGATCTTTCAATTCTTTTTTTATAAATATATCTATTTACAGTACTTACTATTGTGTAACAAAGTTGGTCCGGTTTAGCTGAAATGACATCACACCCACTATATTGATAGCCTCCAATTAGCTTCTGAGGGGCTTGCCTAATGTCATGGAATCTGAATAATAGAAAGAGCAGGCATATCAGATTTTCCTTTTCTCCCACAGCCAGTGGTTCTAGAACAATTTTCAGAGTGATAGGGCTGAAATAATGTTATATTACTGAAGTCATAGACAGAGTGAAAAATTCAAGCGTCATGCAAAGAACAAGTGTAGCAAATGTGCCACCCACATCCAGCAGGAGAGCGGCAAGAGTGTGGTGTGTAGCTAATTGTGCATTTTGGCACACTGGTGTGGAAGCTCACTGTAATTTACAGATAGCACACTTTTCATTGAAATGGCCACTAAAGTTTGAAAGACAAGCATTTTTATTGATAAATGTATTTAGCGCACAAACGCTAATGTTTGGAAATCGGGTATGAGCAAATATTTATGATTTGCACATCACTAAATAAAGGGCCCCATTAGGATGGTGGGTGGATGGCCCCCGCTAGGCCGGCGATACTCACCGCCGGCCCGCTACTGCCGGCCCGGCGGGGGCTATCCGCCCGCCATCCGTGCAGAAATGACCCCCCACCAAAATTACGACTGCAGGGGGACCATGGCGTCCGCTGCTTTTCCACCCGGTCGACATGTCGACCGGGTGGAAAAGGGTTTAATATGGTGGCGGTGTCTGAAAGACACTACCAGCCATATTAGAATGTGGGTGTTGAAATGCCTTTCCATGGTAGCATTGCCTCCACGGAAAGGCATGCTGATTCTACTTGGGGGGCCCTTTGCGGGCCCCCAAGGACTCTGAGGGGGTTGGGGTGCACCTACCCTCTTGCAGTTCCATGCACAACATGGCAGGCACCGGTGAGGGGGTTGGGGTGCACGTACCCTCTTGCAGTTCCATGCACAACATGGCAGGCACCGGTGAGGGGGTTGGGGTGCACGTACCCTCTTGCAGTTCCATGCACAACATGGCAGGCACCGCACAGTGCCTGCCATGTTCTGCATGGAAGTGCACAACATGCCTTCCTGGTATTGTGGAGGGCAGTGCTGAGTACCCCACCCGCCACAATGTTAGGAATGCAGGATGCTCTTGCCACTGTGGCGAGGGCATCCTAATGGCACCCAAGGGACCCCCGCCCTTATGGTGGGCGGTCCCTTTTTACGACGAGCCGGCCATCCTAATGTGCCCCCTAGTATCTTGATTTTTTTTATCCTACTAACATCTTGGGTTCCATCACACTTCAGAATTACCAAAAAGGTCTTAATTTGTGCTTTCCTAATTTCTGACATATTTTAAAATGTATATAATTCCTTCACAGGTATCTCAATTTTTTGTGTGTTAAAAAAATTATTACATCCAACAGCCTTCCGAGAGCCCCAGCAAGATTGTCTCTGAAGCCACTTTTACAAAATCCTCTCTTTTTGCAGCCACAGTATGTAAAGCAAACACAAGTTTTCTTGTTAATAGAATAAGCTGCACATTTTGTCAGAAGACATAGCCTGACATTTGAGCTTTGTCTTTGAACTCACACCAGATGAGACAAGATGAACACAAAAGCTGCAATGCCACATATTCATTTACTGTTATGTTATGTTAGGCTGACTTGTAGAGCGCGCAGCTGTCCCAGCAATTGGACGTCCCAGGCCTAAAAGCAGTAAAGGCCACTAACAGCAAGGAGCCCATCATGATGAACGAAAGAAAAAAGGCCATAGGGCCATTAAGAGCCACAGAGATAGACAGAAGGGCGTGGACTACAAAACCTAAAAAGAAGGGAAAAGAAGTGTCTTCAGTGCTTTCCGAAATGTCAGATAGTTATCCATACTCCGGATATGTACAGTAAGAGCATTCCACAGTTTAACTGCCAGTGTACAAAAAGAGCACCCACCGGAGCGAGCCTTCCTGACCCGGGGGACAACTGCCAGGTGTTGACCTGTTGAGCGAAGATGACGAGTAGAGATATAGGCAGAAAGCAGGCCTACTAAAATGCCAGGTGCAGGGGAATTCAGCATCCTGAACGCAAAGCAGAGGGACTTGAACTCAACCTGTTTCGCCATCTGCAGCCAATGAAGCTGATGAATGCCAGTGGAGGTAGGGCAGCGTCTAGGCATGCCACGAAGAGTCCTGGCGGCTACATTGTAGACTCTCTGCAGTCTCAGAGTCTCCGTCTTGTTTGCCCCCAGGTAGAGCAAGTTGGCATAGTCCAGTCTCGACAACACAGATGCCTGGACAATCATCTGTCGGATGTAAGGGTCAAAGAAACCCAGCAAAGGTTTAAGCCCACACACAATACCAAAACACGTTGCAGCATTAAGTGCTGACATAGTGCAATCAATGAGGGACACTGAATCTCTCAGCCCAGTACTTTACAACAACAGAGACGTTCCTCTTGAATATGGAAAGAAACAAAATACTGTTACCTCATCAGCACCTCCCCGACTGTGGCTGGGGTGCTATTGTAGCCGGCAGTCAAATTTAGCCTCTCCGAAGCCTTCTTGCTTTCAACAGTTTCTCAGCTTCTGGTGGATAACACCATTTGACCTTTGACAGACACAGAATGTGCTGCAAAATACTAAATATAAATTGGCCTCAAATTATTTGATTAGATTAGTGTCAACTATTTTAGTTTTGATATTAATGAGTTATGAACAGTGTATGCTTGAATCATATTAAGAGAATCAGCGAGATTCACACTTGCGACTGGAGAAATGGCATCAATGCATATCCTTAATATTCTTTTTTGAGCAATCTGACAAGCCAAATGCGTCAAAGGGGTAGTTGGAGTTAATTCAAATGTAACTTATATATGTGTAATAACACCGAACTGTTGCGATTGAAATAAATTCGTTCTGATGTGCTTTAATGTGTTTTATGGCTTGGAATTAACTAAGCATCATTTAGGCTTGACACCATCTTTAAAAACATGACTGTCATTTCATAATATTTATTTACACTTCTAGTTTGACATCCCACACAGCAAAATATGCACTGTTTTTTTTGGAAATGATTTGTGGTTCTTGAATAGACTATAGAGGATGTTTTTTTTGCTACTTTCCAAGGCTCTTCATGCTTGCTTGCTGAAGAATGTGCAACCATGAATCTTTTCATTGTATATTGTGACTCTGTCTGATGACATTAGATCTGTAAGAGTTTAATATATTCAAAATAGTGGATAGTGCTAATAGGTTTACATAATGATTTAAGATGATGTACTGTGAATTACACTTTTGTTCGAACCATGCGGGCTTTTAAATTTTCATAATTTCCTATGTTTACATTGGCCATATAAAACCTTTAAATTTCCTATGCTTACATTGGCCATATAAAACCTTGTATTTGGTGTGGATTTCCACTAGGGATGTTGTCTGCGTCTGTATTGATTTGCTGCACCTTTGAGGTTTAGTCTCTTTTTCACATTTTGCTCTATTTACCTACACTCTTAGGGACTCTCACGGCCTCATTTACATGTTTTTTGACGCAGGGCAGCACAGTAAGTCACTTTGCTGCACTGCCCTGCATCAAAATGAAAGATCAGGAATACATCGTATTTTATGATATATTTATGATATATGTCACATTCCTATCCTTTCCCATTGCGCTGGTGCCATTTTGGCTGCCTTGTACCAATGCAGAATCATTGTACCATCATTCAAAGGATGTCTGCACTGTAGGAATGATTGTTCGTGTACAGGAAGGAATACCGTCCTGCACAAAAACATTCAATGGAGGCATTTTCCTTAATTTATGTCTGCTTCAAAATGCCTTTCTCCTTGTTACGCCTGCTCTGGGGAGGCGTAAGGTTTTGGCGCTGCCCCAGGTTTACGTGATCTTGTCAAAATCCATGGTTGTTGTGTAGAAATCCCACTGCAACACTCATAGAATGCCTTCTTGATGCAAAGTAAGGCAACAGACCTCTTTGCTCTGCCTTGCCTTACCCTATATCTATGAGGCCATGCAAAGTCACGCAGGGTAGCTTTGCCTCACCTCATAGATATGTCTGAGAGGACTACACCTCCTAAATATTAACAAAAATTATACTCTGGCTGAGCAGGCCTCCTGTAAATGAGGCCCTGAGTGTCTTTAGAGCAATGCAATTGAATTCCATATACTTTACCTGGTTCAAAGACACTACTGCTCCATTTGTATTTTTTTAATTCCTGTATTGCACTTTGATATTTATTCAATTTGTATCTCTTTTCTCAGTTTTGATCTCCAACTTCTTGGTCCCTGACCCCACACTTCAGGCACCACTATCATGCAGAATTTGTAAGAGATAACGTGCCCACCGGTTCATGCAATATATATCAGAATTGGGGGCGGCTGGGGTTTTGTTGACTTGCTTCACAATGGCTTTCATTATGAGTTACCCATAGCAGTATTCCCAGCGGAAGGAAATGTATACTGGTCCCGGAAACAAGTTCTGCAGAAGTGTTTTACATGGTTATCTACTCGTAAATAGGTACTGTTTGACATATCCAAAATCCAACAAAATCGGGTTACCGAAAAGCTCAATGAATCACATTTCAAAATGGTGTCCACGCCACAATGGATTGCGTTTCATTTTGTCGCGGAAAATTGATGTTTCAATGGGAAAAAATTATGTCTATAAAGAAATAATTTAAAAAATGACTTTATATGCAAAATATTTCAGAATAGCAATAATATATGTAACACATTCTTTAAGAAAACATAAACAATGACATATGAAGAACCAATTGCATCAGATAACCCTAAAACATGCTAACCCAAAATGCAAGAACATGATAACCCAAAACAAAAATCAAACATCTGAATCACTATTACTGTCTTCATATTCGTAAGAAACACAATTATCACAGCCACTGACTTGGCACTCTCCACAAGCAGCAGAACATAGCGTCACATTCTTTTTTCAAGCACATGTCATGGTTACACATTGTGTCATGCAAGAACAACGTATCATATTCAATAAGTCTGGAGCTGGTGGCAAGTCACATATAGTGGGCCAAAATGAATTACCTTTTTCATTCCAACCACATTCTTTTGGATTGCAATTCTCTTCAGTTGATTGCCATGCTCTGATCTGATAGTGGGTGCAAAATCAGTGGTACTTTGTGGCGGATTCAGTAGGTGGAAATCTTTCTGGTGTAAAAATGATTTGGCAGCTGCTACCTTTTCTAACACCATTTGATGATGAAGTTTGTTAATGGAATCCATTTTCCTGCACCCATACAACAGGGCCTTCTTAGCATTTTCAATGTTGACGTGTTGGGAATCTTCAGAACAAAAATTTTTTTGCAACTACTGGGAGCTCCTTTTCCATTAGTAGATGACTGACTGTTTTGGCCTTTCCAATAGAAAATAATGTGTTGCAACCTATATGAGAGTGAGGAAATAGCCGGTACTTGCAAATGTCAGTGCCAAGCAAGGTTTGATTACTGAGAATATCATATGCAGGATTCATAGATGACCCTTGTTTTATGTTGCTAAGATAATACAATTTGAAACATTAGTTAGCATGATGTATTAGAAGAATTAGCAGATCTGTACCTTCCCCTATAATGGTTGTGGATGAATGTTCGGAGGACAAAATCACATCATGAATAATGTCCACATCAGCATCTCCAACAGCATGTTTCAAAGTACACCCATATTCCTTAACTTCTAGGCTATATGTAAAATGATTAGCTGTTTGCTTTTGTCATTTGAAAATAACTTATCTTTCTGGCCAACAAACTTCATATCTTTTGTAAATTTGACAGCTGTGCTCATCTGAAAATGTTGTCGCCTTCTGTGAGTTTTGTCCTTGATGGATGGAGAATCACTGTAACCATCGAACACAATGACAGCTTTCTCATAATGTTGAAGCACGAAAGTAGCACAGGAGTATGAAACATTCATATATAGATCATGTTTGTGCCACAGAATGAGTTGCAATAGTAAGCTGCCATTCATGGCGTACTGATCAGGAGATTGTATTTCAGCAACCTCAGTGTGTAACTCATCAGACTTCTTTAATATTGCATGTGCTAATTGAGACTTATCAGCCTTTCTTAACATACAGCGAGGTTCAAATAATGCAGGAGGGGAAACAAACAGCTTGGAATGCATGATATCTGCATGATTCATGTCACTGGAAGCAGTGATAGTCATCATTCTTTTAAACAACAATACTAGATCTAGCTCAATATCAGCATCTACATAAACTATTCTTACCATTTAGTGAGAGGATGTTGTGGTCCACATTATCGGCTCTTAACTCAATTGTAGAACTCTCATTCATATCCAATAAGGGAATGGAACCACTGGCAAGTGCAGCATTTCATTCAAATTTTGAAACTCAATTGTAGGAAGAACAGAATTCCTGGTTATGAAGAGCATCAGTAAGGTATAATGAAGGGAAGCTAAAGTACAGTTAAACGTCAAGCCCTATCTGGAGTGGACATATTGAGGCTCTTGGACAGATAGCTTTCATAATACTCTGCCCTATTGAACCCACTTTAGTTGAGATATCTTTTCCTACAAATAAGTTGGAACACAGCAATGTCAAACTACTGGGAAGGTAATCCAAAGCACGTTCACCAGTGAGGTCACTTGCAGCTGTTTACCAAAGAGTTACCACATCAGCTTTTCCACTTTTTGGCAATTTAATAATGCCATCTCCATAATATTCTATAGGCTTCCTTTTCATGCACCTACGATGATATGCTTGGATGTCACCTCTTCGTGGATATTCTTCCATTGTGGATATTATGTCTGCAATGTGCATTTGTTCTTCATCATTCTAGTCTAGGTAACTACAAGTCTTCAGAAAAGCTTCATGATGGTCTTCATTACTTGAAAGCCCTATTTTCAGCTACTTCAATTGCTGTTCAACAATTGAATATTCTTTAGGGGTGTTTCGTCCGCTTCAGAAGTTTACACTGCAAGATTAGTGATAAATGCAATCTGCAAAATGAAGATCTGAAAGAAAATATTCAGTAATGCCTCTTTCTACAAACGACCATTCATTCATCTAATGTCCATACATACACATGTTCTGTTCTCATGTGGAAAAGTAAATTTTGCCATGTTCTGTGTCCCTACGTGTCCTCCATCTTATGTTATGTGTGCATGATTAATATGCATATGTATTCCCCATGTTCGATTAAAGACGCAATTATAGTTGTGTCCATCTCTAGTATGCTAGTTTCCAGTTCTCGTGAATACTACGAATATCAGGCCTATGTAAAGTTACGTTGCCACGTTTCCCAGTGTGCACGTTATTTCATTGTAAAGTCCCCGTTTCTAGGCCTCAAAAGGGCCCGGACACCAGATTCAGCTTCTGTCTCCTGCGCCCTCGCTGAGGAGCGATACAGCCCCCACCTGTATTCCTGACCCTTCACTTACTTCCTGCCTCACAGTGCCCGGCTCAGCCTGGCTCTGCCTCTGAGTCTGCCAAGAGTATGTTATGATTCTAGTTATCAGTCCAGCCCTCCTTCTCTGCATTCCTAAGCTACTGAATCGCATCAATAGTTTCCGTCATTGTCTAGCCTTTACGTCTCCATGTAAGAGAAATACTGCATTTAATGGTCATTTAATATTCTTCATCACGCACTACATGTAGAATAATGCATGCTCCAGTCTTAGAGTCTGTTAGCCTTTACCCCGATAACTTTTGGATTCTATCAACATGTTCTCTAAACATCAGATACTAGATAGTGGTAGGTAATTGTTGCCCTAACTCTCCAGACTTCAGTCTCTGCTCCTAGCACAGAGTTCATAGCCCCCAGCTTCTCCTAGTAATACGTCATTGCCAGCTTACGCGCACCATTAGGTTAGAGGTCCCGGCTCCTTAGGTAGCCCCCCCATGTTTCCGCCCCATTTATGACATAGTCTGTTACGTTTACATCACATGTCTATGTATACGCCTTGTTACACCCACTTTCACCCTTATCTTTCGCGACTGCTATTGACCACACCCACTACTCCGCCTACTGTATTCACTGTAATGCAACTGTTTTAGTATATATGCTTGTGTACTGTTATTAAATGTTAGCGCGCTCATCCCAGATCCAGCCCCGGCAGCTGCCGGGCCCTGCCATCCTGTTCCCGTGCAGGTTGTCCTGTTCCTGTCCTTTATGCTGTATTAAACCTGCAAACTCCTACTACCTCGAATCTTGACTCTTATTTATTGAGCTATCTGTTATTGCTATGTCCAGTAAAACCTAGATCCGGTATTATTTATTTATATACCACATGTGCTTGCACAAAAAGTTCAATTGAGTTCCACAAAACAGTCAGTTGTACTGCAGAATGCACCAGCAGCTATTCAAGCGTTTCTCCGTACATAGATGCGGTACTTGCTTCTCGATTCTTAACTTTGATATCTTTCTGATTAGTAAACTTCTTCCAACATGAAACATGAACTCGGGTTCCAGAAGTTACGATGATATCACTTTCATGGATTTTGACTGAGAGAGTTAATGCCCTCAGCTCTATTTTCAGCCATCTTCACAATCTTCTGTCCATCATTCAATCTCTCTTTACAGCTAGGACACTGCAAGGGTAACCATATCCTGTGAGGAAAGGAAAAATACATTAATAGGTATAGTGACTAAGTATACCATAATATTTAAAAAGTCAAATTTGTGTCACTAACACTAGTTAAAACATCCTAATATGCCTTAAAATATATTTGCATCCTACCATTTTGAAGTGTGATTTTCCAGGTTTTCCAGGAACCCGATTTTGTCGAATTTTGGATATGTGAAACCATACCTATTCCTGAGTAGAAACCCACTTACAAAGCTTCTGTTGCATTTCTGCCCACGTATTACACTAGTTTGACTGGACAACAGTGTCTCCAGGGAGGGAATTATTAGGTCCTCAGACTCCTACCTCATAAATGTGGGCTGGAAACACCAGATGTAGAGACTTCGGAGCAGCTGTAGGGGATATAGACAGCTGTTATGTCCTGCTCCCATGTCAGGGGGGAACTACTAGAGTCACAAAATAAACCAGAGTTTAACCCTTTGGTTGCTTGGCACAAAGCAGTCAGGCTCAACTTAAAGGCAACGTGTAAAGTAGTCAATCAGTACTCAAATATTGTAAAGTGAGAATAGAACCCAAGACAAATACCAAAACAATTCAGTAACATAGAGAATACTTAATAAATAAAATGACAGCAAAAGCATAAAAATCCAATAAGTAGATCAGGAGATATGAATTATCATGCCGAAAAGCACAAGGTGTCTTCCGCAGTTATTTTTTCCCGCTTGACTGACCACCACAAGCTAAGATATGGGCAAACATGATATTTAAATAAAAAGACCTGAAAATCATTATGGGGCGAGTTCTCTAGAATCAGTGCATATTGTAGCAGCCACTCTTCTGCTATGTCAGGGAGAGCCGCTGTGGTGTTTTCCTTTTCACTTTTCAGTTGACAAATTGCCTCACGCCACGGTTTTCATTTTTGTTGGGGTGCCCACTTCCAGACAGGCTCCCCAGGGACTTCCTATGTTGGAAGACAGCCAAAGGATCCCACACTCAGCTATCCTCACCATCTCCTTGTGCCAGTAGCAAAATCGCATGCTGCTGCAGAATCCGGCAGCCTTCCTTTGTGTCTGCTCACTCCAGCGAGCAGACGTGCACTTGTGTGGCTGCTTACTGCTCCCCAGACACGGACACCTGAGAGCGCCGATGTGCAGGGGTGCAACAGCACTCCCACATCCTTAAAGTGTGTGATGGGGCCCAGGTATGCCCAGCTGTGGGTACCTTAACACTGTGCCACTGAAACCAAGCTATACCTGGCTAATGAGCTCTAATGAGAGTGAAACAGGTCTTGGATTACATGCGTTGTTGTTCAGGGAGACCTGTTTTTTTAGTTTGGGCTGGACTGTTCCCATCGGAGAAGAGACAAGACTGGTTTGCATATTCCTCTGTCCAAACTGAGGAAGCATGTTGTACGAAACATTTATGGACCGCAACATCACCACCCTGCTGGACAACCTCGACACCCTCAGCCTCAAGCAGCTGGTGACCACCCCCACCCGCTACGCCGGACACACACTCGACCCCGTCTTCTCCTCCAGCAAGGACATCTCCTTCAGCCACGCCACCGGACTCCACTGGACGGACCACAGCTGCGTCCACTTCAGCTACAAAAAGAACACAATACATCACCACCAGCAACAGGTTGCACGCAGAAGATGGAACAAGATCACAGCCGACCAGCTCGCCGCCTCCCTGAGCCAGGACCCCCCGCAAGCTCAGCAAACACCAGCCAGGCCCCCAACAACCTCACGAAGTGGATCAGCAACTGCGCAGACGACCTCGCCCCACTGAGGACCCCGCCCAGCAGACCCGGCAGCAAGAAAGCACCATGGTTCACCGACAAACTCAAGAGCTCCAAGAGGAACTGCCGAGCCCTCGAGAGAGCCTGGCGCAGAGACCCAACACCAGACAACATGACCACCCTCAAGCTCGCCACTCGAAAACACCACCAACTGATCCACACCACCAAGAAAACCGCATTCAAAGAACGACTGGACAACAACGCCCACAACAGCAAGGAACTCTTCAACATCGTCAAGGAGCTCTCCAACCCCAGCGCCGGAAACAACGACATCACCCCATCACAAGACCTCTGCAACTCCCTCGCCTCCTACTTCCACAACAAGATCGCGGACATACACAACAGCTTCAGCACAGAGCCGACGCACCCCACGACAGCACCTGCAGCCCCAACCACCACCCTCCGCGCCTGGACCCCGATCAACACCAAGGAAACCCTACGCACGATGAACTCCATCCACTCCGGATCTCCAACCGACCCCTGCCCTCACCACGTCTTCAACAAGGCCGACTCCGTCATCGCACCCCACCTGAGGGACATCATCAACACCTCCTTCGACACAGCGACCTTCCCGGAGAGCAGGAAGCATGCCGAACTCAGCGCTCTACTGAAGAAACCATCAGCGGACCCCACCGAACTCAAAAACTACCGCCCCTTCTCGCTCCTCCCGTTTCCGGCCAAAGTCATCAAGAAGACCGTCAACAAGCAGCTGGCCACCTTCCTCGAGACGAATGGATCCCTCGACCACTCGCAGTCCGGCTTCCGGGCCAACCACAGCACCGAGACCGCCCTCATCGCTGCCACTGATGACATCCGAGCCCTGCTCGACAACGGGGAAACAGCGGCCCTCATCCTCCTGGACCTTTCCGCGGCCTTCGACACTATCTGCCACCGCACCCTAGAGCAGCGCCTCAGCAACGTCGGAATCCAAGAGAAGGCACTAGACTGGATCATCTCCTTCCTCCCCGGAAGGACTCAGAGAGTCCGCCTCCCCCCCTTCAGATCAGAAGCCACCGAAGTAATCTGCGGCGTTCCTCAAGGCTCCTCGCTCAGCCCCACCCTCTTCAATGTCTACATGAGCCCCCTTGCAGCCATCGCACGCCAACACAACCTCAACATCATCTCTTACGCCGACGACACCCAGCTGATCCCCTCCCTCACCAACGACCCCACCACCGCCAGAGCCAACCTACACGAGGGGATGAAAGACGTAGCCGAGTGGATGAAGAACAGCCGCCTGAAACTGAACTCAGACAAGACGGAAGTCCTCCTCCTGGGATCTTCGCCCTCCGCCTGGGACGACTCCTGGTGGCCCCCCGCCCTGGGCAGCGCACCCAAACCAACAGACCACGCACGCAACCTGGGCTTCATCCTGGACTCCTCCCTCTCCATGACCAGACAAGTCAACGCCGTCTCCTCGTCATGCTTCAACACCCTACGCATGCTGCGTAAGATCTTCCGGTGGATCCCCACCGAGACCAGGAAGACGGTCACCCAGGCCCTCGTCACCAGCCGACTGGACTACGGCAACTCCCTCTACGCCGGAACCACTGCCAGACTCCAGAAGAGACTCCAGCGAATCCAGAACGCCTCAGCAAGACTCATCCTGGACATCCCCCGACGCAGCCACATCTCCGGACACCTGAGAGACCTGCACTGGCTCCCGGTCAACAAGAAAATCACGTTCCGACTCCTCACCCACGCACACAAAGCCCTACACAACCAAGGCCCAAGATACCTCAACAGCCGCCTCAACTTCTACACTCCCACATGCCAGCTTCGATCAACCAACCACGCCCTCGCCGCCGTCCCCCGCATCTGAAGAGCCACCACAGGAGGAAGATCCTTTTCCTACCTCGCCGCCAAGACGTGGAACTCCCTCCCGACCCACCTCCGCCTGACCCATGACCACCTCTCCTTCAGGAAGCAGCTCAAGACCTGGCTGTTCGAGCAGTAGCGGACCCCCCCTCCACAAGCGCCTTGAGACCCTCCGGGTGAGTAGTGATGGAGCGAGATAGAAAACAGAATTTTGTTTAAACTCGTGAAGTCACATTTCCATAACATGAATAATAATATTAACGTTTGTGGTATGTTTTGCTAATACAACTTAGATTAAACTTTACACATGGGGTTGGTAACACGTGTGCTCATAAATGTGCATAAATGTTGCATCTGTTGTTCGTGCAAAATAATAAATTAATTTGTCGTTTTCGTTTTGTTATTACTAAACTGCAGCAGATTTTAAAGAGCATGTGCTTATTTTGCTTTCCTTGTCTATGTGATGTCATTTCTACTATTCTAGGTGCACATAAGGTTTCATGGATTCATGAAGACTGGTAGATATAAAATGCTGCTTATATGTTGCTCGATGCTAGGTAACGTTAGACTAATTGGGTGGGTTAATCAATTAGTAAATGAAGGATGGATACAGAATAAATGACAATTCTTACATTAATACTTTCCTTGTGTTTGTTTTATACTAGAAAATTAAGTTGCCTGCTTTTGGGCCTAGTTTGCTCGAGTTTGCTAAACGATGAATTTAATTCTGCATGGAGTACGAGATGTCTCTGAGAAAGAAAAAGCTTTCCATCAAAGTTGCATTCATTCAGCAAAGATGATGTGCTGTCATTATTCTGGCGGACGTGGCCAAGGTCAGAAACTGGTAGAATAGAACTGTATTAACTTGGCATCCGCGGAAGTGCAATGGAGTCAGTATGAACTCTCGATCTAATTTGTTGCAAACCAAGGATGTGTTGGAACACGTACAAGAAAGACAATGGTCCCAAAGAATATGACCGAATGGAAGTTTTGAAATGTAGGTGACATGTCACTTGTCACCCTTCGTCCAATAAGATCTCGTCAATTGCAGAAAATTTTCCTTTGCTTAGATTAGTTAGCATAGAAAGGTATAAAAAGTCCATGCCCTGGGGATGGGCTGGCTGCTGCTTTCTGACTTTCCGATGAGGGTGTCGTGCTGATGGACATTGCGTGAAGCACGTAAGAATCCTCAAAGACTTTTACTTTATTTCCATTTTATTTAGCTCAGTTAGGGACTTAGGTTATAGAAATGCTAAACTCATATATTCTTGCTTAAACTATATTTTCTCATGATTCTTTGCAAACATGCTTACTATATTGCTAATAAAATTGCATTTATAAAACTATATTTTGATTTATCTACAATTAGTTAATAAAATCTTTCTTTTGAAACAAGCTGGTCTTGGTTATTCAGAAGCATAGGTTACTATTAGCTAGATGCCATCGCCATGGTGGTCATTTAAATAGTTAGGTTTTGTTCAAATGACGTCAGCATTTACCGCGGTTGTATATAATGTGTATATAGGTTGTGAATAAGGTGCATATAGATTTAATTTGATCACCTGATTCAGTAGGTCAAATATGTCATGTTTGATTAATGGGTCCATAAGTTAGAGTAATAATTTAGGTAACATGTTATAGAGTTGGGTAGCGTTGGTTATGGCATATTTCCTATAGGCCGCTGGATCAGTAGCGCGCTATATAAATGCCATGATTGATTGATTGATTGATTAATTGGTATGTGGCCCAAGTAATTACCAGGGGCTCAGATTAATTCAAGTATTCAATCAATCACACTATGTATACTTCAGTGGTCGATAAAGTGACCAGGTTGATCCCAGTGGAAAGTTTACCATCTAACTTAAAAGCTTTATGGAGAAAAAGTGGTCTTCAACAAGTTTCCGACGGGGCCACTACAAACTGGATCTGAAGCGGGGCTAAATTATGGTGGGCTGTTGGAGCACAGAGTACCAGTGTAGTCCTCGATGAAGGTGGGAAGAATCAGAGGTGGTAAAGTCTGTATTCCATGCACAGGAATGTCTCAATGTCGAGTGGCTTTGGCTCTGTATGGGTCTAGGTGCAGCCTGCTACATTTAGACAAAAAACTGTTCTGGAAGACGGATCTCCTTCAGAGGGGCAGATGGGGCAAACCATCAAGTTGTGGAGATCTCGGGTCTTAATGGGTGAAGGGCAGGCCTTTGTTCCCCCTCTAAACCAGTACTGGTCCATTCCTCTACTTCCATTGGGTTTGCTGCGAACAGGAGGTAGACCTAGATGTGACCTTGAATTAACAGTGACAAGCTGTGCATCATTTGACGCTCAGGAAGGGGTTGAGCACAGACCTCCAGGTCATCCCACTCCCCACACCCAGAGCTCTTTGTTCACCGTCTGGGAGCAATACATATCTCACCATAGAGGAGCCATCAGGGGTCAGGTGAAAGTTTGACACAGGTAGGAAAGCCTTTTTGTTTTAGCAAGGTAAATGACAACTTTCAAAAAGTGTCATTTTCAAATAGTAATATACAATCCCTCCTCTTTGCCATAGTGCCTGTCTAAACGTTTGATGGCAAAGTTCACAGGAACTAGTATATCCACGAGGGGGCAAAGGATTGATTTATCTTTGTTTCAGATGAAAATATCATGTCTAGTACATGGTAAAACAAGTCTTTGCTAATAACGGCAGCATGTTTAACTGGTGTTCTGCAGTTTTGTAAGAAGCACTTTAAGGCCACCACTGGCTCCGGGCAAGAGGTTGCATATGTGGTATATGCAGTATTGAGATTAGGGTCCCATGGTCTACAATCTGCCCTGTTTTCCATGGCCTATGAAAGATTGTGTTAAGCCATACATTCTTGAAGAAGGGGTCAGCGATAGGTTCCAATGTCTACCCTGTACATATGATTGTAAGATCTCTTGGATATGTAGGTATCGTTGGGTACTGGTTTGATGGCCATGGCAGAGTGTCAAATCTGTTCGGTGTGAGAAAGGCTATACGTAATGGGAGATAGCCCAGGATTTAAGCGTGTCTCTTACTCTTGTATCACTAGTTCAGTCACTGTTAGGTTTCCAACATAGAATCATAGAGCGTGGAGAGAAGGTTGCATTCCACATAACCACCAACTGTATTTACAATATTTGGAAAAAGCATTTAGATATCAATTGTTTATAGGTATTACTCATTCATATCTGAATTATATATTTCATCAGATTTCCTAAATCAAGCTTAGGACCGCTCATAATGGGTGCCATGGAAATCCATTTTGTGTTGAAAAATAACAATGATCCCTCAAGTCAATTAATCTTTTTGATTTCCGTGTGACTCTTAACGTAATATTATTAAAGAAGTACATTCCTCAGCAGTCAGTGCAGCCTTTCTTCACATCTGGCAGTGAGCGATGATGTTTTTCCCTGGTGACTACACATTGACTCGGAACCTTTAACACTTTGCACCTCCATGTGTTACAGTTTAAGTCGAGTGTACTCAGCAAGCTGCGCGAGTTACAAGATAGAGCAGAGTGTTTTTATCTACTAAGATAGCTAGGTGGAGTATCTGCCTCTTGCAAATGCCTGTGTATAATTTTTCGCAGACCAAGTACACTCAGAATTTTTTCATTCCACAATCTAATTTTAGATGGTTATTAAAGTTCAATTTGTGATTTAAGAAACACCAAAGATTCTGTAGTAGAGTTTTTTGCTTGGTCATCACAGTAGATGCAAGTCTGCCCACATATGCTGGGCCTCTGTACCAATCGCAACAAAGTTTCAACCCATTCCAGCAATTAAATAGTTATTAAGCTACGGTTTTCAGTACAAGGCAGCGGAACCCTGAGAACAGGCCGTTTCCAGCTGCATACACCTCGAAATATTAAGCAAGCAAACTGCACGGGAGCTATTCTCCTGCTCCTAAAGCCGGTTACTTTCTGCCTAATGAGGCCGTTGACCTCGCTGAGCTCACTTCGTCCACATGAGAGTGCAAGTGCACGTCTTTAGTATTCTTTTGAAGTGTGTTCTCAAACAAAAGTGTCATCAGCCAGCCAATCATTCCGAGCAAACAAAGTATGAAAGGGTGTTCTGTTTTAGGGGTGCTGCTGGAAATGGGCAGAGTTCCTCAGTGCACCAAGAGGCGGTGGAGGTCATCTGCCCTCACATTTCTTGTTATCTCCTAATGTGGGGGATGCAGCGTATTTTCGGATGGGTAGCAAATGGATTGTGTTGTGGCAGACAGTGGTATTTGTTTCGAACCTATGTTAGTAAAAGCTTTGGTGTTATGTGTGAGTGACAAGAGAGAGAGACATATATTATCTTGGGGTGCTGCACCTGCTGCTGCACCCCTAAAGTGCACCTGCTCTCTTTATCTATACTACTATTATAAAGCAAGAACTTTGAACCTTTGAGGCGGGTAAACTCGGGAACCACAGCGCCAATCCACACACCCGATACATCATTGTAATCGTCAGGGTGTGCAGATGGACATAGGCTATATAAACTATAAAAATATGCCTTATTTAAAAAATATACCTAAAAAAAAAAGTAGTCCCTTCGAAGTAGCGCCGTCCGCGACCTGCGTGCTGACGTCAGGAGCGCGGGGAGGAGCGGCGTCCAGGAGCGACGGACATGGCACGGGGGAGGAGCGGTGATGAGCGGCGGACAGGCGGTGAGGACCGGCGGACAGGTAGGAGGAGCGGTGACGAGCGGTGAGGAGCGGCGGAGCGGTGAACTGTGGAGCGTGGGGTAGGAGCGGTGGTTCAGGTAAGGCTCCGGGGGACCCACGGACAATGTCGGGGCAGGCGGGGGTCGGGGCAGGCGGGGGATGGGGCGGTCGGGGGCCCGAGCTGCTGGACAATGTGGGGGCGGGCGGGTGTCGGGGCAGGCGGGGTCCCGGGCTGCTGGACAATGTCGGGGAGGGCGGGGGTCGGGGAAGCCTGATTGCCGGGCTGCTAGTATTATATATTTATAGCTTGGCACTCCTATCTTCCCACGAACTGTGTTCATGTGTGGTACGTGTTTGCTTGTGTACTTTAGTATATTTATGTATATGCATGTGTGTGATCTTTTTTGTATTTATGCGTACATTGTCAATATATGTTTATGTATGGTTCACTTGTTTGTGTTAACATAGGTGTGGTTTGTGGGTTAGGTCTACGTATGTGGCGCATGTTTTTTTTCTGTTTATCTGCTCATTTTGCCAGGGTTGTTTGTGTGTATTTATTTCTTCACTGTGCACCTAGAAGTAAAAGTTAGAGGGCAAAGCAGACTGCATGACAGAATCATCTTTAAACTTGCATGTGAAACGCAAACGATGCATCCTTCAGCAGCAGAGCTCAAGGCCACTGTGCTTGGCCAGTTCACGTGCGATATTGGAAAACATCCTCGTTCTGAGTTCTGGGAAGTGTAAATGGTGGGCACAGAGGCTGTAAATGAATTTAAAAAAGGGCTGGAGTCCAACAGTCAACAACTCCCTAGAACACAGAACACTGGTATAAAGGAAGGAATCATGGTCCTCATTTAAAAACAAATGTTGGGGAGCGACGCCGCTCGCCATTTTGCTCCACTCGACTGCGTCATTTTAAAAGCACTGGGATGCATCATATTAACAAATATAAGAGCATCATCAGAGGTTCGGCGGGATGCAGGAATAATACCCCCATTAATATATGTCCATGTGGCACGGCTTGAGCTGGACCTGGCTGTGCATCTCGTGAGGAATCCCACTGGGTGGTCATGATAAAAATGTGTTGGCTTCACTGCGCTTTAAAATCAATTTTTGGTGGGCCCAGGGGTGTTTTCTCTTCTTTGCCTGACTTCAAAATGGCCGCAGGGCTGGTGGCAATGCTTTTTAGGTCTTGCTGAGTCAGCGTCCATGCGCTGCTCTGGAGAGACTCTAGTAAGGGCTTCCAAAAATGCTACCAGTGTGGCGATGAACTTGCTGTTATGCACGTGGGCGCGCGCTTACAAGCAGATTTCACTTTTGGTGCCCCGCACGTGGCGCTGCATATGCTTTCACATTTGGCACTGCGCACGCAACGCTGTACATATGCTTTCACTTACCGCCTGGACTAGATGTGAGGAACCACCCGATGTATGGTAGCCACCATGCCCCTCAGTGTGCAATTCACTCTTGGAAATGGCGCACAAATCATTTCTTGCTGATGCGCCCCTCGGTGCCTGGCGGCGCCACTGTAGACGTAGGTTGAGAGGGAAGCCACGCTCTCTACAAATGCAGAACATGTAGGAAACAGCCTCCAAAAAAGTGTATTCAAATAAAAAAATAAGTGTGCATTTCAGTAAATACGTCCTGGCAGAGTTCACTCACGCACCCACACAGTTAATTTCCAACTCCGAGTCCTTTTACACGCACCACTCCATTGCCAGAGTTTCGTCCCCACCCTCTGATTCTCCTCTCCATTCCCATCTCATTCTTGGTTTTCTTTCCCCACGTTTCCTTTCTCTTCCGTGGTCTCGCACACTGCTTGCAGAACTCTTATCCCACCCTCTCCGTTCCCTTCTCACTCTCTCCTTTTCTCTCTAGCATTCACACACGGTTCATCTCCCTTACCTTCTCTCTCACTGTCTCACACTTGGCTCACATTTCTTTCCTTTGCTTCCACTGTCTCACACATTGCTCACCTCCCTTTTCTGTTTGTTCCATAGTCTCACACACCCACACTCAGTGTTCTTTTTTCCCCACCCTTATTAACTAATTATGTTCTAATCAATAGTCCCAATCCCGATTCCACAATGTAAATCAGATAAACGAGGTAACGGGGGAGGGAGGTCATTTTATTACAAAGCCCACAACACTTGTCCAATATCATTCCTGAGCGTCTGGTGGCGCAAGGGCGAGTCTTATCAATGGCCCGGTAGACGACGGACCGAGCACTGGGAGAAACGGCCAGTATTCCCTGGCCGAGTGGGCAAAGCAGAGGGCGGCCATCGCGAGCGTTTCTTTTGTATTCCTTGTTATGTAAATTTACAAACAGCTGACTCAGGCTCAAGGGGGTAAAAAGAGGCAGTTTGGCATTCATGAGAGGGCAACTCTCCTCTACCGCCGTGAAAGCAATTACCTAGAAGCCCCCAAAACACAACATTAATAAGCTCATTTTTAAATACAACTTTAAAGAACTTTGTTTCAGAGGCAGCAGAAGTCTCTCGCCCGACTTGTTTCCATGTCAGGGCACAAATGCTTACACGGACACGGGGAAAGGTAGAACATTTCTTCCCTCCATGAAACAAAGGTAATCAGAGAGAAAGGCTAACATACACTTTGAGAGAAAAGGCAGCTTCCTATTCAAATACTATCAAATGAACCACTGATTTTAGAAACTATTTCAGTCACAGCATTACCCGTGTTCTATGGTACTTTACATTCTCGAATCTTCCAGTAAGTGCAACCTTCCTGGCTTTGCAAAGTGCTAATGAGCCACATTTGCTGAAGGGCACCCACGTGATCAAATATCTATCTTAACTGACACATCAGCATTTGACTGACAAGTATATTAGATTAACTGCTAGCCTAGCCCAACTGATGCCCCATTTACTGAGGTTGTATTACATGAGTATTTAAGTGTTCCAAAGACATTACTTTATTATTATTCTAATTTGCTCTAACCACATTAGAACAGAATATACAATACCCACACTCAGCCGGAAGATGACTCTCTCACTGACACTGGTTGCCATCACCACAGAACACACAGAGAGGGAACACCTGTTCACAAACACTTTTAACTAGTGCTATGTGATGTCCTTGTGGTACGTTAAGGCAGTGCTTGGGCACACCAACTTTTACCACAATATTATGATAGCAAGTTTGCCGGAGGTGGTAATGTGGCAAAGTGAGTATTTTTGTGTGTCATTGTGCTGTAGGTGTGATGTATTCTGTTTTTTTTGTGCTGCAATATTGCAATGTGATGAGCTGTCCTTTGGCTTTGTTGCATTCTGTTTTTATTGTGGTCTGTTACAATTTAATTGTGCTATGCTGTTTTTGGTATGTTATGATATCTGCATGTTACTGTACTGTGTTCAGTTGTTCACTTGAGATATGCCAACAAAATATGCAACGTTTCCAATCAAAAGCATCCCTCTGGTGTCCATGTTGCCCCCTCACCAGCTCTCTATCCATTGTCCATTTTGCCCTTGACACATGCCCTCCCTTCATTTTTGTGTTGCCCTAGCCATCATCCCTAACTCTGCTGCTCACCATAGCAAAAAAAAACAGCCTAGCCAATAAGTCTTGCCTTTCTGACCTTATAAGTGTTTAACCATGCAACATGATGCAAGTTGATGTTGTTGCACCACAGATATTGTGCTGGATAACTAAACACTTATAAGGTCCCAAAGGCGAGACCTATTGGCTATGCCAATGCTTGTTCTATGAGGTGTGCCTGACCTCAAAATGGCCGCCGAATGTGACCTCTCTGCATGCTGATTTTAATGGGGAATCGATATTCTTACCCCAACTTGGATGCTGTTTATGCAGTTGGGGGCTCTAGAAGTTCGTTCCACAGGCTGCCCTTCTTTCAAGCCAGACTGTGAGCCGGATCACTGCTCGCGCTCACTCTGGTGATTTTTTTTGATGGCTGCAGCTTTTCTCAAGTAGCGTTTCTTTTCCTCTTTTGGGGCTGTGTATTCTCTTATCCCACCTTCGTCACCAGGTTTCGAGTCCCTCACCGGACAGAGTCAAGCATGGCGACACGACAAGGCTAACATGGGAGTTGCTTTGTAACATCTTACAAATATATGGTTCCATTGGGACAAGATCGAGAAATGGAATTTAGCCTCTCTGAACTTAGAATTTAATAAGACACCTTTCTAGGGAGATAGTTTTTTTATTTTGTGTTGGAAAATTGCACTTTTAGAAAGTAGGCATTTTCTTATTTAACCTTTCTGTGTGCCGCTGCTGTTTTGTGTATTGACTGTTTGGTCTTGGAGTGACAGGGGCTGGGCTTTCACTGTAGACAGCCACAAGGGAGGTTGAGGTGTGTTGTGCCATTCCTGGGTGACTCATAGCTGGGCTGAATAGACCTTGGCTGGATTAGAGTGGTGGGAGGAATTTCACTTTCAACTGAATAAGCAGTGTCTCCTCTGCACAATGCTGTCTTCACCTCCTGTGGTCATGCTGCACGAGAGAGGACAAACTGGTTTGGACTACGCTCAGAGACCCTGGCCAAAAAAATAACAAAGAGAAAATGGGGTGTTGGACCTTAAACCCCAGACAATTAGACCACTTCTGGACTCAAGAGGAGCCTCTGCCAAGGAGAAGAGCTAGAGAGCTGCAAGGAGGAGTAACACCCCTTTGCTGTGTGTTCTTTGCTGGGTTGGTCTGTAGTTCCTGCTTCTGCCAAGAATAGGACAAATACTGGAACTTTGCTATGAACCTGCTTGAAAAATAATTTCCAAGGGCTTGTGTGTGCTGGCCTCCTGGTCTGAAGTATCAGGGACACAAACGCTTTACCTGAAACCCACCAACCAGCACCTGGACTCCTATTTGGACTCCTGCATTCAAAAGGGTGCCAATTTCAGTTCCTGGACCCTGGTAATTGTGTTGTTGGTGCCTCAATGCAAAAAAAACAACTCAGACGCTGCCAGTGACGCTGCGACCTGCACCAAGGCCGGGGGCACCACTCTTGAAGTGCCTGACGCACTGCCCCGCCTGCACTGCAGCTCCGACCCCCTTCGACGACTGCTGATTCCGCTGTTGTCAGCCTTCTTGATGCCAGCGCTCGCACTGACGGTGTCACCACCAGCACCAGCAACCCGTTATTGTGGAGCCGATAACCAACAAGGGTGACTTCTGGAACTCTCTGACTTCGCATCGCTTCACCGGAACCGAAGCATCGCCACACACGCCTCCTAACTTCCCTGTCCTGGACTCGATGCATTGCCTCCTCACAGACATGATGCATTGCCTCTCCCTTGGCAACCGGGGAACCGGCCTTGAACTTGGCACCAATGCCTCACCTCCACAAAGCCATGCATTGTCCAAAGACTTGTTTCCAAGATACTTTTGTTTGGGGGTCTATGTGACTCCATGCCCGACGCCGCCTAACTCGCGGTTGTACTGTACTTTGGAATTATGCCTGTCACAACGTTGTAATATCCCCAGGTGGAGCTATTTGTTTCTACAAGTGCTATTTTTGAGATAACTATTCTAAAAGTCACATTTTGATGCATGTATGTTGTATTTTTGTGGTTTTAGTCTTATTTGGTTTAGCTAAAGATACTTTATTTTTCTTAACTTGGGTGGTGTCCATTTGCGGTGTTTTCACTGTGTTACTGTGTGTTTTGGGTACTAAGTCTTTACACATTGCCTTTGGCATAAGCCTGGATGCTCATGCCAAGCTATCAAGGGGGTGAGCAGGGGTCATCTAAAGTGTGTAACTACTGTATCCTGACTTGAAGCAAGGGTTCCTACTTGGACAAAGGTCCTTACCTCTGCCAATTACAGACCTCAATTTCTAACATACTTCATGGTCAGTTGGCTGTTCATGACAATTTTGAGGTTGCATGCATGGCGGGTAAGGGTGGGTGAGGGGCTGAGTGTGGTGGGCCATCAGGTGTCTTTCCAAGGGGAGGGCTTGTTTCCAAAGTTAGGGAGAACTGTTTTATCCAAGTTGAGTTTTAAACAGTTGGCTTTCATCCAGGTGGTGATGCCAGTCATGGTGTTGCGGAAGTTGGCTTGGTGGTTCCAGCATCTTCTGTGAGGATAAGGCCGAGCTGGGTGTCGTTAGTGTACAAGATGATGTTGAGTCCATGAATGCGGGTGATCTCTGCAAGAGGTGATGAAGAGGGTGGTGCTGAGGGAGGAGTCCCAGGGGATGCCGGAGATGATGCATTTGCATGTGGAGGACAAGGGTGCTAGATGGATCCTCTGTGTTCAGCCGCAGAGGAAGGAGGAGGCCCAGTTGAGTGCGTTGCCTTGACTGTCAATATGGTGGTGTCTGGTGACGAGGGTGTTGTAGGAAATGGTGTTGAAGGCTGCAAGGAGGTCGAGGAAGATGAGGGCGACTGTTCCACCTATGTTGAGGAGGCGTGCGATGTCCTCCGTTGCTGCCATCGAGTTGGTCTCGGTGCAGTGATTGGGCTGGAAACCAGATTGGGTGGGGACGAGCAGGTTGATCTCTTTGAGGTAGTTCATAAGTTGGTGGTTGATGGGGAGAAGCGAGATGGGGAAGTAGTTCTTGAGTTTTTAGGGGTTGACAGAGGGTTTCTTCAGGAGGGGCTTGACTTCCACGTACTTCCAGGTTTTGGCAACTGTGTAGTTCAATGATGAGAGCAGGCTGCATACATGGGCAGTGTGATTTGGTTTATGTATGTACCTTATTAGTTTCCAGGGAGGGTTGTTGGCACTTGCTAGGCACTTCCTCCATGTTCTGCAAAGTCTCCTCTCTTCCTGAGCCATCTTGCTTTGGCAGAGCAAGGGGATCTCTTTGAGGTAGTTCATAAGTTGGTGGTTGATGGGGAGAAGCGAGATGGGGAAGTAGTTCTTGAGTTTTTTGGGGTTGACAGAGGGTTTCTTGAGGAGGGGCTTGACTTCCACGTGCTTCCAGGTTTTGGCAACGGTGTACTTCGATGATGAGAGCAGGCGGCATACATTGGCAGTGTTATTCAGTTTATGTATGTACCTTATTAGTTTCCAGGGAGGGTTGTTGGCACTTGCTAGGCACTTCCTCCATGTTCTGCAAAGTCTCCTCTCTTCCTGAGCCATCTTGCTTTGGCAGAGCAAGGGGATGTTGGGGGCAGTCTGCCCCGGGCTGTACAAGTTTTGGGGGTGGTGGCCTCCCCCGCACGTATCTTTCGCCATGTAGGGCGGTAAACACAAGATTCTATTCCCAGTCCCCCGCTGTTATGGCCGCTGTGGGGTGGCAAAGGCTGGGACCACCACAGGCGGCAAAAAGGTCTAGCTATGCCACCAGCCTCTAGCTCACCTTATACCAAGGATCTCTGTGGTGTCCCTGTCCACAGCAGGTGCCAGTCTCCCTTTGTAAGATATGTCATTCTTTTTAGCCTTCTGTCTGGCTGAATGTCCTCCCTAATGCACCTAAAGCCCTCTACTGTCCACTAGTGGACATCCTGCCTTAGCAATCAGGACCCATGCCTGCATCTTGTTCATGTGCCCTGAGGTTAGGATGATCTGCACCTCCACCACTTCTACTGCTGTGGATCGTTTGGTGGACTGGCCTGCAGACAGATCACAAGAAATCAAAACTGACCGTGGACTCTGACAAGCAGGGAGTTTTGTAATGCAATCAGTGAAGCTACTGCCAGATCTCCCAAGGGATCTGTCACTTTTATTAGAGGATCAATTTCTTGTTATCACAGCTTGTTTAATCATGGCATCCCAATAGCTGTGTATGTACTAATCTGTTACTGTGCTATTGGGACATCTCTTGCAGAAGAAATTCAAGCTGGACACTAGCTTAGTGGGTTCCTTATTGTGTCTGTTCAGTGATCTGTGTGTGACCTGCAAATCACAGATGGGAGTGCTATTAGCTTAGCACCCCAAGTTCGTAACTAAGCTGCTCATATGGTTTTCAACCGGCAGGCCAAATTCTCTGTGAAGCTGACTCAGACTTTCATCACTCTAAAATACAGAAAAAAACAAGTATTGCACTTAAATGTGTCATTTTCCGTCCGTCTTGGAAATATTCCAATAGTGTCATCCACATGTGGGTATTTGTCGTGATACATGTACCTGCATGAGATTGGGGAAAACATTTTGGCAAAGGCATTAGCACCGTCATTGAAAATGGGGCCTTTTGGATTTTACAGTGACTGTTTACCTTCCTTAGAAGTTATTTCCACATTGACTTTAACATCGGGTGGACAATCAAATTGTTTATTTAACTGCATTGCCTTTTAGTTAGTGTGTTATAAATAAGTCTTAGCGTCCCTCTTTTCTCTGGTAGAGCCACTGGGGACCAGGCCAAGCTGCCACGGATGATCAAAGTTTCCTTACTGAGTCCTTAGGCTGAGCTGGGCGAAACTGGCTTCTCTCCCTGAGATATGTGGGTCTATATAGGCAATCGAAGAGAAAAGCTTCCCTAAAGATGCTGCATATACATTTGTTAATACTGTTGTGCCTCTAGGCCACAGATTTCAGAAGTGAGGCAATAGCTGTGGGGAATGTAACATCAAGGAGCTTGGAATGAATATTTCTTCCAGCAGTTCCCTGTCTTGTACATTAATTCAGAGTGAATCTTTGTTTATTTCTGCGAAAACAAATAAAGTAATGTTTCCTTTTCTTTTAACTGTTTTCACGACATATATAGTGAAAACTTTAACTAAATACTCATATTACAGTGTGCTATGTGTTTATTCTGTCTCGTTTGCACTCTTTATTCATTTGTCTGCTTTTAACCTATCAGGTTGTAATCATATATATATATCTTCGTTAAGAATAGTAATGTGGATCTGGAGTTCTGTCATATAAACAATGTTTTCAAAAACATTGCTCTTCTGAATTATTCTCTTTGAAAATGTAACTGTTATAGCTGTGCCTTATAACATAGTTATAAATATTAAATGTAGATATGTATGGCAGATTCCGGTTGTGCCTGTAGGCAAGAATGTAAAGTCATCCTTGGTTTCCATGTTTTCTTTGCTTTATATTTTGTTAGACAAATGTAGGTGCTGCAGTAATAGATTCAGCGAATCCATGTTTGCTTGGAGCATTAAATTAATCTTTCATTACGTTGCTCCGGATGTAGTGTTGAGCAAATAGTTCACATCTTAATCCAGTGTTGTAATCAGTTTCTGAACTGCTAAATATTCATCATACATTCACTAGTTCGTTTGCAAGAGCTTAAGAATTGCAGTAAAAAACAGAACGGTTTCAAATATATTGCTCTGTTTAATCCTCAAGCTGCCCATACTACTCATCATCATAAAATCTTTATTTCGATAAAATACCATAAAAGCATAGTTAAAACATGTGACAACGATACAAATAGATGGCATTATCAGTTAATCATAGCAAATAATTTTCAGATTTCATTAAAATCAGAACAGTAAATAAGTTTCTAATAAAAACGCTAAAAAAGACAGAAATAGGTCACTTAGCTGGCATGCCGGATTTAAACACAAGTAATTAAAATTGTGAGTGTGCTACTGACTGCATATATATATATAATATCGATATGGAACTGATGCATATGTTAATGATGGAAAATATTGCATCATGGACATCATGCAAGGTGGTTTTGATCAGAATATGCCACCAAAAATATTTATACGTTTATTTCTGATTTTCGCAATGGATCAGAATCTAACAAACCGAGGCTTCCCTTTTAGTCCTGTGCTGAATAAAGTTGATGAATACATTCTGGATCGCATGCGAGGTCTCAGGCACAAATCAGTCATGCCAAGGAAAAAACAGAAGGATGCTACTTTGGGTTATGAAAAACCGGTGAAGGTAAACATTACCTTTGTGAGTCACAGCATTTGTCTCTCTTCTGTCCTTCATTTCCAATCCTAAAATTGATTTTGATACACCCAAACTTTAATAAAAGAGAAACATAAATCACTAGAGCACAAAGGAGGTCCTCCTCAGCTTTGCAAGCCATCCAAACTCAATGTCAGCTTGCCTTCCAATAGCTGTCTTCTTGGCAAGCTAATTAAAAAAAGATGCAAACATACATTATAGTCTGACGGCTTGCAGGCACCGAAAGTGTTTTTTTCTATGTGTGGTCGAACAACTGTAAAAGGCTCTTAAGAAACGCAGCCAACACGTGTCTTGAAACGGATTTCTGGATCAAGCTCATGTATTTTCATCAGTTTGCATTCATGAATAATCATTAGCCGCTGTCACCAGTCATTAGCAGTGTGTTAAATTGTGCAAAATCACATCATGATTAGCGTCCCAAGTGTCCCAAATGACAAAATGGCATCAAGGAAACTTATCGCTGCTTGATGCTCCTTTACTCGAGTAGGTACTGGCTGTGGAAATGTGTCAGCTGCTCTAGCTACACTCTTGATGTCCTCATTGCACAGGAATATCAAATACAAACAAAATAGCAACCAGAATCAGTTTTCCACTAATCATCTTGGACCTCTACCAACAGAAACAATCATACATCTACTCTAACACTCTTCTTTCCTGCTTCCTTATATAACCTGATCTTCTGTCACTGAGAACCAGCCCAGCCTTCAATTTCATGATGTTTAATCCCATTATACAGGCCTTAACTACCTATGCCAACCCTCTTTTTCAGTGACGTCAATATCTTAGCCACAGCACAGACCAGGAAATTATTTTTTCCAATGTGTTGGACACTCCTAACAGCACTTAGCAATCGGCATAGGGGGAAGTCTCCATTTCCAACCAGTTACTGAGACATGTGAATTAAACAGTTCATGCAGCCTTTGCTTTCAGTCTGCTTCACTTATCTTCCGCCCAGCGAGGGGAACTAAAGTCAACAAAACAACAGATCATTTCTCTGATGTATTCCATTTCTACATCACTGTGTTGGGAATTAACAACTTCTTTCACTTGGGCAAAAATTCTCACAAACCCTGCCTGTCAATTATTCAGTTCTCAAAAAAACCCAAATAAATTTAGATATTTTGTGTCACTCCTACAGTTCTCACACACATAAACAGTAATAGAGTAGAAGAATTTAGCTCACATATATACCATGATTTACACTAGGCATAAACACTAAAATGCTTAATAGTGTCTTTCCTTAAACGTGCAATTTTAACGTGTAGAATGATTTTTGCAGTAGGCATTCATTTCTATTGTAATTACACTACTAATCCAGACTAGGCCTCCTCCATTTTCTACATTTTACTTCATTATCTTCTTTAATAAATAAATGCTTTTAGGAAATGCTGAACTATCAATATGATTTGATAAATGATTCACACTTGACTTACTTAAACATATCATTTCTGAGAAATGTGCTGACTTTAAAAATGTATTTCTTCTTTTCCTAAGCTACATGTTCTCATCGTATTTAGTTAATGTTCTATCTTCAACACATTCGCAATGCTGAATGGCTAGTAGTGTATTAAAAAAATAGTGCTTAGATGAAGACGTAATTCTCAGAACTTAATATTGTAGGTTGCAACTATAATGTTTCTGCCTTTAGAATAGTTTGTTGTTATGTAGTGGAATACTGAATAGCTGATAGTTTAGACTGCAGGGTTCTCATGGGAACTCGGAGTGAAGCTAAAGCGCATGAATGTTTAGCAACTAAGTTGATACTTGTAGACAGCACCCAGCCGACTTAGTACATTTACTGTGGGAATGAAGGAAGAAACAGCAGATTATTGGACAATCCTTTCTCAGTGCCTTAAGATGACCTAACACCAGTATGGATTGTTACAGATGTTTTGTGTTTATTATATACGTGTTCCTACTTAGAATTAAGGCAGTCCGCTCCAAGCCATTCTTCGGCGACCATCCCATTATCCCTTAGCACTTTGTACCCCATTCGCTGTGAGCTACTGCTGACAGTGATCTTTGTCACCTACTACTTTGTAGGTGTCTAATTCTTTGACGGTTATGGTTACTGCTGTGACTATTTTCTTAGTTTAAATTGTTACTGCAACTGTTTTCTGATGCTGTTTTGAGAGAAGAGACTCAAACACGTTTATGAAACTACTTATCATAAGGAGTTAGCCTTCAATTTGATTCTATTTTAATGCTCCTTTAAATCGTGCTCTTTTCCAAAATCACTCTGTAGGGGTTCCGGTAAGTAACAATCCGCTTCTAGTAGAGTCAAATCCTTTATGATACAAGGTGTAATCTTCTTGATTGACTCCAACCATGATGTTGTTGATATTTCTCTAAACAGATTTATCTGATTTACGAATTTTAATAAGGTGATTAAAACAATATACTAAACTCTTATCGATATATAAAGGTTTTCAATCCAAAACTCTTATTATTGACTGAATTAAATGACTAAAGTGATAATGTGTATTGAGCTCTTTTTTATTGATACTCGATTCTAAAATGGTGGCATAGGTTCATTGCAGAAAATAATAATTTGGTGCAGAGCTGGAGACCCCTGTTGTAAGTCATGGGTTGTAGTGATTAAGTTAAAGAAAACATTTCCGCACCTGCAACAGCTCTCTGACATTTTCTCTCTAAATCAAACTATTCTCACCGCAAACATAGAGTACAAAGTGAGCTACTGTCTGCCATACAATTCCTATAACACTGATCATATTTCAGACAGAATCTCCAGTCTCACAGCACTCACAGATTTCTCAGACAGATTCTCTTGCTCACCTCACCACACAGAACAAAGAGAGCTTTCATCACACCCACACACATTTAATACTTGCAGAAACCTTAACACATTATGAGCAGTGCTCAGATAGATCTTCTGCTACTTATGCCAATCTTAGATGGCCTACATCGCTCAGAGACAGTTTCTGTCACTCACAGCACTAGAACAGCTGATGAAAAACGTTCATCATGACATCATTGATTTCATTCTCAAAGCAGTCACACAGCTCACAGATGCCTTTTTCCACTCACATCTTTGGCATCACACCTGAACAACTCTTAAATTATAGTTCTCAGTGGCATCGCTGTTACTCATTAGATGCCAGAAGTTTAAAAAATAACTAGGCTTCTCAATTTGGGCATTAATTAGGGGAGCAAACTAGTTATGAATTCCAGGAGATGTGATTGAGTGAACATACCCTATCTTATATATAGTGCAACCAGTAGCATCCACTAGAGATAATTACCAATTTACACAATGTTTTTCAATCAGCATTTATTTTTAATTATTTTAAAAAATTGAAGGAAAAACAGGCATTTAAAATAATGTATTAGCATTAAATATTTTCTGACCATCACCATGAAGGTGCAAATGACCTTTGTGTATTACAGTAAATGCATTATTTTTCCTATTTATTTGAGAAAACCTTTTCATTTGTCGAATTTTCGGAATCAGGTTTTATATACATCAGTCATGCAATTATTATATGAGGACAAGGTAATAAGTACATAGAAGGACCTGCTCTTCTGGTTCTAATTGTCTCCACTGACACAGAAAACGAGGCCGGAGTAGTTTCCATTTTGGTATTGGTGACAATATATGCTCCTTGTTGACTCCAAACTACAATTACTACAAAAGCTTTCTTTACAATTTCCTTGGTTCTATGCCAACTCAATGAGCCACACCCCAATTTAAGGACAGTTCATCAAATAAGTGGCAATAAAAAATTTGATTAAAACACAGTTATTTTTGGAAATGGCACCAAGCAAAAAACACTTACAGAACATTTTTTTTATTTGTATACAAGTGATATGATGTGATGTTTATATCAATTCACTGTCAGTGTGCCTCTGAACCGCATCTTTGCTTATGTGCCTGCGTATAAAATATGTTATGCCAGAAACCGGTCCCTCGGAAGCTTGTTTCCGGTCCAGGGAAGGCATGGCTTGGCAGTTCGGGCTGGACTGTTCCCATGAGGCACAGGGTCAGACTGATTTGCCTATGGCCTTGTCTGAACTGGGGTGGCAAAATGGGCTAAAGAACGGTGATGGATCAAACCCAGATCTGTTGACTGGGTGTGAGTGTTTGATTGGTTCAGATGCTCCGTCCATCACCACCCCCTTTTGTGCTGCGTCTAAAATATGACAAAGGGATCCCCTTATTTGCATGTGGCCACGCAAGTGAGGGATTGAACTCTTATGATAGCGTTGGCATTTTACATGCGCTTTCGGTATTACAGAAGCGTCTGTTGCCCCTTCTGTAATATCAATCTGCCCTAAGGACGCACAAAGTGAGTGTAAATACACGCTGCGCCCCCGGGGCGATTCCTTAATATGGCAGTTGGAAGTCTATTTAGTGGCCGGTCCTGCAACTTTTTCCTAAAGCAATTAAAAATCACCACAGTTTCCCACATGGAACAGAATGCTTCCATAAACTTGATTGATTATTACAATCAACTTACAATTAGAAAGGGCCTTGCAGGCCCTAACTGAGGGCTAAAAAATAAGAAAATAGAGCTTTGCAGAAGATTTACAAGTTTGTTAGTAATCCATTTCTTTGACAAAAACCTAAATAAATGAACGGTAAAATGAACCACTGTTTTATGCATCACTATATCAAATACTGCTGTATATCAACCTATGTAAAACCTAGCTGGTGGAACATTTATTTGTAAGATTAATTCCGTTTCTTGTACGTGATTAGTTGCTGGTATAGTCCTTAAGAAAAAGCACCATTTCTAGATGGCTATTTATTTGTATTTAAGACATGTAAAGAAGTCAAGAACACCAAGGCCAGTTTAACACATTTTCAGTTTTACTGTGTTGGTCGAATCGTTAATAGAGTGGTAGGCAGATGATCTGCACCAAGAGACAGTTTGGTGTATAACAGTGGTTCTGAACTAGTTGACTTCTGTGTGCCCCCACTAAATCATTACCAGAGACCTTGGGTAACACATTTTTCATGGAATGACCCACAAACAAAACACAAATAAACACAAATTATGCTGTATTATTTTCTACTCTTAACATTTGTTAACTGTGTCTGAGCACTGATTGCACCTCATTAGTACCAGTTCAACACCCAAATGTAGCAAAAATCAACCAAAAGGCCTTCCACTGTGCAGCATCACGTGACGCCACATTTTTAGTAACTTTTGAACTGTTTGAGCTAGAAGCCATTTTTTTTAACCTCTAGACTCCAATTTCAATTTCCTTCATGTTTTAAGAACATCTTAATATTTCCAATTTAAAATGTTACTTTTGATTGATCACATCTCTATTATTTGGTTAATAATATGTAATTTTCTAAGTAGCTGCGGATCCCCAGAGTAGGCTTTGCGGACCCCCACCCACCCGAGCTCCCAGGACCATAAAATGAAAACCACTGGTTTATAAGACATGCTATATAAATGTTGTACACTCACTGCATTATCAGTTTGTATACAGGGGTATGCAATAGCATAATGGCAATATGCACTCTCTGAATGTAGGTGTACTATGTGGCACATAAAATACCCGTTTTCTGATCTGTGCCACTTACAAGTTTGGACTGACCTCTAGGGCATTAGGCAATGCCCTATCAGTGGCAAATATGACTAATCCATGTGTAGGCTGGTTTAATTGCAGATTTAGGCCTATTTATATGGTCTAGTGGAACAGTTTTCATTGTTTATTTCCCTGATATTATCAGAAGCGCTGCCTGCAGAAAACACAAATGCACGCAGTCTCTTTTTTTAGCTGTCTGATTCGCTAATTGGGCCACTTTAATTTTAGTGCCTGGGTCTATTTTTTGTCCCAGTCTGACCCTGGTCACTTATACTAATTGTCACTCTACTGGCATAAGAACACTACTGAGCCAAAAAATGCAAAAATAGAGGGAAGAGAGGGATTGGATCAGCTTTTGAGTCTAGGCTTGTGAAATTCATTCAACAGCGAAAATAGGCCTATAGTATACGCCACGCCACATCTGTTGCCCAGAGATGAATAGAGAAGAACATAAACAAGCTTCAATTGGGGGATTTCTGTGATATTTCTATAGTGACACTTTGTTTGAAATTGCTGAAAGTGTTCCTGTACTTAGAATACATGCCTTCAAATCTCTGGCTCTGTGCAATGCCTGCTATACCTTTCATCTAATAGGAAAACATGAACTACAAACATTGAACAAGAAGACAAGGAGCAACCAGATCATAAAACCGGTGTGAGGAAGAGGTAGAATTTAAAACAGAAATAGTTTACTCGTGCCACTAAAACTTTACAGAATGTTGTCTGTATACATGTGTATGTGATAATACAAACATAGAAGGGAGGTAGAGCTAATCGTTGGATTTGTGCTCCACTGTGGTACTCGGGTAAACAAAAGAAATCCAACAAATAGAAGGGGGGGGAAAGGGGAGAAAGAGTGGTCAATAGGTATTGAAGCACTCAGTGTTTGATAAAATACCCCTCACACACCAAAAGGCCCCTTGGTGTCATGCTTCATCATCGGGGTCTTCGCACCCCTCTATCGGGATGCGGCGTGCTACGACCTACGGCTACGCGGGAGCACTATCAGGTTGGCTATGTGTGGTGTACAGTGTGTGGGGTATGTTTTTAAGGTGAGTAGGGAATGTGGTGAAAGAAATTAAAAAGTACCTGGCAACTAGAGTGTAAAAGAAAAACAGTTTTATTCTGAACTCCGGCTGGTACTATTAAAAGAAGTGCAGGGCGAGATCAAGTCTGTTGTATTAATGAACAGGACCTCTGGTGTGCTATGTTGTCGACATGTTTCGGAGGCAAGCTCCTTCTTCAGGACAGGGGCACAAACTCCCTTCCCTACTCACGTCTTCTTCTACAAAAAAATGTGTATTTTACAAAAAAGTGAAAAAATTTTTTGTAGGAATTGGCTAAGTGTGCCTGCAGCGGTCTGCTACAAGTTCAATGACCTGCAGAAAGACAAAAAAATAACAACTAATGGTTACCCATGTAGCGGGTAGTTCATACAGGCGCAGTCACCTGGAACCACACCATTTGCTTATTAATAAGCTTGTTGAAAAAAAGGGGGACTCACAACACATACAACATAAAACACATAAAAACTAGGATTTACTGTAAGTTGTATTCATACTTGTGAAGCTTGGTTTGTAGGCTTCATGAGCAAAATTGGAAACGTTGGGGTGCTGCTCCAATGGATATCTGTAGTGGAGAATGGTGCAGCTATAAATGCAATTCAATCCCACTTACTTTCTTAGAGGAATGCAGATGGTCGTGGGATACTAATTCTCAGGTATTATACTCACAAGGTCAGGACACTCTGATCGCCGCCTTACCCCTCACGCTGCTCCGCTGGTGTGGAGTCATGCAAGAGACATGGTTATTTATACCCCGTTTCATTAATTGGGCGGAAACGAGTATGCCTCCATGTATGGCTATTCCGCTTTACAGCCATACAGGGCATTCGTATGTTGTAGCCGCGTTAGCATAGGATCAGCGTCTGCGTGTTCAGGAGGTCTTTTCCGAGCATGCGCACCGGATCACCACTGTTCCCCTGCGCATGCGTGTTGAAGGAACTGGTTTTGTCCACTCTTAGCGCATGCGCGGTAGGCACACGCGCACTACGATGCATATCTTGTCTTAGGAGCGCGAGTGTAGGTCATGCGCCCAAGACTATTGCGCGTATGGATGCAATAAGGTGTATATCCAACCAAAGGCTAATCCAGCGAGTGATGGAGGTTGTGTGTATAATAAACTACCGCTTTCCACAAGGTTGTTAAATATTTGGTGATAAAATATACATGGTCTAAACCATAACAAGAAATTAATTTTAGAGATCATTTTTAGAACAAAGGATTGGTGCTACTGTCTAGGAAGTTGCACATCAAGGGTGTTACTGTGTATGTTATGCTGACAGTTGGCTCCAGGGCACATCATCGTTAAGCCCATTGAGATGGATGCCCAAACGGAACACCCACCTTTGTTCTTTTTGAAAAAGGCCCGCATCCGGGGGCAATTGCTCAATGACTGTCCATTTTAAGTCGTTGCATAGTTAGAAAATGCGTGGCCATTTTTGTTGTGCTTTTCTTACATCGCACATTGCTTTTATGTTCATTCATTCGTGTTTTGATGGCTCGTGTTGTCATGCCCACATATTCAAGGTTGCATGGGCACTTTATGAGGTAGATTACGTTTTTGGAATTACAGTTCGTGAATCTCCTTTGCTCCCATGTTGAGCCATTGCGGAAGGTGAGTCTTGTACTTTTTTCTGTCAAGTGGCAACTGCTGCAGGTTCCGCATGGGAAATGACCCTGAATGCCTATTGATGGTTGTAAGGACACATTGGTTGGTTTTGGTCTAGTGTGTACCAATATGTCTCTGAGGTTACGTCCCCTGCGATGTGCAAACATTGGTTTGTCCAGATCCAGCTCGCCACTTGTTAATATTCTCCAATGTTTATTCACAATTTTGGACACTTCGTTTGACATTGTGTTAAATGTTGTTACACAGATAGGTCTTTTGTTTTCTGTAGGTTCTTTAATTCGTTCGTCCAGTAATGCCTCTCTGTTATTATTTTTTGCCCTCTTCATTGCTTTGTCGATGATCCTGTTGGGATATTCTCGTTGCCTGAGTTTTTCTTTTAGGTCATTCGCCTGCTTCTTGAATTCGGACACATCTGTGCAGTTACGCCTTAGGCGTAAGAACTGTCCGTATGGCAGGTTTTCCCGTAGATGTCGAGGGTGAAAGCTGTCGTACCTCAGCAGGCAGTTCCTAGAGGTAGGTTTAAAATGGGTAGTTGTTTTTAGTACCCCTGCATCTGCATAGATATTGAGATCTATGAAGACCAATGTATGGTCTGAGATGGTACTTGTGAACTTCAGGAAGGCGTTCTGGTTGTTCAACCATTCCAGAAAAAGCTCAGCTTATTGGCGATCACCTTGCCAAATGACCAGGATGTCGTCAATGTATCTTCTCCAACATTTTATATTTGACCTGTATGGATTTTGGTCGTTGAGAATCCTGCTGGTCTCAAGGTGGTGTACATAGAGACCAGCCAGGCTCGGAGCAAAGGTGCTCCCCATGCTGGTCCCATGGCATTGTTGGTAGATTGTGGTTTTGTACTGGAAAAAGTTCTTTTGCAAAGCCAGTGAAATGCATTCTAGAACCAGTCCTCGTGGTGTTTGATATTTCCATGGAGTGGAAAAGAGTACTTCCTCGATGATCACCAGCGTTTCATCGTGGGGAAGGCTGGTGTAGAGGCTTTCCACATCAAGGGACATCAGAAGTTGGGTTTTTGGGTCAAAAGTCATTTCTTGTAGTAGTTGTAATACTGCCTTTGTGTCCTTTAGATACGTGTTTGTTGACTGTACTAAAGGTCTCAGGAAGGCATCCGCGAACCTCGACAATGGTTCTAAGATTGAGCCAATGCCTGAAACTATTGGTCTTCCCGGGGGTTTGTTGAGATCCTTGTGGATTTTGGGAATGCTGTAAAAATATGGAATACGGGGTTTTTTCTGCTCCAGGAATTCGCCTTCCTTTTTGCTCAACCAATCATGTGTTAGGCCTTCCTCAATCATACCACCGATTCTAGTCCTGAGGTATTCTGTTGGATCCTGTTGTAGGATCATGTAGTTGCGTCTATCTGATAGAAGGCGCAGGCATTCGTTATCATAATCCTCAGTTGACTGTAGTACTATTGCTCCCCCCTTATCTGCTGGTTTTATAACTATGCTTATATCCCCAGATAAGGTTTTTAAGGCAAGTTGTTCTTCTTTTGTTGTATTGTGGAAGGTTTGTGTGGAGGACACATCCAATTTGTTGACCTCTGTCATGACAGCCTTTTCAAAAGCAAGTAGCTCGATGGGGAGTACTGAGTCTGGAGGTGTGAAGGTCGATTTGGGTCTCAGACCCGTGTCTGTTGTTAAGGCTTGTGATGGTTTGTCTATGAAAAAGGCCTGCAATTTCAATTTCCGTACAAATTCCTTCATTTCGACGTTCACTTTGAAGATATCTGGTTTTTGTGTTGGTACAAAACCCAAGCCTTTATTTAATACCTGTTGTTGAATACTCGTCAGCGGTTTAGAGGTTAGATTCACCACTAAGTCCCTCTCTGGTTGCTGGTTGATGCTTGGTTGGGTAAGGAGCCTGTCATGCTCCTGGTTTGTCGGGGGTTCCCTTGGTCTGTCGCCTCCCATGTGATGTTGTTGCCTTTCCGGTTCTTTCCCCGTGTCCCTGGGCGTGAGCCTAAAAAAGGTTGTGGACCATAAAAACCTCCATTGAATTCTTGGTTCCACTGTGGAAAACCCTGTGCATCGGTAGGGTGGTTGAATTTGAAAGGTTGGAATGGTGGTGGTCCCATGAATTGTGGGTACTGGGGTGGGTATCCTCTCCACCCTCTTTGTCTTGGGAACTGTTGTCTTCTTTGCCTCCACCCGCCTCTGTTCGGGCGATTCCTTCTGCCACCGCTGGAATTTGAGCTGGCGGAACTAATATCCGACCCATCACTGTCTGTATCATTTTTCGTGGATACATAGTCGGCCTTCGTGTATGGGAAGGTTCCTTCAGGTGTGAATTTGTCTTTATCTTTGCTCAATTTATTGAGTTTGCTTTGCTTCAGATTAAATTCAAATTCCGTCATTTGTTGACTCAGCTCATCCAACCTGACTTTAAGGTCCTCTGTTGACATATACGTGTTTAACTTCACCTCAATTTTCCCAATATCAATCTTTAGCTCTTGTGTGATTCTGGTTGCTGTTTTTATAATAAGAACCAACCAATCCCTGGTACAGTGCCATGAGATTAGTGACCACTCCTTCTTGAACTGCATGTCTGTTTGGAAAATGAATGGTTCATTCTTTACAATCAAGCCAGGTGGTCCCATCTTGTTCCTCAAGTATTCCGTCATTATCAGACCGTGTAAAGCTGCCTTTATCTGGTTACGTCTTAGTTTAACTAATTCATTCCAGTCATCAATGTTTGGTCCGGTTTCAGGGTTGCTCAGTCCCTCAAAAGGGTTTACTGCAGCCAAGATTCTGTCAATTTCCTCTTCGCCAAAGGTTAGGCCATGTTCGTCCTCCATATTTTGAGACCGCTGTGGTCTACAGTTACCTAGTGTATGTGATTATGTGTTGTGGAGAGAGTGAAAGGTATAACTCCCGCAGCTGCACGCTGCCTAGACTATAATACAAACATAGTGTATGTGTATGTGCACATTAATATTAGTTTTGTTATAAAAAATATTCCCTCCAACCTTCGTTGGATGCCTACTGTCTCTGACTACTCCCAAACCATATGACTACTCTGAACCCCCAAAACTCTCAAACTTCCACTTCCTTTTTAGCCACTTCACCCAATCAATAAGTAAACATGACCACTACTTACAAAAAAAAGTTCTACTTCATCTTTCCAAATCCATTTCCATCATTGTATCCCTACGTATTGCTAATCTAATAACTATTTAACTCTAATATTGGGTTCCGGAGTGCTGTGTTACTCACAGCTAAGCACTCCAACACCTCATCAGGGGTAGTGTGTGGTATAAAAATACAATACCATTTGCAATTCAAAACACAATTTATATGAGAGAGAAAGACAAAGTGAAAAAGAGATGGAGCTGGAAAAGAGTCAGATCTAGAAAGAGAGACAGGCTTAAGCGTAAGGAGAAGGTGAGATACAGATAGAAAAAAGACAAATACATATCTTCTGAAATGTTGAGGCCATTTTTATTGTTTTACCAGCATGAGCATTTCTTCAATGTGTCGGCACTTATAGTTTTCTTGTAGTTAGTAAAGGAAAAAGATATATTGTTTGGTGAGTATGATGATAATAAGTTAAAACATTTAAAACACTGTAACAATGTAATCAAGGAATCAAACGTTCTATTACAAAAAATAAGGGAGATAATCAGAAGTGATAATAATAATGAAGAAAATCATAGTTTCGTTATCCAAACCCCTCTACAATGGGGCATCACTGTGACATTCTTCACTGAAGCTACCAGCTGCAGGAAGCCCAGAAGAGATGCCTAAAAAGGTTTATTTTCATAAGCTTTACCCAGCTTGCCTGATGTGGACATTCCATAAATGTTTGAGAGCTTTGCACATTGTACTATCCACAGTGGTGAGGCTTATCTATATAGGAAAAAAAGGTTTGGGAAATACTTACAGCCATGCATCACTAATTTGTAGTTACAAATACTACCAGCAGGGAATTCTTCCTGAACAATTCCAATGTTATATCAATATTGGAAACAATTATGAAGCCAATTAATTAATATGTCCTCTCAAAGGTTCCCACTCCCAATCAGTTTGGCATTCCCCAACGCAAATCAGTTACAGCAAGCATTACATCACAGCACTGTGGTAGGCTGAAGTATTGTTATCTTAATAACTTTTGCATGCACCTACTGTTCTGCATCTCTGCATCAGACTGTCCCCATCAGTCTGCCTCGTGGTATTAAGTAGGTGTATGGGTTCTCTAGGTGGAAAGATGGATGGGTAGGATTCAGTGTTGAGACAGTTGGTGTCTGGCAGACAGAGCAGAGGATGCAGTATGGTATGGGGCTTCTGCATATGGAGACCACTTTATGAACAGGGATACCAACAGCTCCAGTGTGGATCTTAACATAAATTTTGGTGACCAGGATGGTTGGGCCGGCCCCAAACATTGCTTAAGAAGACCGACCATAGATCACTAAGTGCAAATAAACAACTGTGCAGTGGAAGATTTCCTGTGATGGGATTTCATATGAAGCTGTGGAGTGCTGCTGCTGCACACATAGGTTGGAAGAACTTTTTGCTTTATTTTTATCTTCTCTGATTGGCACGGTAGTTGGATTCAATGTGCGCCGAGTGGCCATCGTGAGCAGACCTCCGTCAGTGTTCTACTTCACGAGCGCTGCCTGGCAATTTCCAGCTCATTTCAGTTGGTGTTCTGCCTAACGAGTGCCTTCCTGATATCTGCATGCAGCGTTCACCTTCACAGACATTCAGGTGGCAGGATCACGCCCGGTATCTTTTTCTGTAAAGACTCTAGTGCACGGTCGAATTTCTTTCGACATACACCACAAGGTGTACGTGGTTACATCATCAAATTTGAGATGTCATTTTGGAAATTGTATTTCACTCACTCAGTGACAACCCCGGTTAAGTGGTGCTCAGTGATGGGCACATCACTGTTTTATGGTAAATGCAGCATTTGACTTAAAAGTTAAACTGTGTGCATCTTCAACAGTGATTCGCACAACACTTCGAAGGTATTGCTTCATTCCATTTGACACATTTATACGAGTGCTTGTTGAACTGTACTTTAATATATACACTCATCATTGATGAAGCATTAAGGTTTACACACTTGTGAGAGGTATTTAGGCACTCAAGTTTGATGGAGAGTGTGAATTTGTTTATTCTTTTGACCTCTTTCCCATGTCTTTAACTAATGGCTGAACAACAGTTTGTTGCTCAACCACAGCCAATTTTACAATCTGCAGGTAATCAAATTGTTAAATGGCTCACATGGTACAGGAATTTTGAGAACTACCTTCTAGGCATTGATGCTATGGAGTTTCATCCAGAAAGAAAGAACACAATTTTATTGAGTTGCCTTGGTGCTGCAGCTCAGGAAAATTTTGACAATTTGCCAGAAATAGGGGTACCTGAGGATGAGAATGCACAATGTGATGAGTTGTGTGAAGCTGTTGCAAATTTGGATAAACAATTCAGTGAACAACCGAAAGTGGTGATTGAAAGATTCAATTTTTTGTAACATAAGCAAAGTAGTGGGGAAAGGTTTCATTAATGTATAAACAGTTTAAGGATTTTAGCTGCATTTGTGACTTTGGGAGTAGCATAGATAAATATCTTCGAGATCAGCTATTCTTGGGCTACTTGAGCAAAAAAATACAGGAAAGACTTTTGTGGGCATGTATTTCCTCTTTATGTGAATTAATTGGTATTACTGAACGGGTAGACAGATCTATTCTATCATCAAAAGGGTTATCAACTAGCAAAGAAGAAACAAGTCTTGCAGCAGCTCATGTAGATACTAAAAAAGAGAAAAGGGTGGAGGTTGCAGGTGGACAATTTTCAAAGGTGTGTAGATACAAGGAAAGTGGGGGAAGAGTGCAAATGCATCTACTGTACAGAGTGATGAAGAGGACATGTTGGAAGGTCAATGCAAGTTTGGTGAGGTTGTCCTTACTATCACATCCAATTATGGTTCTAAGAGTCAAAGACCAATTTGTGCCATAGACATTGGTACAAAACAAGTGCTGGTAATGGCTGATTCAGGATCTTCGATTACAGTTTTAGATCTATGCACGTTTGTGGAGAATTGGAATGATGAGCACTGTTTGAATATGATATTTCACCTAAAGATTTTGGTGGGTTTGTGATACAAATGTCAGGTTGATTTGAGGGTATATTACAGTTTAAGGGGAGGAAATTTGTGACAAAAGGAATGTTGCTGTTAGGGGTAAGGATGTGTTTTTTTGGATGCATCAGGCTAGGTTGGGAATAATTTTGAAACCGGGGTCTCCTTTCTCTGTACAATTAGACCCTGATTGGATGGAGGAGGAGTCACAAGATGTTGGGTCTTACAGTATTAGACCTTCACTATTTAACATTAACACGTATAATGTGCAAAACAATGGGGTTTTACTGAGAGATAATGGCAAGGTGTTCAAGGATGAAATTGGCTGTGTGAAATGATTTTTACAAGGTCTAAGATTGAAAGAGGATGCAAAACCGAAGGTCCATAAGGCCAGAATGTACCTTTGAGTTTCCGTAAGGCTTTAAGGGCCATATGTATCATCAAACTATTTTGCATTTCCTAAATAGCGAATTTTAAGGAATCGCTATTTAGGAAATGCAAAACGGTATGTATGTACAAAATCGCTACTAAATAGCGATTCTTTACCATTCCTAATTTGCGATTAGCAAATTGCTAATCGCAAATTACCCATTCATTTCCATGGGCCAGGAGGCCCATAGGAATGAAGGTGCTATTTGCGATTAGCAATTAGCTAATCGCAAATTAGGAATTTCTTCAAGGGTGCAGGGGTGTCTCAAGAACACCCTGCTGCACCCCTGAAAAAGACATTTGGGGGCATATGGCGCACATACATGCCCTAAGGGCATGTATGGGCGTCATATGGCACCTTTTGTTTTTTGGAAAAAAGCTTTTTGAAAAGAATTCGCAAATTACCACCAACTCGAAGTTGGTGGTAATTTGCAATTCCTTAATGGCATTTTTTGAATATATTTTGTTTGATACATTGCATTTAAGGAATCTCAAAATTTGCGATTCCTTAAGTGCAATCGCAAAATAAGGAATTGCAAATTTTGCTATTCCTTATTTTGCATCAAACATGTTTGATACATACCATTTGTCAAATTAGCATTCGCAAAGGCCGAAATTCGCAGAATTTCGGCCTTTGCGAATGCTAATTAGCTTGATACATATGGCCCTAAAAGCCTTGCTAAATAGATTGTGTGAGGATAGCTCATTGCTCCCATGGAATGTTCTGAATGGATTTAAAGTATTATTACTGCATGAAAAAAAACAGAAATCAGGCTGTGTGCTGATCTTTGCTTCTGAACAAGTACATCATTATGGAATGTCATCTACTTCCAAAAATACAGGAGATGCTTGCACCAATAGAAGATGCGTGTATGTTTAGGTGTTTAGTACCATTGACTTAAAGGCTGCGTATCATCAGATTTGATTGGCAGATAAGTCACAACATTTAACAACATACATTACTCCTTTTGGGACTGTTAAGTATCTAAAACTGCTGTTTTGGTAAGCATCTGCAGCTAGCATTTTTTAAACACTTCTGGATAGAATGTTTAAAGGGATGGATGGTGTGAGGACCTATCAGGATGATATTCTTCTTTTTTTTGCTAATATGACTCATCATGATTCGATCTTTCCTTCAGGAACGTAGTAGGACCATATGCAAGGATACATGCATGTTTTGAGTAAGCAAGATTGTATATTTAGGCCACCAAATTTCTGCAAGAGGCAATGAACCTAAGGAAGACTTGCTAAGAGCAATCAAAGAGGCCCACACACCTATGGACAAGGACACTTTACTTTCTTTTTCAGGATTTAGTGAATACTATGCCAAGTTTGTCGGTGGGTTCAGTTTCATAGCTGAACATTTAAAGAAGTTGTTAAGGAAAGAGGTGAATGATTGCAGGTCAGAGGTACAAACAGAAGCTTTTGAAGAGGTGAAAAGTTGATTTTTAAATGTGATGCTTTGAAACCACTTATTCAAGGAAAAACTTGTGAAGTCACAGTAGATGCAAGTGCATATGGTCTAGGTGCCATATTAACTCAGAGGTTGAATAGAAACAAGAGGACCGTTGCTTTCATATCTTGTACCCTTAGTGGTGCTGAGTTAAAATAGAGTACCATATAAAGGGAAATCTTAGCTTGCGTTTGGGCTGTAAATAAAATCAGAACATACTTGTGAAGTCAAAGATTAAACATTTTGACATATAAATAATTAGTGTATCTGATGAATGATAAGGGAGTTGGTAAGTCCTCTTTGGGATTGGTCCATTTGTTAGCTTCATTACAGGAATTTGACTTTGAGATATCACATGTGCCCTGTAATTTGAATGTTCGTGTTGACTGTATGTAACGGCTCCCGGTGAAGGGTAGTGACATAAGTGATGGGACTTTGTCCAGTGAATGTGTGGCAGCTGTTGTGGATGCAGTGGATGAGAGGTGTTGTGCTTCAATAACTCCAGATCAGTGTCATGATGAATGTATGAAGGGCAGTACTTACCAAGATCTTCTTCAAAATATTTGATGTAGTGAATTCAGAAACATAAGGAATGTTTCTGGTGACATCAAGCATATTTTCTATGTGTTACCTGAGTTATGTTATGGTATGCGATTTGTAGAGCGCATGGCTGTCCCACCAAAGGGATGTCCCAGCGCTAAAAGTCAGTGAGAAGGTAGAAATTAGGATAATTCTAATGAAACAGAGAGGTCTTTACTGCCTTTCTGAATGCCAGAAGATTGGGGATGTTCCTTATGGAGAGTGGCAGTGAGTTCCAGAGAGTCAGAGCGATAATTTTAAATGAACGGCCTCTGACTCTGGCTCTACTGAATTGTGGCACCCACATCAAGTGGTGACCTAGGTTGCTGAGAATCTTCGGACCAGAACCCGCCAGTATTTTAGGAGTGATACAGAGTATTTTGAACCGGATTCTTTGCTCATCGGGCAACCAATAGAGTTGGGGCAGTACACCAAAGACCGAGCTGTACATAGGCAGTGCAAGTAGGGTATGTGCTGCAGCGTTCATGGTGCGCGGCAGCCTATTGGTCACAGATTTATTAGCACCAAGCAAGAGACTATTGCCGTATTCCAGCCAGAATGCAGAAACAAGTCCCTGCCACAGACCTGGCATGTTCATCATAAGAGAGGGCATTGTCCAATCGAATTTCAATGTTTTTACTGTGACTTTAGGTAAGGAAGGAGAGCCCAGCTCCAGCAACCACCAATTATTGCCCCAATGCAGATTCAAATGGCCAATGATAGTAAAATTGGCCGATTTCAATGCTAACCTGCTAACCACGTTGGCTACTCCTTCTCTGAAAAGTTTGAACAGCCCAGAGGGCAATAGATCAGTAGTCCAGAGAGCGTAAAATTGTCCGATAAAGTTAATTTAAAAATGGCACTTTCGCAATCCTGAATGGGTTCCTGGTTGAAAATACAGGTGTAGCAATCTTTATAGATTGCTGCAATGCCACCACCCCGGCCAGTCTCTCTATTGACAGTCTTCATTGCGAAGCCCGGGGCAGGACCAAGGCAGGAATAGTATTGGAGTCTTAAGAGAGCCATGTTTCTGTTAAAAACAAAATGTCTAGAGAGTGTTCAGACAATAAATACAAAATTTCAGCGTGATGTTTGACTAATGAACGACAATTAATACTACCAACGTTGACATGGGTTAGCAGATTGCCTGTCAGAGCGTCTAGGCGACGTTGGGCCTGGAAATTGCAGTGACCGCATTGCCAAGCACTCTCAGATGGGGGCCAACTATGGCTCCCACACATGGACGTTGTCCTACGCACCAAGAACAGCTCCTCCGGTGAGTATGCCATCCTGTGGTTGGACAAATGGACAGAGTTCCAGGCTCCTGACGTCGTCCAGGCACGGACAGGCACAAACGGGATTGCCTTTGGAGCACCAGTGGTGCGCCCGCTGCACGCGGCCTTGCTGCTTCATGCATAAAGTACCTGAGGGCACAACAGGCTCCTCCCTGGTATGCTCTGATTGGAGCGAAAGGACCAATCAGAGCGCGGAAACCACTGGTCTTTGAAAATCTCAATTCCTGCCCAAAGCGGTATCTAAAGGTGCCTAGTGCACAGAAAGTCAGCGATTACTGTTATCAGGATTTCACAATTAGCAAAAAAGTGAGCAACAGTAAAGGCACATAAAACCACTCTTCCCGTCAACAGTTGAGTGTTGAATCAGGAATCATTCTCATAGGTAGTCTGTTAGTGCCACCTGAAACTCAGTGGATTAGATTGATAAACATAGTTCATGAGGGGCATCTAGGTCTGACATGTGCAAAGAAAAGTGTGTGCAACCTTCACTGGTGGCCAGGCATAAACACCAAGGTGGAAACTCATATACAATCTTGTCATGAATGTCTATTTTCTGACAAAATTAGCCACTTCAATAAAATTCCCTTGGTTAATGTTGAGATGCCTGAACAACCTTGGGATAAAATAGCTGTTGATTTCTTGGGAACCCTTGTTTGCTTGCCAAGTGATCAGATATATTTTATTATCCTAATTGAATTCTTTTCAAAATGGATACATTTTAAGGCTGTGAAAGGGGGATCACTGAAATATTATCGACGGACACATTATCGACTTACCAAAATATCGTTGACAAATTATCGAGAACAAAAATATCGACTTACTATACTTATTACACAAACTACAAAAATATCGACTAAAAAATATCGAGTACTAACTATATCGAATACATAAATATCGCTTACAAAAATATCGACTACAATTATATCGTTGGACATGAAATTAGCCCTAACACTACAAAAATATCGACTACAAAAATATAGACTACCACAATATCGTTAAAAAAATAATATCGAGTTCATGTTTGCACACTTTTCTTTCTAAAATACCATCTTTATCATCAATAAAAGTCATTTCTCAGTAAAAAAAACTTTTCACATATAATACCTGTTTCTTACATAAAATTACTATTAATCCACATTTACTATACATTCTATTACATGCATTTTATCATTTTCTATTATTCTTTGCATTTAACTAACATTTTCATTACTTATTTTCACATATAAATATATTTCATTTAAACACGAACCTGCTTTAATGCGGGAACAACCACATACCACCATTCTCACATCAACAAACACTCCAATTAACTTAAAAAAATTCAAACTAGCCTATACTATGCTTCCTTACATCCTACAACCAATCAAATCAAAGCACACATAACACATATACTATAAAAGGGCTACATGCATTCTACCATTTGTTGCTGCTACCTATCTGGAAAGTAGATGCCAACACTTTGAAGATTTTGTTGCAGAATAAACATCTTTAAAGATCCAGCTTACTAGCTAATTAATCAAGTAAGTAACACAGCATTTTAGTAGAAAACTACATTAGAAGTGCACTATTTTCCTTACATCTCCTAACTCTTAGACTTATTTTATTTTCATGTCTTCCTACTTTTCTGATAGAAACTACTCCAACACAATTCCTATTACATGGTCATATTTCTTCATGTGCAAAATCAGATCGTAAGTATATAATAATTCTCTGTTACACACCAACTGCTTTGTTTAAACACTAATTTACAAGAGTATTTATTTTTCATTGACATTATATTTACAGATATACAAAAATGGTGCTATTTCTACAGCAAAAACGATAAAACTAACCTAATTACACATGTAAGTATAGATGTGTTTGTTATAAAACGGCCAATTTCATTAATGCACATTTTTAAACAACATATCTTGCTTTTTACATCTTCCCTATAGATCATTTGAAAAATCCAAGATCAACTATAGCAAAACACAAAAATACCCTTCAGAAAAAAGTAAGTATAATTGTTATTTGCTAAAATGTTGGCACAAAAAACGCTAACTATATTCTTAACACCATGTTATTTATTTTAAATTGCCTCTACAGATATTCAGAAAACATCATACATCTATTCTACATATCATATGAAAACATCCTACACAAAATATACCAATATAGAAGAATCGCCTTGTAAAAAATGTAAGTATATTTATCATTTCTCTAAAACTGCCGAAAATAACACAGTCTATGTTCTTAACAACATCTTATCTATTTTATATTTCCTCTACAGATATTCTGAATACATCATACAGCTATTCTACCTACAACAAAGAAAACGACATATTTAGAAGTTAGTATACGTTTAAATCTGTTACATTTCCAAACGGTTCAGTATTAAAATTATAATATTTTGCTTTTATTTCTTCTATCTACTCTACAGATCATACCTGTACTAAATTGATGAACTCCAGCAATTACTACTATTCTACTATTTAAACAAGTAAGTATATGTAATGTTTACATCAAATGCACTAGTAGACAAAAATGACAACTGCTTTTGAGTAGGAAATACATTTGTTATATATAAACATTAACATTGTTTTTCTATATTTTCATACCAACAGCAAATAAAGACATACATACAAGAACATCATTCAAAAGACATTTCTGCTTCTGTGACTACTACTTTGATTAACTGTAAGTATAAATGCATCACTAATGATGTTAGCACCACATAAGTAAAAAAATGTGTACTGATTTTGTTTCTTTCTACTCTTTCCTAGAACAAGTAAATCAAAATGACTGAAGGTGCAGAATTTGTCATGTCTCAGAAAAATAAATTGCTATTATGCTACATGGGTTATGTGTATAATCAGGAGAGACAAAGTGGTAGAAAGGTTTTTTGGAAGTGTACACAATATTACTCCAACAAATGTTATGGGAGGGCCACTACCAAGGAAACTAATGTGCTATTTACTAGAGAACATAATCATCCCCCAAATGTCACCGAAATTGAAATTAGAGATGCCTTAGAAAGTATTAAAAGTGCTAGCACACAAAGTGACAAACCCACCACCCAAATACTTAAAGAAGAACTGGTAAAAATCCCTAACCATGCTTCAGGGCAACTACCCTCTATTGATTCCCTGAAACGCACAATTGCACGCACCAAACGACTCACTAGCACAACCCAACCCAACCCAACTTGTTTTGAAGAAATTATTATTTCACCCGAAATGGCCATCACACACAATAAAGATAAATTTATTCTTTTTGATAATGAAAGCAGTACAAACAGAATAATTATGTTTGCAACTGCAAGTAATTTACGAAAAATCCAACAGTGTCCCCAATGGATGATGGATGGAACATTTAAACCCTGCCCAAAACCTTTTTACCAACTGTATTCCATCCACGGTTTATACCATCATTCTAACATACCTTTCATTTACTGTTTGCTACCCAACAAACAGCAAACAACCTACACCGAAATTTTAAATGTTCTCAAAACGGAAATCAATAATTATTTTCCCGAAAAAATAATTATTGATTTCGAATTAGCTATGATAAATAGCATTTTGAGAACATTTCCCCACACAGCAATCCAGGGTTGCTATTATCATTTTAATCAGAGTATATGGAGGCATCTCCAAAAATCTACTTTAAGTGTACTATACTCTACAGATAGCACCTTTGCCTATCAAGTTAAAAAGTTAATAGCCCTGGCCTACGTCCCTGTTACAGATGTTGCTGAACATTACAATTTATTAATTGACAGCGCATATTATAAGAGGAATGAGGATAAGCTAACACCATTGCTAGACTATTTTGAAGACACTTGGGTGGGAAGGTTGCACAGATCAGGACATCGACGCCAGCCCAAATTCCAAATCCCTTGGTGGAATGTCTATCTCAGTACTTTAAACCAAGAGGCGAAAACCAACAACAGTGTTGAAGGGTGGCATAATGCTTTCCAAGCAACTACAAACAGAGGCAAACCCACATTCCACAACCTTCTTGAAGCTTTGAAAAAAGAACAAAGCTATCAGGAACTAAGAATGGAACAATCAGTGTCACAAATAGGGCCCAAACTCACTAAACAAACCCAACAAATGTTCCGACTACTTCAAAGTCAAGTCACATTATACCCTACAACTAGAGGTTTAGAATACCTGGCAATAATAGCAAAAAGTCTTCTATAAAAATGTCAAGTAAATATACGAATGTCTTCTTACAATACTAATAAAAATCACATGTCATAAACATATATAATGAATTATAAATAAAACATATTTGTTTTACAAACTTTTAAAAAATATGTAAAAAAATTCGTAACAAATATGCAATGTTTATAATTTTTTATAACATACACATAACATTAGAAATCGACATTTCCCACCCAATCAAAATTGTAAAATAAATACTAAAAATTTTTGGAATTGAGAGACGCAATCAAGGAAAAATCAATCCATACAATCCAATCCAATATCTTACTATTCCAATATGGGAAACCCTCAAAAACCCGAAAATAAATTGTAAAACGTAAAAAAACGCTCCAGGAAATCCCGAAAACAGTAGTGTGTACACGTTAGGATTTAAAGTTATATACACACAATTTTAAAAAAACGGTCACGCATATCAAAGTATCAATCCGATTCGAAACCCTCCAAAAAACCCGAAAAAGGTTTAAAAAGTGAAAAAAACGCTCCAGGCAAACACGAAAAATAGGAGATGAAAGTCAAAATATAAGCATAATAACTTAAACATTTGTTTCTCCGTTAAAAAACACGCTTCCTTCCATGTAGTTTTCATGCGAGGAACCGAAACCTGTAAAATAAGATACATAACGAAAGCCACCCACAAATACCCCCTTCACATTTGTAAATATACTAACAATTAACATTAACCATGTAAGAAGACATTTCCGAACAATTAAAATTAGACTTGAAGGAAAAAAAGCACGACACATCTATAACGCAGACTTTTCACCCAAACGCTACTTAAACTAATAATACATACACCAAAAAACACTACAGAGTTTGATTACACCCTCAAACATGACCACTTACTTATAATTAGTATTAAAAAATAACCTTACCTCTCTCCACGCGAAGCAACTCCCAACCGCGAGCTTCTCCAGTCCTGAATGGAGCGCAATAACCTTACGCGGTAAAAAAGTAGTCCCCTTAACCCATTTGTGTAAAAGGATAATAGAATAAACAATGTGAAATAAAAAATATATAATACATACACATGTATAATGTAACAAATTAATACACTATACTCATGACAATTTTCCTTTATTAACAAAAAATAATATATTTAATATAAATTAATATATAATATGTATTATATATTAATAATATAAAATAATTATGTAAAACTTTGAATAAAAGATGTAAATATTTAGTTATTCTGTATATTTATAAGAATAATTTTGTGTATAATTTTTATAAAACATTATAAATGTTTATGGGAATAATTAATAATGATAAATAATATAACTTATTTATTGTTATTAATATAACAAGTAGAACCATTTAGTATATAAAGAATGCCCTGAAAAAAGTCTCTATTTTATCTGTGAATATATATATTTTTGTTAATAATCAATGAATGTTTATGTTTATTAATTAATAATAATAATAATTATTAAAATAATTATTATTTTTATTAATTAGTAAAAAAAGATTATATAATTATTTCTAATTATAACAAAATTATATAATTGCTTTACTAATATTTGATAAATACCAGATATTATAATTAAACATATTGTTTCCCTATACAATTATAAACTTTACAACCAAAGCGATTTATATGTTTTATGTAAAAACAACATTGTGTGAAATATACACCAAGAAAATTTATTTTGGTATTTCAATTTATCCTAAGAAATGTAATAATAGTCATGTTACTTGTTAAAAAGAAATATGTATTATATATTTTATTATATTAATATTCAATATTAACATTATTAAATATTAATGTAAGAAATATATAACAAATCATTGTTTAATGTATTTCTATATAAATACTTTAAATTGTAAATGGCTGATGGGAATATGTAAAATTTACTGAAAGAATCTAGTAATCCAAATTATTGTTTACATTGACCACATGTATATAAATGTAAAGATGTTATTGTGTGAATAATAAAAGTAAAAAAAAATGTGATGTTATATTTGTTTTTGATTTTATTGTAGTACACAATAAAAAAATTAAAAATTGTTTAATAAACTAATTTGAAAACATCTATGTTGCATAATTTTTTATTATTAAAATACAGTAATGAACAAATGTATACAAATGTGCTGCACACTGACCAATTTTATATGTATTGTTACTACTCCAGTCAATCTAAAATCATAGAAGCTGCAGGACACTAGCAAAAATTATTTTACTATTCCTACTACACTCAAGGTAATACCATAAAATGTGGTGGAGACTAACCAATGTATTTTTATTAATCCAACTCCAGTGTTGGTAATATTACTGATGGTGCTGGACACCAACCAATTAATAATTAGAATTCCAACTCCACTCTAGCTACTGTCTGGAAACATGCTAATACATAAATTGTTTTTATCTAAATAAAGTGTACTAATGTAAAGTTATAATAATATCTATTTTCGTGTGATAAATTTAATGTATCACTGTTAAGTTAAACTATACATCAGCACTCTAAAATACCCAAAACTGACCCAGAACACTACAAATACCCCTTTATCAACAAACTGAAAACTGACCCTGAACCCTACAAATACCCCTTTACCCACAAACTGAAAACTGACCCTGAACCCTACAAATACCCCTTTACCAACAAACTGAAAACTGACCCTGAACCCTACAAATACCCCTTTACCCACAAACTAAAAACTGACCCAGAACCCTACAAATACTCCTTTACCCACAAACTGAAAACTGACCCTGAACCCTACAAATACCCCTTTACCCACAAACTAAAAACTGACCCTGAACCCTACAAATACTCCTTTCCCAACAAACTGAAAACTGACCCTGAACCCTACAAATACTCCTTTCCCAACAAACTGAAAACTGACCCTGAACTCTACAAATACCCCTTTACCCACAAACTGAAAACTGACCCTGAACCCTACAAATACCCCTACAACCACAAACTGAAAACTGACCCTGAACCCTACAAATACTCCTTTCCCAACAAACTGAAAACTGACCCTGAACCCTACAAATACCCCTACACCCACAAACTGAAAACTGACCCTGAACCCTACAAATACTCCTTTCCCAACAAACTGAAAACTGACACAGAACCCTACAAATACCCCTTTACCCACAAACTGAAAACTAACCCTGAACACTACAAATACCCCTTTACCCACAAACTGAAAACTGACCCTGAACCCTACAAATAGCCCTTCACCCACAAACTGAAAACTGACCCTGAACCCTACAAATACTCCTTTTCCCAAAAACTGAAAACTGACCCTGAACTCTACAAATAGCCCTTTACACAAGAACAGAAAACTGACCCTCAACCTCAAAAATACCCATTTACCCACAAACTTAAAAATTTCCCAAATCCCACTAAATACACCTTCACTCACGACTACCAAAATTACCCTGAACCCTAAACAATTAACCTATAACAAAAACTATGAAACTAAGCCAGAACACTATAAATAATAATGAACACAACATTAAATATAAATATATAAAAAAAACAAATATTTTTCAAAAAACTATTATAAAATATATTATCACATTAGCTATAATAATAATTTAGATTAATTAATATTGTTTAATTTCAATTAATTAATTAACATCAACATTAATTAACACATTACATTTAAATGTATACAATTAATGTAATTAAGTCATTATTATAAATTAATTACCAATTAATTTATTTAAATGATATGCAATATATTAATTACATCATTAACTAATTATAATTAATGTGTTAGCAATTAATAAATGTAAATAATATACTAATTCTTAATACAATAAATCACTAATTATTATTAATTAATAACCAATGTATCAATGAAAATCATATACAAAATATTTTTTAAAATATTAATTATTAATAATCAATTAATCAATTAATCAATTAAATTATATGCTAATTAATCAATTAAACAATTAACTAATTAATATTAATTAATTACCAATTACAATCTAATTAAAACAATTAGCACACATATATTAACTAATTAATTATTATTAAATTACTTCCCACCCTATTCCCCTATAAACCCACAACCCGCTCCTAAACATTAATACAATAAATCACTAATTATTAATAATTAATAACCAATGTATCAATGAAAATCATATACAATTTTTTTTTTAAAATATTAATTATTAATAATCAATTAATCAATTAATCAATTAAATTATATGCTAATTAATCAATTAAACAATTAACTAATTAATATTAATTAATTACCAATTACAATCTAATTAAAACAATTACCACACATATATTAACTAATTAATTATTATTAAATTACTTCCCACCCTATTCCCCTATAAACCCACAACCCGCTCCTAAACATTTGGTACTATTTATTTATATATTATATATATATTATTTTATAAAATCAATATTTTCTAACATTTTCTCGATATTTTTTACTTTCACTATATTTCGATATTTTGTCTAGTCGATATTTTTAAGTCGATATTTTTGTATTCGATATTTTTGGGTCATTTTTGCAGTCGATATTTTTTTCAACGATATTCCTATAGTCGATATTTTGTTAATGTCGATATTTTTCCGTCGATATTTTGTCCATTCGATATTATGTAGTCGATATTATGTCCAGTTACCGTGAAAGGGATCACCATTGGTGCGACAATTGAGTTACTGGATGATGTTACTAACTGTTACTGTTCTGCATCTCTGTATCAGTCTGCCTCCATCAGCCAGCCTCGTGCTGTTACATAGGTGAATGGGTTCTGAAGGTGGAATGATGAATGGGTAGGATTCCATGTTGAGGCAGTTGGTGTCTGGTAGACTGAGCGAAGGATGCAGGATGGTACGGGGCTTCTGCAATGCCAACAGCTTCAGTGTGGATCTTTACAAGCAGGCATCACAATTATGTCATATTGATAGTTAGTACCCTTGGACACATCAGAGTACTACCTTAAGCACTGCACACTGTACATATGTCCAAGAACAGGTCGTGCAGAAAATGTAGCCTCTGTGTGTCTTTTTAGCTGAGCAGTACCCTTTCTGTGTACCACGCTGCAGTGCATATTAATTTATTCAAATACACCTTCTATCCACCTTGTGACTCAAATGCCATGCATTACAATAGGGTATGAAGTCAACCTTTCCAGGAAAGTTGATCATCTCAGAGATCCAGGGAAATATTATTCCGTGCTATGTGAAATGCAGATGGTGGGAGTGAATGTTATGAGAGCTGACAGTATTGTATGAATCACAGTGAGCCTTAAAGAGAGAAATCTGGGAGACTCAACTAGGAAGTGTCTATGCAGTGAGGCACTCACGCAAGCATATGCAGTCGCACACATACACATGCACACACACAGACTTGATTTTGATAATGTCAATAAAACATCTTACTGTGCTATAAGAAATGCATGATGTAATGCAATAAAAAAGTGTCTTTGGAGCTCCATATTCAGGAGTGGCAGTATTGGCAGTTGTCAGCAACAGTAGGTGCATCCCCATGTACTGATAACATAGCAAAAGAAACAGGTCAACATGATTTTGAAAGTGCCCTATGTCCCTCTGTCTTTACTATAACAAAGTTACCCTGGCCTTTAAATGCAAAACCCATCGGACAGAACAGTCTTTTTAGCCTCTGTATGTGTCTGTTCCAGGTTGCTGTGGATGTTCATCTACTGATGTAGCAGTGGTGCTTAGAGCCCATGGATGGGGACACAGTCATGTATGATTCAACTAGAAGAGCACAGTTGGCCTTTGACTTTTTGCTGACACTTCACTAGGGTCCAGGAAGGATGCATTTTACTGCAAACACAGAAATCATTTTGCATCTGTAATAAAATGAAATTAAAAAGCAACCAATACACTATGCCATGCAGCACTAGAACTGAGGAAAACAAAAGATGATTAATGGAATTCTTTGAATTATTCTTGGCCCCTGGTTATTGCTTAGAGCTTCGCCCAGTCCATTATTTATTTTCCAACTATGGGAAAATCTGCCTTTGTCCTGCTCCCATCGGAAAAGCTCAACCCACGCTGCCAAGCCAGGTGTCCCTAAACAGGAACATAAGTTACCCCAGTTTGGGCCTCATCAGTAGGGGGCACCTTTAGGCTTATGACACAGTTAGCACAGAACCCATGCATGGGCATGCCCTTGTCACTGAGGGTATCACAACTGAGGAATGCCTAAATTATTCTAAGCCACTGGTAATGCTTGGGCCACAGTATGCCCAGACATGGGTCTTGTGCTCACTGTGCCATGGGACTTAAGCTATACCTCACTAACAAGACCTTGTCTGTTTTGGGTTGCTTGTTTTCCAATCGGGATTAGACCTGCCCTGGAAGTTTGAGCTAGACTGTTCCTTTAGGAGCAAGGACGAAGATGGAAGGCTGGGATGCAGTCTCAAGTGATTGCCAGTGGCTGAGGTTGATCCAAGCATTTCTTCCATGTTTGTTGAACTACATGTCCTAAGTGGGATGGGTATGCCCACATAGGGTCCCATGCTCACTAAGAAAACTTGGCCTGACAGTTCACAATGCACTGTTTCTATTGGGACAGGACCCAGACGGATTTGAATATCGCTGAGCTCTGTCTAGAGGGGCACATTGAGCACAAAAGGATTAGTAAATATCTGGCTACAATTGATTGCCAGTAACTGCGATTAAGTCTAGCATTCCTTCGATCACTTTGTTGAAGTTAAGAAGTTGGCTAACCACTTTGTGGACAGACCACCAGAGCCCCAATGAGGGTGTTAATGCACTTTTAGTAGCATTTATTTATGGGTTTCTATAGCGCTGGAATCGACTCCAACCGGAGTATCTCTGCGCTGTGATACCAGATAGAGTCCAACACTATGCAGATGAGAGAATGGGTCTAGATTTTATCGGTGAATAGCAGAGTTTTGAGTTGCTTCCTAAACTTTAAATGATCTGTGCAGAGCCTAAGGGTCAGGGGCAGTTTGTTCCACAGTATGGGCCCCGCAACAGATAGGGCTTTCCCTCCATGTCTAGTTTTTTTTACACGAGGTACAGCCAGCAGAAAATTCTCACTGGATCTCAACGATCTGGAGGGAGTATAGAAGGTAAATTTCTGCTCCAGATATGTAGGGCCATTTCCATTCAGGCATTTGTGAATGATACAACATATCTTGAACTTGGCTCTTTGTCTAATGCTCAACCAGTGTAGTTTCTGCAGCAGAGGTTTTGATGCTGTTCTAGGGGGAGCATTTAGAACAAGGCGGGCTGCCGTGTTCTGGACCACCTGAAGCCTGTCTAGAACTCCTTCAGCATTACTTTTTCTCACTTGTATTGCTTGTATCCTTGATGAGTGTGTGTGTGTGGTCAGGCTGGTTTACTAGTAATGACATGACTTGGATGATAGTTATCATTTAGAATAGTGCATTATACAATCTAAGTCGGAGCACCCAGAAATCCAAACACATGTACCTGGGTACAAAGACATATTAGCATAATTATGTTGTCCAGGGTGAGTCACTAAACTTAATTCATCTCTCAATTTGGAATTAAAGCCAGCCCATGATGAGTTTGCCTCAGCCAAAAATGTAACTTGTTGACGCTCAGGCTACTAAGTGCATGATATTATTACGTATATGTATACAAAAAGTTGGATTCAAAATAAGATTGAGAATAAGTGCAAAAAATCGCACGAATCTTAGATTCACTAAAACGACACGGATACTCTTCACTAGATTGTGCTCATACACCAAGACAGTATACTTTTAATTTCTTTGCTAAATCAATGAAACTGGTCATAAAATGGACCCACTGCTCTGTTACATCCACAAGTAGTCCTGCACAGCAGGATTCCTTCTCAAGAGTAGTAGGGAACTGCCAAGTATTTACTAGTTTCTCACGAACCACCATGCAAAATAACCAACGCAAAATGTTGTGCATCAAATGGCCATATAGTCCCTGTTTAGTCACAATTTTCAAATATTCTGAAATGACTCCAGGTCAAGTCAACCAAGAAGCTTTTGTGGCTATGATTTAAAAGCACCCAAGACAATTTCCGATCAACAGATGATAGATAGTTGATTAACATTAGACAATGCTGTTGCGTTTTTCAAATAGAACAACTGCAGTCAAGCCCAGAGGTGCAATTTATTTAAAGATCTAAAGCACTATTCATTGTCTAGCTGTGACCCGAAATTAAAACTTTTAAGCTATGCTTCAACAGTTTCTACTACCAGCTCCCCCGTTGCTCAGAACACCCCAGCTATCCTGCTGAGAGACTTCTTGATGCCTTTCTGATGGGGTCCCTCATCTTTGAACAAATGTGCCTGTGCTACACAATTTCCTGCACCAAAATAGGAACATGTGACGTTTTCACAGCAGCACCTTCCAACAGCATTCATCACCAAAATGCTTGTGCTGAAGTGAGACTGGTAATTGAAACCAGTGAAACTAGAAGTGGCAAGTGATGTTTACAGAGCTTAAAAAAACAGCAAAGACATTAGGATATGTAGGAATTGAATATACATTGAGATTATTGTAACATTGAAAATACTGATGCATGTTTTAAGCTACACATCACCCAGATTTAAACTCAAGTACAAGTTAACTCTTGCAGATACAAAGCCTTGCATTGGGCCCTCCACAGAAATCCTGCAATCTAGCGTGATATTCAATGGTAAATTCTGATTAATTTTCCTTGTGAGTTTAAACTTCAACTCTAATGGACTGACTTAATCTTCCATCTCTGGCATTTTAATAAAACAAGGTGCTTAATGGTAATACATGTTTTTAGAATGCTTATTATTGACCGAAATTTGGATAATGTAACACATTTTATCTATAGCTACCAGATTACATAGATAGAACTGCTGGCTGTGCAATTTAGACCGCCATTTTGGACATTTTGAAATGACCTACAGATTTGTGCACTCCTCTAACTGCACAAAAGGTAGTTCAATTGTGTATCAGCATCACTGTAATTGCACCTGTGGAATCTCTGTAATTCAGCCCCTATTGTTTCTTTCCAACTGCAACCACGTGCATTAATGTTGACAACTAACAAGCAGCGTCACCAGAGCTTTACATTAATCAGTGCTGCACATAAACGGTCGACTCTAGGCAAGAAAGCACCCTCGTCAATCAATTTATCTCAAAGCAAACAGCAGCCAAAAAGCTATCTCAGCTGTACGACAACTAAAGAATTATTTGAGGCCCTATTTGGCAGCATGGGAGAGCAAAGACAATCCTTTGCTACTCCAAGATATGAAAAATGAAGACCATTTTATATTCAGCATATTCTCTGTTGGCATTTCTCTCCTAGCTCCCCAAGAAAACAAAATCTTTTCACATATTAAAAAAGATGAGCCATTTGTTATTTTATTTCTTCAGACATCCGCTACAGTCCAATTATTTTCTACTGCCTCCTGACAAAGTGGTGATGTCACCAGTGACAGCTTAATCAGCCTATGTTTCATGAGTCTTACAAGCGCTGCAGAACGGCGAGGCATTTATTAGATTTCATACAGTGACTGCTGCAGCGGCAGGGCGGTGCTGTGCAGGCCTCCGCTGATGGCCTTTGACAGTTCTTTTCAGGGGAAGGCAGTGGAGCTGATAATCGACACATCCAGTTAGTTCAAATTTTGTTCATGCCTTATGATTAACAACTGAATTTATGACAGGATAGATTATTCCTTGACATCTACCACCGTCTATTTTTCTCTTGAAGTATTTAAAATAGGAGAACTGCATTTGAGTATGTTTTCATCTCACCTCATCACATCTATATTTTTACCCAGACTGATAGTCCATTGATATCAATGCACTTATAGGTACGCAATCAAACTTTAAAAACATTCAAGTTACAAAAGAACACCTCAACATTGTTGTCGATTGTCTTAATAATGCAAAAATTATCTTGTTCCTTATGCTCAGAAATGCGTTTTCCGTAGAACTGTTTCCCGTTACATCACTGAAAATATAGACGAGGCAATCAAATAATTGCAGTAGACATTTTGAAAGAATGTGCTTATTTCCTCTGGAAATTGCTCTGACCAGAGGTTTGCAGAGCTAACGTTGGATCACATTAGGAGACATATTTACAAAACAATGGCACAGCACGGTGCTGCAAGCAATTTTGCTGAGCCGAACTACGTCATTGTCTAAGTTTAGGAATGCGTAATATTTAAAAGAACACAGCACATTCCTGTACTCACCCATGTGCCGGCGCAGAAACAGCAGCTGTGCGCCAACGCAGACAATGGTGCAAGGGAGCTTGCGTTGGGAGGATGATTGTAGTTGTGCAGAAAGTGACACCTTCATGCACAAAAACAACACAAATAGTGTTTTACTCATTCTATGAGTGCTGAAGAATGCAGCACTCATAGAAAGAGCAAAACAAGAGAAGAATTAAAAGCTTTTCGATTTGTGTCACCCCTACGCCTCACGGAGGCGCAAGCTTTTGGCACTGCCTTAGAATTATGATTCTTTGTAAATCTGTCAAAAAGCCATGGGTGTTGGTGTTGCTGGGAACACCCACAGCAACACCCATTGCAGGCCCCTTTTATGCAGAAAACTGCATCAAAGGGAATGATATTCCCAATGCCACATTAAGCCTTAGCGCTGCCTTTTAAATATGGAGCAGGGCACAACACCACCGGAGCGTTGACAAAAGTGACTCTCTGGTGACACTGGGCCCTTGTAAATGAGGCCATAGGTATTCACAACTTGAATAATATCTTTTATATTATAAACGTATTGCACGGTAATTGGTCATTTACTTTTTTTTTGGTGTGTTGATACTTCGACACAGACATTGTAGAACAATGTATAAAATGATAGATCGCCTTGTGCAGAAGCTACCCATGCACAGTTTGTACAAACTAAATGGTATAGTGTGGACAGAAGTGTTTTTTGTAGGGTTGAAAAGCAAAGGAACAAAGGGGCATATTATCAAGGGATTTATCTCTGCTTTTTTGGCTTTAAAAGCCAAGAAAGCGGAGATAAAATTATCTCCCTATCAGCAACAGGGTGCTAACACGCAAATTCGCATGTTAGCACCCTTTCTCTCTACGCTTCCCCTTGCTTCTCTAATGAGATGCAAAGGGGGCGTTCCAGAGAAAAATAATAGGAGAAATGCTGTTAAGCGACATTTCTCCTATTATCAAGGATTTCGCTAACCCTGTTAGTGATAAAAAAAGCAGCGCTAACTATGGTTAGCACTGCTTTTTTTACACATGGTATTTTCCTGACTTAGCCATGATATCCTATGGAAGGTGGATATCATGGCTAAGTTTGTGAGCCCCTATCATCAAGCTAACTCCAAACTTTGAGAGATTATCGTTGGTTTTCCAGCGATAATCTCTCATTTGGCAGTTAGCGCGAGGATTTTTATCACTTCTGAGATAAACCTTGCTAATAGCAAGTTATCTCTGCGATAATTTCTGGCAATGCTTAGCGTTAAAAAATTCCTTGCTAAGCCTCGTTAGCGATAAATATTGCTAATCATTGGTAATATACCCCAATATTTGAAGGCAAATCAGAGGAAAAGGTTGATGATTTCTCCTTGAAAAAAATGCATTTTCCTCCCAGAGCACGAACAACATGTGTCATATTGATGTTATGTACGCTAGGACCCTCTTGGTTCTTGGTGGATTGTGAACAGGAACTACGTAATATGTAGTAAGGTGAAAGGCATGGTTATTGGGAAGTATGATGTAATGCACAGTGTGTGAATGTATGCTGATACTCCAGGGCTAGGGAAGACACTACAACTTCAGACGAATAGGGAGTTCATGCCTGAAGAAAACAAGACTGCTCTTCCTGAGAGTTTGCCACAGTACAGCAAGCTGCTTGTGTGTGCAATGTGTGCCCAAGTCGTATCAAAGCAGTCTGTGACTGGCATATGTAGAGTCCTGCTCCAGCCTGCACATGGCCACAGAAGAAATTAAAGGCCCTGCAGAGGAGCATATTCAAAACTCCCACCAAAACTGTGGATGGGGTGGTAAACAGAGACACTGTACTGCACTCTGAATACAGTGCAATTAGTCAGATAAAGCATGAAACAATGACAGTGACAACAAGGTATGCGAAACAGAGAACGTGCTCACCATCACAGGTGCTTGAAGCATTCTTTGGCCCAGGTTCAAGCACTAGGTTGGTGCTTGCAGAAGTTGTTGGTACCAAACTGCACGTCGAAAGCTGTTTGAACAATACATGCTGTCAGTGATGTTGGAAGGGAGCATGAAATACAATGCAGTCATATTCCTGTAGGCACCACTGTGTTTCAACACTTCTAACACTTCTCCCACTAGTGCCAATGCAGCTTTTAGATGCCATGCCCTAGGCACACACCTTAGCACCATAGTGCTAGGGTGCATGCCTGAGTCTACCATAAGCTTTGTACAGGCAAGTTATCCTTCCCGTACAAAATACTATGCATATACACACCCTAGAGCTTTTTCTACTCTGTATGTGTGCTGCATAGTGCAGTCAGAATACAAAGAAGAAATTAAAATATTTTCCTTGTAAGGCCTATTTCCAGAGACGTACATTTTTGGTGATAAACTCAATCTACTAATGTCAGTATATAGGGTTTAGTACCATAAAGCATAGGTGGTTGCTTTGGAACACCCATGTACCACCTATGTAATTTCTCCTTGACGCAAAGTAATGCAAAGCAGATTTATGCACTGCTTTGTGTTACTTTCGCATACAAACCAACGCTAATATCTATTACCATTGGGTTTTTAATCCCCAAAAAGATTTAGCTTTGGGTTAGCGTTACAAAAGTAATGCTAATGTGACGCTAAACCTGTGTTCATCTCGGCCCCGGTCAGGTTCCGAGCAATTGCAAAGCCACAGGTTGTTCAGAGTGACAACACAACACAAAAATACATTGGTGCAAGCCACCATTCATGTCGTTTAAGGGACTTTGTTTTGCCGCTTCTGCTGACATGGGCTTGATATCCCTCAACTACAACCTCTGTGCTCAATCTGAGACCATGGTTCAATTCATATCATTGTTGCAAGACCTGCAAAAACTCAAGAAAATCAAAGTACAGCTTCATATCAATAAAAACATTCACCCTGTTGCTCTGCGGCAACATAGATTTAATTTTCATCTACAAAAAGTTGTAGAGAAAGCATTGGAATCACTCTTGAAAACATAACATATATATATTTTTTAATGATTATGCTTCATTGAAAATATGACATTGAACACTCCACAGGCCCCACGCAATGGAATTCACTCATAGTGCTAGTACCAGAAAAGGACAGTAGCAGAACAGTGTGCATATGCGTTGATATGCTCTTGGCAAACAAAGCCATTGAAAGGGAGAGACACTTATGTCCACATATAGCAGACAAGATCATGTAATTGAATGGAGCCACAGTGTTTTCCCATTTTGCCCTGAATAAAGGATACCATCAACTCGAATTGGATTAGAACTGCAGGTACATAATCACCTTTTGAATGAATGAATGAATGAAAGTGAATTTTATAAAGCGCGGACTTAGCCCAAGGGCGTCAAGGCGCTAAAGCGGATTATGCATGAGGAAGAAAAAGTGTTAGGCTGCAGACTGAGAGAAAAGCCATGTCTTCAAAGCTTTATGGAACAGCAAATGTGAGGGAAGACCAGAAAGATCATTGGGGAGGGAGTTCCAAAGTTTGGCGGCAACTGTAGAGAAAGCATGGCCTCCCCACCCGACCTTCCTGAACCTTGGCACTATAAGCAGATTCTTATCTGCTGACCTAAGCTTCCTAGAGGGAGTATTGCGATGTAAAATTGTCTTGATACCCTCAGGACCAGTACCAAAAAATGCCTTATGAACTAGGCATAGGGTTTCAAAGAGAATCCTGCGATCAATGGGAAGTCAATGTTACGCCCTAAGAGAGGTAGAGATGGAATGGAATTTAGGCAGATTCATCACGAGCCTGGCCCCAGCGTTCTGCACTAGCTGCAGCTGTTGAATCAGACCTCTGTTAATACCCAGATAAAGGGCGTTACAGTAGTCCAATCTGGACATCACAAGGGCGGCCACTGCCTGTTTACGGGAGTCAGATGAAAGATAGCATTAAATGTTCTTTAAAGTTATGATAATCCCGAAACAGGTGGAAACTGTCCTACTCACCTGCCTACTCATGGTGAGAGAATTATCCACCAGAATGCCAAGATTTTTTCCAAGTGGGACAGGGCAGGGACAAGCGCCCAAAGAATCTGGCCACCAATTGCTAGACAAGATATCCGATCTGCTGCCAAAAATCAGCACTTCAGTCTTCTCACCGTTCAACTTGAGAAAATTTGTACTCATACAAGAAGCAACTGCTTCCATGCAGCGCCTGAAGTTAAAAGCCGAATGTCTAATATTATGGGTAATTGTCACCATAATTTGAGTATCATCTGCGTAGGATAAAACTTCCAACCCAAACGATCTCACGACTTTGGCAAGCAGAGCCACATAATTGTTAAAAAGCGTTGGACTCAGGGAGGAGCCCTGAGGGACGCCACACACCATGGTCTTGGGGGCAGAGAAAAAAGGCCCAAGGCTCACCATCTGAGTCCGATCGTTCAGAAAGGAAGCAAGAAGCCCCAGGGCTGTACCCCGATCCCTATCTCCCTGAGGCGCTCAACTAGCCTCAAGGGGGACAGGGTATCAAAAGCTGCTGTGAGGTCGAGAAGAATCAGCAGAGTGGTAAGACCTGCATCCACCTGCATCTGGATGTTATTGAAAACCACGGTGAGAGATGTTTCCGTACTATGCTAGCTTCTAAAGCCATGTTGTGAATCATCCAGCAATTGATGGTTACTGAGATATGAAGAAAGATGAAAATTAAGACGCCTTTCGAGAATCTTTGCCGGGAACGGGAGCAACGAAATCGGACAATAGTTCTTAAACTCCGCAGGATCAAGGGAAGGCTTCTTCAACAAAGGCTTTACCACTGCCGTCTTCCAGGACAAAGGGTGCTGTCCCTCAGAGATAGCCACATTCAAAACGGTAGTGAGAAGTGGAGTGACTACGTCTCAACAGCGTTTCTGGACATGTTGGTTTGTTCAGATATAAGAAACAGAGTATTGGAGTATCTTCAGCTGCTCAGATATTTCAGGATGTTATCTACAGAGTATTCCAATATGTTACACATGCTTTTAATCATAGTGATGACATACTGGCTCTTGGGAGATCAAGGATAGAACACAACAAAGCCCAAGTGTGCCAGTAACTTGCTGATGTAGGTCTCACTCTTAATGCTGCAAAATGTGAGTTTCCTAAAACCAAACTCAAGTTTCTTTTCTGCACACATTCTCTGATGGGGGATGACAGCACTGTAATCCACTTGACCCCCCCCTCCCCCAGGATGTTACCATGATGCAATCTTTTCTAGGCATGGTCAGCTATTGCTCAAGATACGATTGCAACTTTGCTACAGTGAGTGTCCCATTCAGAGACCTAGTAGTCACAAAACAATGTGGTAACCCAACCTGAAAGACCTGGGTAACATATGATACACACAAACAATGGTCCTATCAGAAAAAGCAACAAGAAGCATGGGGGAACTGAATATATCAAAAGATCTCCTACCACTATATGGAAAAGAAGAGAAACAGTCTTGTATATTCAATCCACAGTTACGAGGTTAGGGCAGCATACAATATTTCAAAAACAGAAGAGACATACCTATAATTGCATTTCTGAAAGTTTAGTTACATATAAGTCAGTCTCAAAGAACATTCTATGGTATTTGTCTGTACCATTGAGAGACCTGACAAGATGAGATGTCCAATTTCAGTGGAGCCCTGAATGCAACCTTAATGTCAAAGAAATTAAACATGCGATTAAAAATGTAATAAATGGTCTATTGTGACCCCAAGTTACATACCAATATAATGGTTGCTGCTAGCTTGGTAGGACTAGGGGCTTGCTTAGCACAATGCCCATCTGAATGCTCAGAGACACATTGTAGCCTATGCCAGTTGAAGCCTGTCTGAAACAGAAGTGTCAACTCTCAGATTGAGAAGGAGGGTCTGGCTGTGGTGTGGGCCTACAAACATTTCCATGTGTTCATCTACAGAAAACAGTTTACTGTAGTCACAGACCACCAGGAGTTGCTCATAACATTTGGAAACCAGAAGGCTAAGATGCTCCCTTGCATTGAGAGGTGGGGGTTAAGACTTCAAGAGTATGACTATGAGATTGTGCTAAACCTGTGAACGATCAATACACAGCAGATTACTTCTCATGAGTGCTGCTACATTGTCACATTTGACATTGAAGACAGCTGAAGTGTATTTCAATTTTATCATGAGATCTAGCACATGGATCTAGCACACCCACCGCCAGCTCTGTCTGTGGAACAATTCACTGCTGTCACCAATGCGGGTAAAGACATGACCATAATAAGAACTTATTACCATTCAAATATGGAGAAGTACCCAGCCCTTTTTGGAGTTGGCAATCACCCAGGATGGAATAATGCTGAGAGGCTTGAGAAAAGGTCTGAGACAGCGGGTCATCAAGCTATCCAATGAAGGGCACCATGGTATCATAGCCACCAAAAGAGCCCTACAAGATGGAGTGTGGTTCCCTCAGCTAGATGAGCGAGTCATGAGGGAGCTGAAGACATGCCACAATTACAACTGTATGTCCCTAAAGTGATGCAGCACACACTGACACCATCTCATGGTTATGATAGATGAATGTGTGCGTTTTCCTTTCACGGAAGACCTATCTTCCACAACCCATGATGTTAGACTTGGCATCCTAGATGTGGTTTTTCCTCACTTTTTGCCTCTACTGCCTGTATTTACATGGTATGCTGGATCTTGTTTTGCTGGCTCAGATGCTTTGGCCACTTTGCCACTGCTGATCAATGTCAAAGTGCAAGTGCTCCCTGTATAAATTGTTGTAATTGGTTATCCATGATTGGCATATTTGATTAACTGGTAAGTCCCTAGTAAAATGCACTGAGTATGCCATGGCATGTAAATCAAATGCTACTAGTGGGCCTGCAATACAGATTGTGTCACCCACATGAGGAGACTTGTAAAGATATCTCAGACCTGCCACTGCAGTGTCTGTGTACTGATTTAAACTGCCATGTTGACCTGGCAAGTGCACCCACTTGCCGGGCTCCCAACTTCCCTTTTCTTACATGTAAGGCAACCCTCAGTTAGACCCAAGGTCTCCCCCATGGGCAGGGTGCAGCTGAGGTAAATGGTAGGACATATGCTGGTGTGTTTTAAATGTCCTGATAGTGAAAGACTGCCAAATTTGTTTTTCACTATTGAAAGGTTATCTCCCCGATTGGCTAATATGAAAGGTATGTTGTTACATCTTAAAAGTATAACTTTCCATTGGACCATATAGAGAAATGCAGTTTAGGCTCTATGAATTCAGAATTTATGTTGTTTAAATTGTGTGTTTGAAAATGCCACTTTTAGAAAGCAGGCATTTTCTTGTTTACCCATTCTGTGTGCCTCGGCTATTTTGACTGCCTGGTTTTGGAGTGACAGGGCGTGGGGATGTAGATTCACTGGAGACAGCCACAAGGGGGGTTGATGTGTGCCCTGCCTTTCCTGAGCTAAATAGACATTTGCGCAATAAAGAGTGGCCAGAGGAGGTTCTCTGGTACCTGAATAGGCTGTGTATCCTTTGCATAATGATGTCTCCACCCCCTGCATTCATGCTGCGATAGAGAGGACAGAACTGGTTTGGACTGGTCTCAGAGACCTTGCCACAAAAAGAACATAGACAAAATTGAGTATAAGTATTGAACTTGAACCCCAGAGAATTAAATTACTTCTGGACACACCAACGCCTCACCTCCATGATGCTGTGCATCGTCCATAGACTTTGTTTGCAAGGTACTGTTGCTTGAGGGCCCATGTGACTCCATGCCCGACACCGGAACCGTACTTTGGATTTTTGAGTGTCACAAAGTTGTAATAGCCCCAGTTGGAGCTCTTTTGCTTCTACAAGTGTATATGTCCATTTGTGGTGTTTTCACTGTGTTACTGTATTTTTGAGTACAAATAATTAACACATTCCCTTTAGGCTAAGCCTGTCTGCTCATGCCAAGCTACCAAGGAGGTGAGCAAGGGTTATCTAAAGTGTGTATCCCCCTTACCCTGACTAGAAGCACGGGTCCCTACTTGGACAAAGGTACCTACCTCAGCCAATTAAAGACCCCCATTTTTTACATATGACAAAGTCATTGAATGACTAGATGCCATCTTTGCAATGTGTGGAATCTCCGAAATCCTCAAATCTGAAAATGGCCAGCCCATTAACAGCAAAGAGTTCAAAGAATTTCTTGTCCAACTCAATGTCAAACAGCAAAAGAGTACACCCCTCTGGCCCCAAGCAAAGGGTGCAGTTGAACACTTCATGGGCACCCTCAAGAGGGTCATTCGACGAGTGTCCATCGAGTGAATCGATCTGAACCAAGCCAAGTGCCTATCCATCAACTCCTCAATCCACTACTGGTCAGAGTCCAGCTATTTTGGTATCTGGGAGAGCCATCAGAATAATAGTACTTTAATTATACCCTGGATTGATCAGTGAATTCTGACAAGGTTTGAGACACCAACACAACTCAGAAAAGGAAACTAAAAACGTAGGCAGACCAACATCACCGTGCCCAGGAGACAGTCTTTGACAAAGGAGACTGGGCACTGGTTAAACAGAACCAAAAACAGAAAATGGACACTCCTTTTGCCGCTTACCCTTTACAGGTTGTGACATGCAAGGGACATATGGTGACAGCACATCACTCAGGACAATCCATTACTTGAGACACATCACATTTCAAACACCTAACGCAACAATTGTGGAGTCCTGAAGCCAAGCATGAGGTCGTGAGGTGTTCTCTCCAGTAAGTCTGGCTCAAGCACCTGAGCCTAATAAGGGAGGACCTCGAACATCTCGGATGGCCTGAGCTGGCCGACAAGTGCAGCACCTCACCAACTAATGAAGGAAACGTGTCTTTAATGTCTGCTATTTTTTATTTAACAAAGGGGGAGATGTAGCATATTGATGCTGTGCGTATTAGGACCCCTGTGGTTCTGGGCAGACTCTGAGCACAAACAACGTAATATGTAGGGGGTGCTTATGCGTGGTTAATGAGAATTATGATGTAATACACAGTTTGTGAGTGTACGCTGAGGAATAAAAAAATGCTTAACTGCAGCTCCCGTGTGGCATAATCCATATACATGCTCCAGGGTGGTCAACACATTATATATACACCATCGTTTAATTTGCAAACAGAAATGGACACTTGGTCCTTTCACTTAATGTTGGATATATTTTCAGAATTGAACAATTCATATCAAGAATATTTCCTATACTGTGTTGTGCTTCAGAGTAAGTAGTTTCTTTTTTCTTTAATATAGCTTTGTTGCTGTTAAGTGATTCTTTCTGTTTTTGCAGCTTTATTACTTGCTACTTTAAAATGTATACACTAGTAGTCGTGCTTTAAAATTATTTCGTTGATTTGTTCTTTGAATAATTGCTCATTTGAACAATGTTATTGCAGTGCCAATAATTTACTTTTAGGCATCTGATTTTTGTCAAATAGAAGCCCACTTTGCGTATTAAGAATTGAATTGTGGGAAATCCATTGCCTTTACAGTTATGATTGGAGGAATTAGTATGCAGGTAAAATGTAATATTTGAGAAGAACATCTTAGTTTCACAGTTTTATGATGTTAGTTTACTGTTCGTGGTATTGCTGGTTAGATATGTTACATATTTTTAAGGAGTGGATTTGTTCCTTGCTAGATGAGAATGAAGTTGTAATTTTACCCACAGCAAAGAACAATGTAGAAAAAATACCCAGTTAGTGTTTCTTCCCATTCCAGTATCTCTTAGTGCTGCCATTAAGTAATTTCCATATAATGCAGTGTACATTCAAACCCCATTGTAGTTCTATGAGTGTATATTTGTTTGGGCAAAAAGTAAAATAGCTGCTCGCAAAATGGAATTTGTTCATTTCCAGGTGCGTTTTGTTTGAAACAATTCGGTACCCGGGTTTTGAGAAAGTGTGATATTGTATCCTGGCCATCTTTGTGATGTATTGATATTTTAAGGATGGTGACCACTTAAGTTGTGAATAGGTGCTCTGGTTTCCAAGGTATCCCCTGCAACGTGGCTAAAACATTATTGAAGATACAAGACGAATGACCTTTGACAAAGGGCTGAAGTTGCATATCTATGTATTCTGATCATAGGGATTCAGCAGAATTAATTCCTGTTATAAAAATATGTCATGAAGGTGGTCTTTGTGACACATACAGTTTGTATAAAAGAAAAGGTAGTCATTTTTAGGTGGGATCAGAAATTAGTTTGCTTCTTCATCTGTTAAAAAAGCCACCAGCTGCCAGTTAGCAATTAATTATTTTAATTGTGTCATTAGGGATTGAATAAGATCTGAGACAAGTGACATGTAGAAGGAACAATAGTTGTTGCCTGGCTGCTGGGATGCACTTTAGCGCCTGGATAACTAATCTGCTGCCCTTTGTTACTGCTTTTGTGATGATGGGTTGGTCCGCTTTAAGTCTTGCAATCCCTATTTTACTTTCTTATTCTGATGTTTGGGATAATCGTTAGATTTTTTGGTGCTATATTTCCAAATGCACTTTTATTTTGTTTACCAGTAGTTACATGTTGATTTGCTGCCTGATATAATTTCCAAAGAATAACACAGGTCTGTTTTCAAATTAGTTGTTGTTCCCATATTGAAAGGAGTCTCTAGAACATTCTCAGGATTTACAATTTATAATTAAAGTTATGTCTCCAATGTAAATTGCCTTCACGTCTGTGTACTTGGTAGATTGGTCCTATGTGGTAGTAGCCTAAGTGCAAAAAAATTAAAGTCACTTGTATTACATACAAAGAGAAGATTGCCTTTCCCAAAGCCCATCTTTAATTGCTATGTCCTTCAGAGATGTAAGAAGTAAAAAAAAAACTGCTAAGAATCTAACAGGTTGATGAGAATAAATAGCGGGTTATCTTACCCTTTTATGAATAAATATCCATATATTATATTATTTGAATAATCTATATTCAATGGTTTAAATTATAACGATGGAAAAATAGTAAAGTCTACCTCAAACCTCCAACCCCTGCATTCTTACCTCAAGTCATGCTGTCTTAGAACCAAAAGGGCATGTGTGGGTTTCTGAGGTGGCCTCTGGCCTGCATACGTAAATACAACAACAGAGGTGCTGTTCTATGTGAAGAAGGTTGATATCTATCTCTGCTCAGTAGCTACAGTGCACCACAACGCTAATAAGGCCGGGCTTGCCCTGAGATGCCTATCTGCGGCCTTCACAAAGTGTTTTTACAGCTTCTGCTTGCTCGATCTCAGCATGTCCCAGAAAGTCAAAGATCACCTCTCTCCCTTCTGTTTGTCTGTACCCAGTTCAAATACACTTTTCTCATCATTTTTAAAAGGACAGGCTGAACTCACATCTAATGATGTCAAAGCAAGAAGTAGCATATTCCATTTTTTCAACTACAACTAAAACTACAAATAATTATAAATAATAAAATAATGCATGCACTAATAGTGTCATTTCCAAATTATACTAATGCAGATGCACTATTGTATGCATGTGCAAACAGTGATAAATGTAACATGCTTATGAAGGAGAAATGTTCACTCAAATAAAGGAATATACAAAACATATGAAATTCAGTGAGGGTACATAAGCAGAAAATGCACAGATCATGTCATTACCAGCTGATCAAAAATAATTAGCTTCAAACTTGATAGGTTACTCTACCTTAATTCTTATGTCAAGGAGACAACCAGAACCACCACATTTCAACAACACTCCCCCATAATCTCACGTCTTTCCTCGCCCCGTCCCAAACAAGACCTCAAGCTAGCAAGCCTGTCAATCTTTAGGCATGGGGTACCCCATCTCATTTTGACTGAAGAAAATGTAAGTATATGCATAAATCTTTACATCCCTAGGCCTACATCCATTGGAATGCCACTAAAGATACAAAACCACATTCATCGCCTTAAAGAAGAACTACCTGAATACGGCGGATTGGGCAGGCTGTTAGGTCTCCCGGAGACCAGCGGCGAGCATACACTCAGCTCCCAAGTGAGTCTACCTTCTGCCGAAGCTGCCTTATTTCTACCAGTAAAGGGTTTGCAACAGACACATACGAATAAACCGTTTGTCTTTCTAATAGGAACCATTCCTCATTGTAGGCATGGGAGGATCATAGGGTGTCTCTTTCCCTATATTCTCCCATCTCCTTCTTTTTTGCGGTCCTGATGAAGGGCTCTGGGATCCACTAGGGACCACTAGATAGCGCAAAACATGTCGACCCCGCACCACTAGACACAATAGCACTTCCACACACGGGTTAAGAGAAGTTTGTTTCTATCCCCACTCTACTAGCAGAACTAGCATCTCCACCCCGTCTTGATTTTAGCTTAACCCTTTGTACCCTCCAATAAATACGTTTGGGTTTCAACTGGTTATTTTATTTACCCTCACCCTCACCACTTGGCCCCACATACCCACATGCACAACTGCGGCACCTCCTAAAAGATCTCCACCAAAGTGCCCTCTATGAGGGCCCATGAGGGACTGCAGCACCACCCCCACGCGGAGCAGTGCCCAATGATGATGCTTCATACTAGCAAGGGTTGGTGAGGGCACAACATACACGGGAGCATAATCCTCTCCACTCGCCCTCTCATTCCTTTTCGGAGACACCTCCTTATGCAACCACCACAGGCTGCACTTTTCTCTATCTTTCCCAGGTACTAGTACCTCCTCTTGTATTTTACGTTGAATAGCTAGCACAAAACGTTCTGATGTCCAGCATAAATAGAATACTTAGAAATCAAGTGCTTCTTAGGTTGGACAAGACTAGATGCAGAAAGTCATGTACCCTCAAAAAATGCTTCTCTAAAATGTGCCAAAGATATGGAATGCGTTTACTGTACATATCAGCTAAGCCACCACAATCACCAACCTTCTGAGGGATCTCAAACAGCAATTTCTAGAGAACAAATGTAATCACCATCAATCATTTGAATATGGACTTTGCTTAAGATCTCATTGTTATTTGCTTGTCTTATCTGTATTGCTTAACTGCCCGTTCCAATTCTCATATTTACACTTGTAGTATGCACTGCCGTGCCTAGGAAAGGCTCTTTGGGTTGTTCTATCAAGAATGAAAATAAATTAAATACATAAAATAAAATGCCAAATTAGTAGTCTGATTTGGCAAGTTCAAATAATTTTCTTTCAACAGACTGGAATGCCTAGTTGCTATACATTTTCATTCCTATTTTCTAATAGTGGATTTTCTTTCTAAACAGGGGCCTGGTGTACAAAAAGGCAGGTCACAAACAGTGGCTCTGCGCTTAGGGGGATGTTGATTTAGAGGGATTACACATCCATACTTACTAATATTCTTTCTTTTTAAAGGGTCGAAATAATATCCTCCTCCCTCCTAATTTTTGAAAAGACAATCCTCTCTAAGGATACTTTCCATGCACAAATTTACAGTGGCTGATACATATGTATTTTTTTAAAGACAGGTATTCTAAAGCACTATGAATCATCACATATAACATTTCTTTTCACTGTAGAGAAGACACAGAATACATTTGGATTACTTTGGAGGAGCTACCACTGCCAAATGAATACGCACATTAATTTGCACTGTCTCCGCTGTCTTTAATTTTCTTTTTAATTGGATATTTCACGGTTAATGGCAACATATTTTCAGGCAAATAAAACTTGAGGAATTCCTGGTAATTCCCTTTAGATATTTAAAAGTTTCCAAATACCTTGGTTGATTTTACAAACTATTTGTTATACACTAGAGTTATGCTAAAGGCGAGTAAAAGCAAGCACAATCATGATATTTCTTTACTCACAGAACTATTAACGAAAATGGATTTATTGGTATGAGGCAACTTCGAAAGCCAAAGCTGTGGAAGACACTGAAACCGCAATTTTACCATCAAATACATTTGATTCCTTACATATTTAACTTAGCATAATGGATTTTTTACTTCAGTTGGTGTGGGCCCTAGCATAATTAATACAAATACAACAGATATCCTATCAGGAAACCCCAGCTGCTTCATAGTACTGCGTCAAATTAATGTCCCATGCAGACATTCTTTACATGATTAATGTTTCGGAAAATTTGAAATGATTCTAATTAAATTGAAAGTTTATGGAATAAATCTGATCTTACTGATCCTACACAATTGTCAAGACCCATCACTGTCAAATTCTATTGTAAAAACGATTCGTTTTCATTTGTAGATTTAAACGTTCTTACACATTTTGGGAATTATTATTCCGATGTATACAATCATTTTTGCAAAATGCAAACTAGGGTTGCACAAATCTAAATCCAATGTTTCTTTCTCATGTGTCTATTTATGTTTAGATCATTCCGGCTGGCTGTTCTATGACTTGTTTTTTTAATTTTACCTTTATTGGAGCAGTTTTGCTTGGATCCCTCGATTGCCAGTCTCTTCACCTGAACTGAATCCACTTATACAATTTCAGCTCTGTAAATGTTTGCGGGGTGAATGAATTCATGATATGTTTCCTGTCCAGTGCTTAAAGAGTTTCATAGCATTTCTGATGTTTTGAAAACATTTCTTGGTTTTGTGACGCATTGTCTGTTCAAAACATTTGCAGGCACATGTTTAGATAGAGTTTCCATTTCTGTGACATTCTTTTGCTTAATTCTTCAGTAATGATGCCAGGCTCCTTATCAGGGTCATGATGTTGCCCTTACTTAGCTAAGAAATGACCCCAGTCATTTAAGAACATGGCGGCGCTGTAAAACAAACATTGACATTTCAGTCGAACTTTGTTTGCTTGGCCAGGGTTTTTCCACAAGACCTCTCTTGACCTCTTGGTTGGCTGGGTTTTATAAACTCTACATAGAGCAAAGAGAGTTGATTAGGCAGAGGTTGGCGAAAAGTGAAGAACTGCAACCGCTTAGACACCTACACCCGCAGGTCAGGAGATCAGGCGGCTCTGAAAAGATTATTCACTTGTCCCTGCTTTCCATCCATTTTAAATTCTTGCTCCATTTGTCCTTTTCCTTGTAAAGCCGGTCTCAGCTTGGTACCTCTTTAAATCTACTTATTGATGTGAAGTTTACAGTAACATCATAATAACAAGCACTGTCGTAGCCATTAGGTCTGGTTTTTGTGTTAAACGGCCTGCAACTCGACTCTGCACGATGCAAGAAAGTGTGCATAAATACAGGAAAGGCTTTGTCAATACGACTGCAATCCTGCGGAGTCGCTACTTTCCCTACAGACAGGCCTATGCCTATAAATCCTATGTGAAGCCTTGCTGCTGCGACTTGAGGAGAAAGAAAGAGCCTACCGGCTCTCACGAGGAGCTAGATTGCATCTTGCCGAGCTAACATGAGAATCTGAGTAGTAGACGTACCAGAAACCCAATGTCACATAGTAGCCCCAGGCCGGACTAGAAACCCAAAGAATCCCTGGCAATTTTTTCATACCAGTCCAGGGGGGATAGGGGAGGGGGGAAAGGGGGGGGGGGACGGGAGGTGGGTTAGTGTGCAAGTGTGAAGCACTGCTGCTTTTGTTGCTGGGGGCGGGGGCGATATTTCAGCCCTGCTGCAAAACCAGCCACTAGTAACAAAACTGGCCCTTACCATTGCAAAACCGGTCCACACACTTCCAGCCTTCTAGGGAAACACTTGATTCCTGCTAAGGCCAGTCTGGCCCTGAGTAGCCCTGGTGGTCAGGAGAAGAAAAGAAATAACTAACATACAGGTTGTTGTGTTGATATGTCACCTCCTTCAACAAGCAGAAGAGCCTGTTCCATCCACACTTTATTTTGTGACTTTAGGGGCCTACAGAGAGTAAAATGGGATTGACTCTGAGCCACAATCACAAGAGGTGTTACAATGTATATGCACAAGAGAGAACAGGAACTTGGATCTATAAAGTAATAACACACATGATCAAAACTAACTTAAGTGACCTGAAAACAAAATGGGATATGAACTTTTATAGGTACCTTGACAATGGAGAATGGGTACACGTTATGATATAGACGCAAAGTTTGAAAAAATGCTCAATTTAAATATACTAATGTCCTACAACACACTTACATAAATCCCCAAAATCTAAATATGATAACCAAGACAATCCACTTGACATGCTCTAGCTCCTAACAAGAACATAATGGGTTTGTAATTCTACATGGAGCTGTCTTGAACTTAGACAACATTCAGAGGGCATAGTGGATCAGCTTGATGCCTCAACAAAGAAAGTCAGACCTGGAGGTTGCCTAGTTGACCACTTCATTTAACGCATATAAACCTGATACTCTCACGTATAGCTAGTTGTCCCCGGCCTGGAAATCTTCAGTAGCCCCTCCTGCTGAACCAATGGAGGAGATGGGTACAAAAGAGGGCTGAAGAAGAAAGCATCGCACTGCATAGGGAAGAAGCTTGTTCCTTAAAGAAAATATAAAACTTGCATGTCAGTGTAATGAAGTAATATTGGTCTTGCTCTCAGAGTAGGATAGTGTATTAGAACAAGTTGATGCTGAGATAGACTCAACTGTATATAGTTTCATGGTATCGGGGGGCAATAAAATAAATGCTCTCAATAATCCTCCATAATTCTCACAGTATGACCTAAAAGATTGAATAGTGAAGGTAAAAGGTCGAACCCACGGCCCTCCATTTTTTAGACTGGGACCTTGCACATGGGGTACGAGTCATGAATCCATATCCTCCAGGCTACGCCCACATCCTTTGGAACATAACCCCTGACTTTACCTCTGGACATCCTGTTTTTCTGCGATTAAAGACCAGGCTGTTGAACTCTTGGTTGGTGAACTGTAGTAAGCATAATTGGGGTTTGCTATAGCAGCCCTTTCTTGACGGGGGAGGCGTGACTTAAGTCTCTGCTGTAGCAGGACAGCCGTGGGCTCTGCTCAGTCAGAGCCTTGTTAGTGAGAGGCCTGGCTTGCTAACACTGGTATGGAAGGCAGGTGCATTGGGCTGCCCACCTGGCATGATTGGGGCGTGGTATGTGCTGATTTCTGGTTCGGGCTAGCCTCCTCTACTGCGAAATGGGAGCGAAGAGGTGTGCTTCGATTGGATTGGAGAAGTGGCTTGAGTCCATGTTACAGCGGGATGGCCGCAGGCTCAGATCCGTTCACTTTGGAGCCCCAGTTTGCACCTGGAACGTCAGGGGTGTGGGAGGGCTGGGTCCTAGTACGAGGACTGGCCTCTTCTGCTAAGGGCATGTGAGGGCCTTTTTGAGATGTACATGGCTGTATTATAGCACTGGACAGTTTTTTGGTACTGTGACAGCTGAGTGGGGTGTGCACTACGATTGGCCGAACGAGTGGAACGGCATTTCCTGCTGCATGGCAATTGGTTGGTGGGAGTCTTGGCAACCAGTCTTTGGGTTCTAATTGGGCAGGTTTACAGGCCAATTAGCTATGATATACAGGACGTGTGCTCCATCTGGCTTCTGACTTGTCATGAATGGGTGAAAGATGTCAGAGAAGTGTAAGCATTTGGAGGAGGTGGTGGCTGCTGGTCCTCCAGCTTCTCCTTCATTAGCTGATGTCCAGAGGATGATTGAGGCCACAGTTTCTGCTGTCTTTCAGGCCAGGGAGGCTGGGGGTCTAAAAAACCGATGTTGGATGACGCTGATACTCCTGTTCCTGACTGTGATTCAGAGGAGGAGGTGAAAGGGCAATGTATTCATGGGCCTGACCTTCGCCGTTTTTGCAACATGTGCAGGATAAAATTTGGGATTTCCTATGCCCTCGCGGGCTGAGGAACCAGAGGATTTCTTTGCCAATTATCAGCATAATTAGCCTAAATGCCTGTCAATCCGTGAGTCATTCCGTAATGTATTGGAAGGGAATGGAGGGATATAGACAAACATGGTTTTCCCCAATTCCATGCTGAACGTTATCCGATACAAGGGTTTTCGGGTGAGTTTCCTGCAGTCGTGAAGGTTGATTCCCTGTTGGCAGGCCCTGCTTCTCAGAGTTTGTGATGTTGGAGGATGCAGTACCTTCGGGTCCTGGGGATAAGAGGGCTGGAGGGGCAATCTGGCTGTTAGGTCTGCGGCTTATACCAGCTATCTGGTTCAGTCACTGTTAAAAAACAGTCAGAGTATCTCGGAGCAGCTGCTTCAGGAGGAATATCCCTCTGAGTCTTTAACTTTGATGGAACAACAGTTGCATTTCTTGTCTGACCTGTCATTTGATTCTCTTAGTGCCTGGGCTGCAGCTGAGGGGACCTCTGTGGTGGCCAGGTGGCAGTTGTGGCTTAAGCCTTGGAAGGCGGAAGCAACACAGAAGAGTGCTCTCATGAAGATTCCCTTCACAGACTCTAAACTGTTTGGGGACCGCTTGGAGGCTATGATTAAAAAAACTGTGGAGGACAATAAGTTGTTGGATCCTGTCCAGTCACCATGAAAAGGCAAGTTTGCTGGCTAAAAGAGGGCTTTTGTTCAGGCGTTTCCGTCTAAAATGGCCACTCAGACCTTTCGTGGTAGGGGACATGGCCAGGGTGTCCCTTTCTTCCATAAATCCTGGGGCCATCATGGAAGTGCTGATGCTGCTGGTCAAGCAAAATCATGACTATCCTGTGTTTCTGTAAGGGGGCCGGTGGGGGGTTGCCTCAGGAATTTTTTGCCAGTCTAGGAGGAATTTGTAAGGGATCAGTGGGTCCTGCAAAATGTCAGGCTGGAGTATCGTATAGAGTTTGTGGCACCTCCTATGTAAGTTTTCTATTCTGCTCCTGTTCCAAGTTTGCCGGTAAAGAGTCAGGCTCTGTTGGCTGGGGTGAAGGACCTGTTGAGCAGGAGGGGCGTTGTGAAGGCCCTGTGGAAAAACAAAGAAAGGGGGCTTACTGTATCCCTTTTCTGATGAGGAAACACAATGGAGATTACCGTCCTGTGTTGGATTTAAAAGCAGTGAATTTGTGCATCCCTCGCAGGTCCTTCAAGATGGAGACGCTCCAGTTGATTCTATTCTTCCTGTCGGTGGGGGACTTTCTCACATATCTGGATCTAATGGAGGTGTTGTGTGTGTGGCAAACATTTCCAGTTTCAGGTCTTGACCTTTGGAGTGTTTGCTTCACTTGAGTGTTTGCCCCTATGGTGGGGTTTCTGCATGCACAGGGGATGCAGTTGTTTCCGTACTTGAATGACTGATTGATTTCTTGCTCTTCTTTCCCTGCAGTCTCCTACAACGGTTTGGGTGGATACTGAACCTGGAGAAGTCCCATTTGCTTCTCACTCAGGAACTGTTGTTCATTGAAGGGGTCTTCGATCCAAAGATGGGGAAGGTGTTCCTTTCCAAACCTCGCAGGGTAACTCTGATGAAAGAACTGATGTTGATTTTGGCCTCTACAGCAGGGCATTGGTTGAGGGTACAGGGGTTTATGACCGCTAATGTCATGATTGTTCCTTGGGCCAGGTTGCACTTATACCCCTTTGTGAATCACATTCTTGACATCTGGTGTCCTGGGTCTCAGGATTATGACCAGTTGATTACAGGGGGTCCGGGTATCTCCCAAGAGTAGCCCTGGTGGTTGGATGTGGGGAATCTCATGAAGCATTCTCAGTTTGTGCTCCAGGACAGTTTGGTTCTGGTGACGGATGCCAGCAAGCTAGGTTGGGGGGCTGTGATGGCTCAGGATTCAGTTCAGGGAGTCTGGTCGGTCCAGGAGGCCCGGAGTCTTCCAACTTGAGGGAGTTAAAGGCCATTCAGCTGGCCCTGATTCATTTTCTCCCTTGGGTCCTTCATCAGGATGTTCTTTTGCAGATGGACAATACTGTGGTGGTGTGCTATGTCAACCATCAGGGGAATGCGAATGTGGCTTCGCTGAATTTGTTAGCTCAAGAGATTTGCCAGTGGCCAGAGATGAATTTGTTATAACAGAGGGGGATTCATCTCCCTGGGGTGTTGAGCTCAGAAGCAGATCAGTCAAACAGACTGTTTCCCTCCCTGTCAAAAATGTGTTTGGACACGAGGGTGCTTGTGGTCCTCATGCCGAAGTTTGTGGTGCCAGAGGTGGACATGTTTGCAACCCAGGAGAAAGCATTAAGGGAGAGGGTTTTCTCTCTGTGCCCGTTGGAGGCAGTTTGGAGGGTGGATGCTCTGTCGTTTCCTTGGGGGCAGGGTTGATGTATGCATTTCCTCTGATTGCTTTGATTCAGAGGGTGATCCTGAAAATCAAGGTGGACAGGGACTTTGTCAGCCTGGTGTTGCCAGTCTGGAGCAGGTGGCCTTGATTCACTCTGTTATGTCAGTTGGCGGTGTTGCCATGCTGGAGGCTTCCAGTAGACCCCTGGATACTGAGGTTTCCAGGGGTGTCTCAGAAATGTCTGGTCAGGTTACAGCTGGCGGGATGGCTGTTGAAAGGTTGCACCTGGTGAGCTGGGTTGTTCTCCTGGGGTGGCTCTATTTATTCCGTAGTCTCGCAATCCGTCTATCCTGAAATCTAATACCAGGTATTGGGTTTCAATTCAGAGCTTGTGTTCTGCCTGGAGCTGGTCTGACTTGACTGTGGATCATGTGAAGGTTTTGGAATTTCTGAAGGATGGTTTTGAGTTGGGTTTGGCTGTCTCCTCTTTGAGGGCTCAGTAGTCCTGACTGTGAGGCGGTAGTGCATTTGGTGGCGAGGCTTTTGCGGAGTTGTTTACTCAAAAATCCTGTGATTAAGGCCTTGACTCCTGGGTGAGATCTCTCGTTGGTCTTGCGGACTTAGAAATCTGCTGTGTTTGAGCCACTGGGGGAGGTGTTGCTGCGGTTTCTGACTATCAAGGTCGTTTCCCTGGTTGCTATTAACTCAGACAGTTCTGTGGGGAAATTGAGCTTGTTGCTGTATTCTGAGCCTTTTCTGAGGTGCTATCCGGATCGGGTGGTTCTCAGGCGTGATCCTGCATTTGTTTCTAAGATTCCCTCCACTTTTCATTGTTCAGAGGAACTGGTGTTTCCTGTGTTGTGTGCGGATATTTAGTCGGAGGAGGAGGTTCTACTGCACCATTTAGATTTCAAGCGGGCCCTTGTGGTGTATTTGGATTGTACCTGCCCAATTTGAAAAGTGGATTCCCTTTTTGTAGCTTTTTGTACAGCGGGTCAGGGTCTGAAGCATTCTGTTGCTACTCTCAGTAGGTGGTTGAAGTGGGCTATTTTAATGGCTTACGAGTCCCGGGGGTGCCGGTGCCTGAGTCTGTGTGGGGTCGCTCTACTCAGGGGATGGCTGCTTCCTGGGCTTGTTTGCAGGGGCCTTTTCTGGCAGAAATGTGCGGGGCTGCCACTTGGAGTTCTCCTCACACATTTATTTCACATTATAGCCTGGTTTATTTATTTAATGTATTTATTTATAAAAATTTTTTATAGCACGATCAAGATCCTGAGGGATAACAGAGCGCTTTACAATATGAAGGGAGGAAGACAACAAATATCAGAGGCAATATCCAGAAAAGAACTGGAGAGAAAGATAATACATTATAGAATACAAATAGGAGGGTAATACAATAAAACAAATATAGGGGGTAAACAAGGGTGAAACACAATGATCAGGGGGATCTGTAACAAAATAACAAAATAAGAACAAAGTCAGCAGGAGAAATGTCAATGAGCCTGTGCGACTAACTCTACTAGGGTATGAATTTGTTCATTAGGAATCTTTTGGCTTCCACTTTGAACGCTGTCAATGAGGAGATTCTGCGAATTTCCGGTGGGAGAGAGTTCCAAATTTTAGGGGTGGCTCCAGAGAAAGCTTGGTGGCAACTTCTCTTTTTCTTAAGGATACAAGGTTTCAGGAGGAGGGAGGAGGCACTTCTTGAGGCTCTTACTCCACAGGAAAAAGTAAGTTTTTCTGCAAGGTACGTAGGAGTATTTAGGTGAAGGGCTTTGTGAGTGAGAACAGCAATCTTTAATTGAATTTGTGCTTCGAAGGGCAGCCAATTGAGGGATATAAGGACTGGTGATATATGATCTTTTCGCTTAGAAACCGTAACCAGTCTAGCAGCTGAGTTGAGTGCAACCCTTAGTGGAGCCAGAATGTATTTGAGAAGGCCACAGAGGGTAGCACTGCCATAGTTTAGCCTCAACAAGACAATCGCTTAAACCACTTGCTTGAAATCATTTGTGGGAAGGAAAGGTTTGATATTTCTTAAAGTTCTCATCAAGTGGTTGGCTCCTTTGGCTTGGTTTTGTGAATGCTGGGTTGTGTTCTGTGGCTTGGGTATGATATTGCTGCTTCTTGATTATAATAAATTCAATTTTGCTGCTCTGATGTTAAAGCCAATTTCTTGCTTCAGTATCTGGTCACTTATGGAAGGACTGTGACGGGGAAATCTGACGAGGCGGTAATGACCAGTTACTTTTCGGTAATATTCGCTACTGAGTCATAGACCACCCATCACAGTCCTTGTTCCCATCCCTCCTTCACTGTGTTCTTCTTGTGCTTGTTTTTACAAGATGTCCGTAGGTAAGTTTAGGGGTTAATTTCCATAGGATGGGGGCATGCCTTGAGAGTAGAGATGAGAGCAGGGGAGTTTCAGCGTTGGAATGTCTGTGGGGAGGAGATGTCGCTCACTTACATAAGGACTGTGAGAGGGAGGTCTACGACATGAAGTAATGAATATTACCGGTAAGTAACCAGGTATTACCTTGTTTTTTGGGGAGAGTTTTATATAGCGCGGACTAGACCCGAAACATCGGGTATCAGAGCACTTTACATGAGCAACAGATTCGTTACAGATGGACACATTCATTTTTTTGTTAGGCACGGGGAGATTAAGGGCCAGATGTAGGTCGGTCGGTAACGGCCGAAAATCGGTATTTTCGGCCATTACCGACCGGTATATGGGTGACAGGTATGTAGGGGGCATTATTTTAATGAATCGGTAAAATTACCGATTCGGTAAAATAAAAAATCGGTAAATTTACCGATTCTGAGGCACCGAGATGTAGGTGGGACTCTTCAGAGTCCCAGAGGCCTTACAGATTCGGTATTTTACCATCAAATCCAATTTGATGGTAAAATACCGATTCCGGTGTGCATGCACATGTGTGCATGCACACCTATGCCATGTGACAGGCAGACCTGCCCTTAGGGCATGTATGCCTGCCACATGGCACCTGAGCCTGTTTTGGGGGTGCCAGAGGGTGTCAAAGTGACACCCCCTGCACCCTTGTGCAAATCTGTATTTACCGATTCGGTAAATACCGAATCGGTAATGCCCATTCATTCCTATGGGCTTCAAAGCCCATAGGAATGAATGGGCATTACCGATTCGGTATTTACCGAATCAGTAAATACCGAATTCTTCAGAATCGGTATTCCAGCACATCTGGAATACCTACATATCCACCCCTTAGATTTACCGATTTTTAATTACCGAATCGGTAAAATTCGGTAATTAAAAATCGGTAAATCTATTTTACCTACATCTGGGCCCAAGTGATTTGCCCAGAATCACAGTATGTTGAGCGTCTTTGCCGGGACTCGAACCAGTTCCCCAGCTTTGAAGTCGACTGCTCTACCTTTACAACATGGGTTTCATTACCACACATCACCATTACCATGCAAGATTTTATAATGCATACGCCTTCACCACACATGTATTTACAACAAATTGCGTCGAAGGGGATGACTAGTAAAAGCATATGCATTTTAAATGTATTAGGAAAGTATTGAGCATATAATATATATATATATATATATATATATATATATATATATATATATATATATATATATATATATATATATTACCTACTGGCGGTCGCCAGTAGGTATATATAGTTAGGATTTTTTCTCTATGGGATTTTTGAAAATTCTATGTCTAATAACTTTGGCGTTTGTGGACGGAATTGGCTGAAATTGTCTGGAAAATGGAACATTTTGTTTCTGAGCAGCCCCTAAAAATTTGGGGGGGTTTCGTCAAGGGGGGGCCGAGAAAAAAGGGGGGTCCCAAAATGTGTTTTTAACATTGAGTTTTCCATAGGGCGGTTGGCCTCACTTTTAGCCCGAACGGCTGAATGGATTTGCACGAAACTTGGCAAAATTGTAGGGACTGGTAGCCCGATGTGCCTTTTGTAGGTCTCAATATATGTGCTCCAGTGGATTTTGAGAAATTAACGTTTAAAAAAAGATATATATCTGTAAGCGCGCTCTGGGCAGCGCTCCGGTTCGCGGACTTTACGCGTAACGGAACTTCGCGAAGCGAAGCTGATTGGCTCTCCGGTGTCTGTCAACATTCTAAACAGTCCGGAGCGGCCGCCATCTTGTCTCTCGGTAGGATCGAGAGACAAGAGGAGGCCAAAACAAAGGGGGAAATGACCATAAGGGGGCATAGTAGATCCTCCCTGACCCCCTAGGTTTAATGTGGAGGCTTTAAAAGGGCCCCGCGGGGCAAAAAAAAATAATATTTTTTCAGTTTTTTTGCGTGGGTAGCGCCCGGTTCGCGAACCGGGAAGCGTTCTGGGCAGCGTACTATAAGGAAAAAAGAATGATAGACTTTTCAAATACTGTATGTTAATTGATTGTTGGTTTTGTTGATTATTTTTTAATTTTTTTATTTTTTAAGCAATTATTTATTATTGTGATTGTGTTTCAAAATTTAATAACATTTCTAACATTTAACTAGTTTATGAATTACATATAAAAATGATTAAAGACTCAAACAATTTTTTAATATTACATACAATTTTATTTTTCGGATTGTTTTTCAAAATTTAATAGAACGTCTAGCATTTGACTGTCCAATATGTCCTCTTGTTGAGTGAACATAAGTTCCCACATTTGACCGTCATCATAATGAAGTAAATGATCCACAGATTCTACACATTGAACTAATTCATGGTCCCGTGATTCATCCATGAAATCTGAGTCATCATTGTCCTCAATATCTTTTTCTGTGTTGTTCTCCAGAACAATTTCGAAGGAAACATTCTGCTCACCTTCCATTTTATTGCTGTAATTTGCATAAAAAATAAATATATCAGTAGAGATAGGGCACTGTTGGGTTTAAGTTCAGACAGGTACTTGTGAGTTTATAACAGAGAAGTAATCTATGGGCACTGTATGGTTTCAGGCGTGAAGTAGTACTATTAAAAAGTGCCTGTGAAGAAGCCTAAGTAAATTCATAATTATACCACAGAAACCTAAATCAATCCATAATTATAATAAAGAAGCCTTTCTCAATGTCTAACTCTTACAGAGGGATAGTATATAACTATCTGAAAATGTTTTCAAATTTATAAAATAATATCTCACCTTCTAAAAAGAAGTTTAAGTTGTGAGTGAAAATGATCTTGCAATGTAGTTCAGGAAGTAGTAGTCAAAATGGCTGTGTTTCTCTCTCTTCCTTTATATATATTCAGGTACATAGCCAATCAAATGTCAGGTAAAAAAAGTAGAAAATGAAAGTAACATTTTAATTGGTTGTCAATTCCAACACTTCAGATGTGTTTTGTGAAGTAATTTACCTCAGGGTATTTAGAGAGGTCTACAGGCTAAATGGTTAAATGGAATTTCAATCAAATTTGTGAAAATGGTAGGCATTGGTATGTAGTATGAGCTAATCTATATTTGGTGAAATTGTCTCCAGTCGCTTTTCTGTAAACTACTTTCCCACCTTTTTTGATGGTGCGCTTCCCAGGGAGCGACCCGGTACGCGAACTGGTGAGCGCCCCGGTTCGCGAACCTTAAGCGTTACGGGAGTCCACCATTTTGTGTTTCGGTCGAATTAAGATACAAGATGGAGGGCAAATAATGTTCAGAATGGGTAGAAGGGGGCACGGTAGACTTATCTTGACCCCCTAGGTTTTCTGAGGGTGGCTGAGGAGGCCCATATGTGCGAAAAAAACCACATTTTAAAAAAAATTTAGCGAGGTTAGCTCCCGGTTCGCGTACCGGGAAGCACCCCAGGGAGCGTACTTTGTTGAAAATTAGTGAAAAAAGTTAGAGTAAAATAATAATTGTGAGTGATCAGATGTAGGGTAGCTCTGAGAAGAGCTTTTGGGTTTATGGTACATTTAGGTACTTATAAGTAGGTACCAATGCACAGTCTTAAATTCAGAATGAAAATTCTGTTGCCCTCATCTGAGAAGTGAACTCCATCTCCTCTGTAGATATCTTGCATGTAGTAACGCAAGTTATTGTTGTACAGGGAGCCCATTCCATGGTCTCTCATGTAAGCTGAAACAGATTTGTTTACATGCTTCCTCGACTTCTCAATTTGTGGACAAAATTGGTTTGACCACCTCCATTTCTGTCTTTGGCATATATTTGAATATACCAAGGCAGTCTGAGGAAAAAGTGCCATCAATTGCTCAAAGGTGTCCTTTAAAAGCATTTCCAGACCTACCCCAGTCAAAGTGCCCAAATCATTACCTCCACAGTGCACAATTAACAGGTCAGGTTTTGGCAAATGCATAAAGGTTTTCACCAATGGTATCAATTGGTGACATTTTAATCCTCTGTGGCCAAACCACTTAATTTCCACATCTTGTAAATTGAGGTTAGGTAAATTCCTGTTCTCAGCATACCTCTGAGCCCAATAGATGTAACTATGTCCAACAATCCAGACAGAAAACATGGTGAGAGAAGGTTCTCCTGCAGTCAGATGAAGTGTGGCAATGAAATGGCAGTTGAAAAAATAAGAGTTTAAAATGAAAAAAAACTGTGGAGTTTCTGTGTTAATGAAGCAGTAACAGTGATTGGTGGATTTTGATTGCTGAAAACAGAAAGTTAGGGTGCATGGATGAGTTGTTTGAAAGATGTATTTTGAGTGGTCAAGAAAAAATCATTAAATGAAAGAATGCACTGGATATGAGGTGCACTGAGAGTTCAGAGTTCAATTGCAACATTGTTGTGTGAACTTGCAAACACCAGAAGTCTTCCAAGAGGTGGTTGCCATGCAGAAAAGGCATGAAATGGCAGAGGGGGGAAGGGTTTTCATTTGAAAAAAAGTGAGGGAAGAGTTTTGATTGGGTGACATGAGAGATATGTGTGAAGAATTACAGCATTTCTGTGCTTTTGATAGCTGCAGACTCTGGAGTGCATACCTTTTGCTCTGCTGAAGACAAATTGGTGTGTTTCTGAGACTGTTTTGAAACTCAAAGTATTTGCTAAGGTGAGAAAAGATTTCTTTAATTTAGATAGAGAATAGTGTGCTTTAAGGAGAAAATTATGAAGAAAGTTGTGTTCTTCAAATGTTGCTTTGTCTCAAGTGTTTTACAAATAGATTTTGTTTCTTTGAGAAAATGTAATTGGAGAAAATGTGAAGTATTAGTACTGACAGGGTGTTATTGTGCATAGGAGCTGTGGAGTCTTTTCAAATTATGATTTGAAAATCGTTTTTGAGGAAAATGAATGGTTATAATATTTATGACAAGGACATAATGGTGTATGCTTCATTATAAGGCAATTGAGTGTCTCTGATGTTATTTTTCCCATTTTAATGTAAGACCTTTCTCTGTGGAGCATATTGCTTGTAAATATGCTCCCACCTGTGCATGGCAAATTTAGATTTTGAATGATTGTGTTACATAGCTATGTTAAAAGTGACCCAACCATGCTGCAAAGGCAATCAAAAAACGCTTTTATGTGTCTTAAGGACATTTTAAGTCATTTCCCTATGTGCAGTGTTTTCAAATTATGATTTGAAAATCGTTTTTGGGAAAAGGAATGGTTTGTAAATTTTTGACAAGGATATAATGGTGTATGCTTCTTTATAAGGCATTTCAGTGTCTCTGATGTCATTTTTCCCATATTACATTAAAAGACCTTTCCCCGTGGGGCACATTCCTTGTAAATATGCTCCCACCTGTGCATGGCAAATTTAGATTTTGAATGTTTGTGTTACATAGCTATGTTAAAAGTGACCCAACCATGCTGGAAAGGCAATCAAAAAACGCTTTCATGTGTCTTAAGGACATTTTAAGTCATTTCCCTATGTGCAGTGTTTTCAAATTATGATTTGAAAATCGTTTTTGGGGAAAAGGAATGGTTTGTAAATTTATGACAAGGATATAATGGTGTATGCTTCTTTATAAGGCATTTCAGTGTCTCTGATGTCATTTTTCCCATATTACATTAAAAGACTTTTCCCCGTGGGGCACATTCCTTGTAAATATGGTCCCACCTGTGCATGGTAAATTTAGATTTTGACTGTTTGAGTTACATAGCCATGTTAAAAGTGACCCAAAAACTTGCAAAGGCTTTAAAAAAACACTTTCATGTGTCTTAAGGACATTTTAAGTCATTTCCCCCGGGTGCAGTGTTTTCAAATTATGACTTGAAAATCGTTTTTGATGTAAAGGAATGTTGTTAAAATTTATGTGCGCCATATGCCCTCAAATTTCTTTTTCAGGGGTGCAGCAGGGTGTTCTTGAGACACCCCTGCACCTTTGGAAAAATTCCTAATTTGCGATGAGCTAATTGCTAATCGCAAATTGCACCTTCATTCCTATGGGCCTCCTGGCCCATGGAAATGAATGGGTAATTTGCAATTAGCAATTTGCTCATTGCAAATTAGGAATGGTAAAGAATCGCTATTTATTCCTTAAAATTCGCTATTTTGGAAATGCAAAATAGTTTGATGATACATATGGCGGTTCATCTCTAACAAGATAAGAAGCTTAGGGATACATTTATGATGACTGGCGCAATGAAGTGGACATCACTTACTTCATTGGTAGAGCTTTACATGTATTATCTCCTCTGTATTCTTCTTCAAGCGTAACTTTCATCTGCAATCCTGAGTAGGCCTCACCTTAAACAAACCTCTGGATAGGGCACACCTTATCGTCATCCTGAATTAATCATTTAAAATGCAAGGGACAGATTTATGATAGGTGTATGCCTCTTTTGCGCCACTGTGCGTCACTTTTGTGATGCAGCGGCGGTGCAAAAGATTTGCTATGAGGCGACAAAATTACAAATTGATGCATTTAGGCAGATGTGTCATGGTGTAAAAAACACCGTGCCACATAAAAACTGATGCAGCAGTGATGCAAAAGATGCACCATGTTGCAAGACAGGCCTCACTTGGGGCCATATGTATCAAGCTAATTAGCATTTGCAAAGGTCGAAGTTCTGTGAATTTTGGCCTTTGCGAATGCTAATTAGACAAATGGTATGTATCAAACAAGTTTGATGCAAAATAAGGAATAGCAAAATTTGCTATTCTTTATTTTGCGATTGCACTGAAGGATTTGCAAATTTTGTGATTTCTTAAATGCAATGTATCAAACAAAAAATATGCAAAAAATGCCATTAAGGATTTGCAAATTACCACCAACTTCTAGTTGGTGGTAATTTGCGAATTCTTTTCAAAAAGCTTTTTTTCCAAAAAACAAAAGGTGCCATATGACCCCCATACATGCCCTTAGGGCATGTATGTGCGCCATACGCCCCCAAATTTCTTTTTGAGGGGTGCAGCAGGGTGTTCTTGAGACACCCCTGCACCCTTGGAAAAATTCCTAATTTGCGATGAGCTAATTGCTAATCGCAAATTGCACCTTCATTCCTATGGGCCTCCTGGCCCATGGAAATGAATGGGTAATTTGCAATTAGCAATTTGCTCATTGCAAATTAGGAATGGTAAAGAATCGCTATTTATTCCTTAAAATTCGCTATTTAGGAAATGCAAAATAGTTTGATGATACATATGGCGGTTCATCTGTAACAAGATAAGAAGCTTAGGGATACATTTATGATGACTGGCGCAATGAAGTGGACATTACTTACTTCATTGGTAGGCCTTTACATGTATTATCTCCTCTGTATTCTTCATCAAGCGTAACTTTAATCTGCAATCCTGAGTAGGCCTCACCTTAAACAAACCTCTGGATAGGCCACACCTTATCGTCATCCTGAATTAATCATTTAAAATGCAAGGGACAGATTTATGATAGGTGTATGCCTCTTTTGCGCCACTGTGCGTCACTTTTGTGATGCAGCGGCGGTGCAAAAGATTTGCTATGAGGCGACAAAATTACAAATTGATGCATTTAGGCAGATGTGTCATGGTGTAAAAAACACCGTGCCACATGAAACTGATGCAGCAGTGATGCAAAAGATGCACCATGTTGCAAGACAGGCCTCACTTGGGGCCATATGTATCAAGCTAATTACCATTCGGAAAGGTCAAAATTCTGTGAATTTTGGCCTTTGCGAATGCTAATTAGACAAATGGTATGTATCAAACAAGTTTGATGCAAAATAAGGAATATTAATGTATATGCTTGATGTATTGCATGCTGAAGGTGTAGATGTAGATCAGCTGTTTGGGCTTTCTTATCAATGGCAGCATGACTGCGAGAACTGTAGGGTATCAAGTACTACTAGTGTAGACTCAGAAAGATTTATATATTTAACTTTGCCAGACAGTAAATCAGTCTCCTTTAATAAGCTAGTAAAAGCAGCTGATCACAACATGGAGTGTAGCCAATGTAAATCTGAAATGATGTCCACATTATTTATACGAACATATGGCCAGTATGTCATTTTAATGTTCCAACGATGTAGGCCTGATGGAACAAAATTGACAACTTTAATTAAAAATTTTGTGGCTTTGCAGTTGTCAATATCAGGAAGGACTTTTGTAACTGCAGCAATTATATATCATGACGGTCCTTCAATAACATCAGGACATTACACAGCTTATTTAAAGTCTAGAAATGGCTGGTCATTCTGCAATGATTCTGTTTTAATTTTCACAAAAAAATTGCCGTATGACCTTAAAAACTCTTACCTGGTGTTTTTAAAACCAAAATTTTAGGGAAAGAATCTCGGGATGTGCTCTGAGGAATTTCAAGAAGTTCTAATGGCTCCTACACGATTTGGCCTTGAGGATAAGTGTAGTTCAGAGACATAACTTCTAACCATAAGACTGGACGTCATGGAGAAATAAGTGCACTTTGAATGAGTTCAGAAAAACTATTTCTTTTTATAAGCTAATTGAAGCAGCCAATCAAAACATAGAGTAGAGGGAATGTAAGTCTGCAATGCTGTCTACTGTTTTACATTGCTTTGTGATTAAAAGTGATGTAGAAAATTAAATAATTGTAGTAGTCATGGAGGTAGTGTAAGTCTGCTTCATAGTAAGCAGTATCAGTGTCATAGGAAATGTAGAACATGACTGAGGAAGAAGGGGAAGATATTACTAGTCCAGGATTGTGAAAATGATCTTCAACATTTTAATTCTGAAAGTTGCGGAAATGCCAAATGACGGGATTGGCTTACAAGAAATCCAAGAGTTATAAATGGCTCTGACAAGATTTGGCCTTGTGGAAACTTGTGGTAGAGAGCAAGTCATTTATTGTATGTAACATGTTTTTCAAAACGATGGAGGTTTTCTTTCAGAAAGTGGCGGGCTGAAAGTAATAACAGCACAACAGAGTGTAAGCTGTTCATAGGACATCCTTTGACGTCATGGAAAGTAAGTTAACTTTAAGGAGTTCTGAATTCTGATTTGTTGTGTTGTATGGGTTTTTTAAACACAATCATTTTGATTGTGTTTTTTTTTTCCCGCTGTTATATGATGAATACCTTCAAGTCACTGTTTTTAGTGAAATTTGATACATTCTGAGAACAGCAAAAATAAACCATTTAACATGTATAATATATCTGTACTGTTTCCATTTATGATGTACATTTAGAACTGTGTAGGAGGGATGGAGAAGGAGAGGCTTCTGTAAGTGTCAAAGTTCTTGCATACAGTGCTCATATTCTACGTAGTCTTTCATATGATAGACTACATTTCCACAATGAGATACCTAAGCAAAGGAAACACAGGTCATATGATTGTGGAATGAGCAAAAAAATGTCCATGTTTTTCAATTATATTACCTGTGTTTCCTAACATTACACACCACATTGTGTAGATGAGGTTTAGGCCTGTTCCTGGAGACAGAGGAGGTCTGACATTTGTTCAAGAGTGCAGTGGACATTAATCACTTCGTTGGTAGGCCTCCACATGTATTATGTCCTCTGTTCTCTTCAAACAACTCGAAATTTCATTTGGAACCCTGAGTAGGTCTCACCTCAAACAAACCTCTGGATAGGACACATCTTATTGGCATCCTGAAGCAATCATTTAAAATGTTAGTGTCTTGCGACACTTTTCTGAGACAACAGCAGTGCAAAAGATGCACCATGTTTTAAGATAGGCCTCACTTCATCTGCATCAAGATACTGTTAGTTTAAAATGTATATCTTTAGGACTGTGTAGGGGGCCTGGAGAAGCAGAAGCTTCTGTCAGTGTCAAAGTTGTTGAAAAACTGTTTGTCCTTCAATCTTTCCCCTTGTCTTTTGTAATTTTTAAATACATGTTTTAATATTTTTCAAATGTCTGTTCTCTCTTTCACAGATTGAAAGTATAAAAACAAAAAGTGAGTAATTTAACGACAATTACAAGGTAAATGTTTTGTATTCTTTTCGTTACATTTCTATCACATGCACCTACTATTAGTTCCACAGCTTTATTTCTTTAACCCTCAGTTTCCTGCCTTTGCTACTTTCCTCATTCTTTTCTCTTTTACCTACTTACTCAACTCCTTCCACTCCTTTTCTCAGTCCCTCTCTTCTCATAGTTCCTCACTCTTGTTCACTCACTCCGTCTCTATTACTCTTAGTGTCTTTGACTGATCACTTTTTCACTACTTGTTCATAATGCTTTCTCTGTGTAGTTGAAGCACACTAAGGGGCATATTATGAACACAGCCAATAAAATTATTGCTGTTTTTATTGGCAGAAAACTGGTGCAAAAGTGGTTTTAGCGGCAGTTTTCTGCCGCAAAAGCGGCTTTGGTGACATATTTCTGCCGATAAAAGCTGCAAAACTTTTATTGCCTATGTTGATGATATGGCTCTATGTTATTTACATTTCTTTGCTGTTTCAATTAATCTTTTTCTGTTATTTTTTGTTTTCTGTTTTCTATTTTTTCTCTCATGTTTTAATCTTATTTTGAACATTCACTCACATTCTCCAAGAAACTCTTCTTTGTTATTGTTCTACTCTCTTTTTTTTCTTTCACTTCCTTATCTATTTTGTTTTCCACAATTATACCCTCTTCCGTCTTTTCTTCGGTAAATATATCTATTAAACAGTATCTCTGGTTTACTCCCTATAGCTGTCTTTCTTTTAACATCACTCTCTGTTTACTTTCCTTATACTTACTCTTCTTATTTTTATTTTTTTTTATTTTTTTGGTTCGCTCCCGGTTCGCGAACCGCGAAGCGAACTGGGAGCGAACTAAAAGAAATAGAGCTTGCTAGAGTGCTAAACATTCTAGCAATTTTTTTTGAAAGGGGAGGTAGTTCTGAAAAGAACTTTTTTTTAATGTTTTTGTTGTTTTATATTTTTTTTTATTTTTTGAACATTTTTTGTTTTTTTTGTATTTTTTGAACAATTTTATATTTTTTTTGTTTTTTTGGGGGGGGGAAACAACAAAAATCAGGCATTGAAAAGGGCTCAACAGGAGCAAAAAAAAAATTACTGTGTGGGGCGGTTAGGGCAATTATGATTGTTGTAATCTAGGTTTATTGAATTGATACTCATGTTGCCACATGATATCAATGCACCGCAGTGCAGACAAGTAAACTTCATATGCCCAAAATTATCCTGGATGTTTGGCACGGTTTCCCGTGCCTCTGCTGCTGTCAAAGAAATCAACGAAGTTGACCTGGCCACAGGAGTTGCTGTTGGGTTCTGTTCCATGTCTCGTATTTCCGCCTGGCTGTAATTGAGTGGATGCCACCTGCTCATGTGCCTATGATTAGTATAGTTCCCATAACTATACTTTTTATCAGTCCCTCTTGATAATTTTTCTTTGCAAATGAGGCAGGTGACATACCTCGCATTCACTTTCTTCTGGCCTGAGGCATTGAAAAAAACTGCCAAATGAAACTGGCTTTCCTATGGGAAACCCGGGGCACCTCTTCCAAGAACTGTGGTCCTTCTCTCTCCTCTTCCTCTATTTCTTCCTCTTCCTCCTCTGTGTTGGTGATGACCTGGGGAGGTGGTCCTCTCTTCCCATGAGGAGGTGGTGGTGGTGGTGGGGGTCCACCAGCTGAAGCTACCATTGAAGCCATTGCTCTAGTATGAAATAAGGTCTTCCTCTCACAAAGATGAAAGTCAGAGTGAGGAAAGAAGGAGGGGTTTTCATCATTTGGGAAAAACAATAGTTCTAAACCAATGAAAAGTGTTATTTTTAGGTCACCTGACCTAGCCTTACATGATTATGAAACCAAAAGTTAAATGAACCAATGAAAAGTTTTATTAACAAGTCACATGACCTCTCACGCTTATGTTACGCGCTGCAGGACGCGCCCCGGATCGCTTCCGGGTCGCTGCGCTTCGCGCCTCGGTTCGCGTACCGGAGCACTTCCGGGTGCGCTAACGCAGCGCGTCATAAGACGCATTACGCGACAACGTGATACGTTGCGCTTCCGCGACGCGTCACGATGTTGATTTCTAACGCGGCAGTTGCGCTAACGGAACGTTTACCGGTTCGCGGACTGGGTCGCGGCATCAAATTGAGCTAACGGAAAGCTTCCCGGTTCGCGAACCGGGAGCGAAACAAAAAAAATATTTTCAAAAAAAATTATTAATAAACATATAAAATATATTTTTGGATTTAAAGAAGAATACATTTTACAGCTATAGATATTAGCTTTTAAAAAACCAATGAAATTCACTGAAAAAACCATAGGTTATAGACCATATATAGTTAGGAATTAGCATTTACAAAACCTTGAAAATTCACTGAAAAAACCATAGGTTATAGACCATATATAGTTAGGAATTAGCATTTACAAAACCTTGAAAATTCACTGAAAAAACCATAGGTTATAGACCATATATAGTTAGGAATTAGCATTTAAAAAACCTTATTTTACTCACACAAAACCATTGAAATTCCATATATAGTTAGTTGTACTAACTATATATCGCACACCCGCAATCCACTGCTGATCATGTCACATATTACATCATTCATGACATGGTCAGTGACATCACTGATGACATCACTGATGACATCTCAAATGACATCACTGATGACATCACTGATGACATCTCAAATGACATTACTGATGACATCACTGATGACATCTCAAATGACATCACTGATGACATCACTGATGACAACATCCAGTGACTGTATTTTTCTGTAAAGTTAAAATATGTCTTGAGTGGATGTATAAGTGTCTGGATGAAGGATTTAGTAGGGGCATGACTGACTGTATGAGTGACTGATTAAATGTGTCTCACTGAGTGCATGGGTTAGTGACTAAACTGTCTTAATTTGTGCATCATTATGTCTGTTGTTCTGTAAACTGCTGCATGTGTTGATCAGTAGCTATATGATTAACTATATGGGTTATTGATTGGTTGCCCAAGCATTTGTATGGGAGACTGAGTGTGTGTGTGGGTGGCTGGGAGGTGTATGACTCTCTGCATAGATGTGTGAGCAGTTGATTGACTAGATGTATGGGTTCAAAAGTGCATGTGGAAACAGCTGTATGGGCAGTTGACTGTGTGCATGAGTGTATTGGTGAGTGAATGGATATCTCAGTGCTACATGTTAAAGTAAGTACATATGTAAAATACAGTACATGTGAGAGTTGACATATATAAATAACTGTGCATAAGAGCCAGTGAATGTGTGAGTGGCTGTATGGATCATTGTGAACTTGTATCCAGGATTGTATAAGTGAGTAAATATGTTTTAGTATATGTTTGAATAAGTAAGGTGTGTATAACTGTATAGTTGAGGAAATGGAGGTGTGATTGATTCTTTGTATGACTGACTAAGTGTCTGAGTAACTCCATGGATGAGTGACAGTCTATGAGTGTCTGTTTACACTGATTGTATCTAAGGTTATATTAGAGTCTGAAGAGGTTCATCGTATTATCACATGAATGATGTCATCAGTGATGTGATCAGTAATGTCAAATGAGATGTCATCAGTGATATCATCAGTGATGTCATTTGAGATGTCATCAGTGATGTCATTTGAGATGTCATCAGTGATGTCATCAGTGATGTCATTTGAGATGTCATCAGTGATGTCATCAGTGATGTCATTTGAGATGTCATCAGTGATGTCATCAGTGATGTCACTGACCATGTCATGAATGATGTAATATGTGACATGATCAGCAGTGGATTGCGGGTGCGCGATATATAGTTAGTACAACTAACTATATATGGAATTTCAATGGTTTTGTGTGAGTAAAATAAGGTTTTTTAAATGCTAATTCCTAACTATATATGGTCTATAACCTATGGTTTTTTCAGTGAATATATATATATATATATTTATATATATATATATATATATATATATATATATATATATATATATATTTATATATATATATATATATATGTATCCTTCAAAGATGCCCCTGCATAAGAGACGCACTCCTCCAGCCATAGATTTTGACAAAATCATTTATTTACATGGGAGCAGGCAATACCCTTCCAGTGTCATTCTGTTCTTCTGCCTGACGCGTTTCAGAGCCTTCCTGCTCTTTCCTCAGAGGCATTTTTTTCTGCAACACTATTCAGAGTTCCCACAGTCCCCTGCGCCTTTTAAAATAATCACCTGGCCTCGGGTGTGCCTCATTTCATCAACTGATTTTCATTAGGTGCACGCTGGGACATGTAGTTCGTTTTGGAAATAATTATTACCTTCAAGTAGGTTTGTGTGCAGAAAAACGTTCCAAGAACCAATTCCAGCCCTCCAGTGGGCCCCAGACTGGTATGTCCTGTTCCTTCATTTAGTAAATGGCTGCGCCGTCAACATGATCCCTGACACAGAGGCCAGGTGATTATTTTAAAAGGCGCAGGGGACTGTGGGAACTCTGAATAGTGTTGCAGAAAAAAATGCCTCTGAGGAAAGAGCAGGAAGGCTCTGAAACGCGTCAGGCAGAAGAACAGAATGTCATGAATGATGTAATATGTGACATCATCAGCAGTGGATTGCGGATGCGCGATATATAATTAGTGCAACTAACTATATATGGAATTTCAATGGTTTTGTGTGAGTAAAATAAGGTTTTTTAAATGCTAATTCCTAACGATATATGGTCTATAACCTATGGTTTTTTCAGTGAATTTTCAAGGTTTTGTAAATGCTAATTCCTAACTATATATGGTCTATAACCTATGTTTTTTTCAGTGAATTTTCAAGGTTTTGTAAATGCTAATTCCTAACTATATATGGTCTATAACCTATGGTTTTTTCAGTGAATATATATATATATATATATATATATATATATATATATATATATATATATATATATATATATATATATGTATACCTGGATAGCTCCCACACATGGACAAGGACCACCAGATGAGATGAGGGCTCAATGCTGTTTCTTTATTGCAATGCCACCATATATATATATATATATAGGAAGTTATAAACAATCATTAATGGCATTTTGCTCTTTCTATGTGTGCTGCAAATTACAGCATACTGAAGAAAAGCAAAAACAAGGAGGAAGAAAAGTATTTCTCCTCATTTCGCCAATCTAACGCCTTCTCGTGCATGGCATTCATTTTTGGTGTTGCCTCAATTTTACACCTCCTTGTAAATCTGGGGCAGTGTCAAAAGCAATGGGTGTTGTGGTGGAATGGCCATTGCGATTCCCATTGCACGTCCCTTTCACGCAAAGGGATGCATGTAAAGGTGCCATATTTACATGGTGTTAAGCATCAAAAAGTGGCTTAACACTGCTTTGTAAATATTGAGAAGGGTAAAGCGCTACCAGAATGTAAAAGTGGCTTTCTGATGGTGCTTTATCCTCCTTAATATACCTCTAAGTTTACTAAACATATTTAATTCACCATAGTGCAAGTGCAATTATGGCTTGCTGTACAGAAGGCTTTCACAGAGCGAACTTCAAATTTCATAAATTATATTTGGTTTCCACAATCTGTAGCCAGTTTTTCATATATTTTCCGAAATGTGTCCCTTTTACAGTATTTATTACATTTTCTTCTGGTTCAACATGGTTTAGATGCTTTTTGTGTCCTCAGGTCTCACCAGTTAATGCTGATGTCAGAGTTTTTAATTTTTAGAAAATAAATGAGAAAACTGAGCAAGGATTGTTGAAACTGAACAAAGTATTTGGCATTTGGGCTTTTTTCAGAGATGCTGTTTTGTACAGCAGACCATAATTCTACTTAAACTACACAAATGAAATATGCTTAGCGAATACGCCTTCATGCCGGCAAATACGCACCGAAGCAGACACTATTACGCACCCTGGTACGCACTGATTCTCACATAGACTGACATGGCAAACCTAGACAGGAGACATCCTGTACATCTCATGCGATACATCGCATGCCATTGCAATGCAGTTGTTACAACGACTGCGTTGTTACATTGCATACCTTCACAACGCAAGTTGTTACAATGATTTGCTGAAAGGGGCACAAGGTGTTAGCTTTAAAATCCAACATCTTCCCTACTGTTGCACAAACTGTAGTTGGAACAGTAAATTATACTATTCCAACATCCAGTGCCCATACAGAGAGTCATTGTAATGACTTGTGTTGTAAAGGTATGTACTACATGGTCATTGTAATGACCGAGTTGTAATGGCATGTGATGTATCACATGCGATGTAACATCGCATATTCACCCAGACAGACCCACCCCCATGCATTCCATCAGCAGGCAAACAGATCGAACTCTTTAATCAATCACTCAGAAAAGCAGGCACCCTCGCACCCAGAGACACACCCACACACAGGCACACACTCACTCACACAGGTGAGCACTCTGTGATACAAGGCACTCACCCAGCAACTCCTAGGCTCACCTCAATCAGGTAGACACACGCCCACACCTAGGCAGCCCCTCACCCATTCACTTCTTCAGCCAAGAATACACTGGGCCCAGGCATGTGGTCACTGACACAGATACAGACCTTCAACAAGCCAGATAAGATACCCAGGATACCAGTCACCTGTAATGTCAAAGCCAGAAGGACCCTCATCCAGGTAGATATTTCTGACTAGCTAATGATACTCAGAATGGTGGTGCTTTTGACGGATACAGTCCAGTCAAGAATCAAGGATAACAGTAGGAAGAAGAGACCGGAGCTAATTTCTATGCCAAATATTGTGAGACATCTGGGGAAGCATTCAGTGAATGCTTGACTAGGATCTAGATGAGTGCTGGGCGTGAGCTCTAAACATCAGAGTCAGTGAAATAGGATCAACACCGGAATTAGTCAGTGTTTGGCTTTAAAAGGGAAGACACTGCCTGAATCCTCCTAAGTGTGATGGATCTTGGGATCGAAGTGTGACAGGTGCTGAATGCTGAGGGAAAACTGTGAGTGAGTGCTGAGGATTGAGGAATTAATGATTAATGGACAAGGTGTGCATTCTGCATAGTGAAATTACATAAACAATGGGACATAATATGGAGAACAGAATATTGAAAATAAAAAATGACAGGTAAGTAATCCTAGATTTTCTATACCTAATCCCACATGTGTGTACCTATGAGGTACATAGATTTTCCAGGTACTTAGAAGTGGCATTAGCATTGGCAAATCTATGCTTTTCTGCCTGCACTTACCTTTCAATATTTTGGCCCTCGATATTCTGTCAGTGATCTTCTTCTACCTTGATCTTGTGTTGATATTCAGTAGTACATTGTAGATGGTGTTTTGTACGCTTGCTTTTTGTGGATACCAAGAATCATTGTTTGGAGATACAGAGTGTGAGGGATACATTGTAGGGTAAGACAGGAGGGAGTGCCTCTTGTCTTGTTGCAAAGGATGTTATATGTTGCTCAATTAGAGTTGGGAGTGTTGTGTTGGCTGAAAGCATGGTGTCAGTGAGTGAGTGCACCAGGGCTTAGGACAATGCTGCCTGTATCATGTTAGGAGCAGAGGGTAGATGACCGAAGAGTTTCATGAGGGTCAGAGAGGACCTATAGATGGGTGTTATTATAAGGGGGTGTCAGTGGGCTCAAGTAAGGCATTCATATATCGTATCAATGTTTGGCATATATTGAATCAAGAGTGATCTACTTGCATTGAGAAAGGCTCAGTGTTCATTTGGCAGCCTGTTTGAAATGGTTGTATGTTGTTACAACTCATTCCGTTGCAACTCATGCCTTTTCCACGCATGCGTTACAATGGAATGCTTTTTAAAAGCATAACCTTTACCACGAATATTCCTTTACCACGGATACCTTTACCACGATTTTCGTAGTAAAAGTATGCATGGTAAGGAAATACTCTTTGTAAAGGTTATACCCCTTCCATGACTCCCCATCCCAAATCCTTCTTTTATTTACCCCTGCCCTTAACCCTCAATCCTTTTATATATTTTTTTTATGATGCTAAAATTCCCCTTACCTTTTTACGTCGTCTCCTCTCCATCTTCTGTGGTGATGACGTCCTACGTCGTACAGAGGAACCTACGCTGATTGCCTGTACACCTCGACGTGACTTCAGGTGAGTTTTTACTTTTTTGGGGGGAGACCTTCCCAAGCCCCTTTCTTTCCCCTACATTTCTTTTTTTTGGGGGGGAGACCCCCCAAGCCCCCTTTTTCCCTTTACCACAAATGCCTTTACTACGTATCTCGTAGTAAAGGTATGCGTGGTAAAGACTTTCGTGGTAACCACGCATGCGTTGTAATGCATGCATGGTTTAGGCTTTCATGGAAACGGCTGCGTTGTAGTGGCCGTTTCCTGTTTGGAATGTGATGGGTATACCATGGTTGAACAGATCATTAGTTAATACCAGCTGCTACATGGTTATATGCTACGTCCTCAGTACATTAAAAGTCACAGTGTAAGTCCTAAAATGCAACATAGTGCTAAAACCCAGAACTGAATGTTAAATCTCACCTATAAGATGAGCCCACTAGGTCCATATGTAAATGTAGACCAACACATCACAAATCGTAAATATTGAAGGTAGGAGAGGAAGACCTTTTGAAAACGATTTGGGCATAGTCATTGACATCCACCTATTTCTTGCACATAGCTACAAACATGCCCTTCACTGCCTTTTTGCTGGGTCAGATGCTGCAGCACGCATCCTATCCTTGCTGCACCAAAATCTGAATCAGTGCACTTCCTCATTGCTTCTACACTGAGAACATCACATGGGCAGTCTCTTAATCTGGGTCTGCACATGTCCTGATCGTATAGGAGGCAAAGGGCAGTTTTGGCATCATCCCACCTCATCAACAGCAACCGTACATGCTTTCTATGACACTTCTGTGCCGCATAGATATCACACACAGACCACTGAGGAGGGCAGCACTCTGGAAGGGATGCACACAGAGGGGCAGATTTACAAGCCCCTTGCGCCACGTTTACGCCGCTGTTGCATCACGCAAGGCGGCGTAAACGTGGTGCATCCCTACGAGGCATTTACAACGTGACGCATCTATGGAGATGCGTCACGGTGTAAGGACCTGCGCCACATGAAACCTGCGTCAGGTTTCATGTAGGCGTTCCGGTGCAGGGGGGGGGAGTTCCATCGCAGGAACGCCCCTGAAAAGTGACTCAGTGAAATCTACAAGATTTCACTGAGTCACTTTCCCAACGCTGATGCGTCAAAACCCTGCGCCTGCTTGAAGCAGGCGTAAGGCTTGACGCACCACGTTAAAGATAGGGCAAGTTGGAAAAGTGCTGGAGTTGCTTGCCGCACGCAACACAACTTCAGCACTGCGCCAACTTTACGCCCAAGATGCGACACGCATCTGTTCATTCCTGCGCCATGATGCGCCGCATTGTAAATGCGGCACATCATGGGTGGCGCAAGGATGAACTTGCGTGCCGTATCTTTCCTGGCGCATCTCTGCCGATTTGCAGAGATGCGTCAGGCAACGTAAATCTGCCTCAGAGTCTCGAAAGGAATTCCAAGATGGCTGCCCTTCATGAATTCTAACGTCATCCCACGTTATACAAAGCTCCACACCACTCATCATATGCATGGCGCCCAAGGATGAGATACAAGCCACAGATGTGGGGGTTAGCCATGAACAGAATGGTTAAATTGCCAAGCCACCATGCATTTACCTGCCTGGGATCACCAGTATCACCTTCAAAGTCCTTGTCTTTTTTCTTTTATGAGCTGAGTCACACCACTGACCGTCTTGTAGAGCCCAGTAAGTGCTTTCCCTAAAGTATCCTTATAGTAGTACTGAGCACAGGGGTTTTTCCAAGTCAGTACAGAGCTACAAAGCACACAACGAAGGAAAAATTGGTTGTGAAACTGTAAGGAAAAGCACTTATTTTTCATGTTTTACCCACTTTGTTTTCTTTCTGAGATATGTTGCTTACGTGTATTTAGGGGGTTTAATTTGCTTAAATCGGCTTTTTCACCTGTGCTGCCTTAGAAGCTTAATCATGTTTATTACCAAAATTGCATAAATATTACTTTTGTAAAAAAGCTCTCTGTGTGCAAAACCGCAGGACAGTTGCCTTGAGTACAAAAATCGGGCGTACTAATGAATCAGATAGTGTGATTTTACATCACAAGCTTTTCCCCTAGCAGCCCCTTTTGCAGGGCATCCCATTGAATCAATAACTTCCGTAAGAGAGTCTTCTCAAAACCAAATTTCCAGCATGTAGAAAATCAGGGACTATTGAAGTTGTCAAATTACTACTACGTATTACCCTTAAATATAAAATATATTCACTGAAAAAACCATAGGTTATAGACCATATATAGTTAGGAATTAGCATTTAAAAAACCTTATTTTACTCACACAAAACCATTGAAATTCCATATATAGTTAGTTGCACTAACTATATATCGCGCACCCGCAATCCACTGCTGATCATGTCACATATTACATAATTCATGACATGGTCAGTGACATCACTGATGACATCACTGATGACATCTCAAATGACATCACTGATGACATCACTGATGACATCTCAAATGACATCACTGATGACATCACTGATGACATCTCAAATGACATCACTGATGACTACATCCAGTGACTGTATAATTCTGTAAAGTTAAAATATGTCTTACATATTGAAGAATGAGTGGATGTATAAGTGTCTTGATGAAGGATTTAGTAGGGGCATGGCTGACTGTATGAGTGACTGATTAAATGTGTCTCACTGAGTGCATGGGTTAGTGACTAAACTGTCTTAATTTGTGCATCATTATGTCTGTTGTTCTGTAAACTGCTGCATGTGTTGATCATTAGCTATATGATTAACTGTATGGGTTATTGATTGGTTGCCCAAGCATTTGTATGGGAGACTGAGTGTGTGTCTGGGTGGCTGGGAGGTGTATGACTCTCTGCATAGATGTGTGAGCAGTTGATTGACTAGATGTATGGGTTCAAAAGTGCATGTGGAAACAGCTGTATGGGCGGTTGACTGTGTGCATGAGTGTATTGGTGAGTGAATGGATATCTCAGTGCTACATGTCAAAGTAAGTACATATGTAAAACACAGTACATGTGAGAGTTGACATATATAAATAACTGTGCATAAGAGCCAGTGAATGTGTGAGTGGCTGTATGGATCATTGTGAACTTGTATCCAGGATTGTATAAGTGAGTAAATATGTTTTAGTATATGTTTGAATAAGTAAGGTGTGTATAACTGTATAGTTGAGGAAATGGAGGTGTGATTGATTCTTTGCATGACTGACTAAGTGTCTGAGTAACTCCATGGATGAGTGACAGTCTATGAGTGTCTGTTTACACTGAGTGTATCTAAGGTTATATTAGAGTCTGAAGAGGTTCATCGTATTATCACATGAATGATGTCATCAGTGATGTGATCAGTAATGTCAAATGAGATGTCATCAGTGATGTCATTTGAGATGTCATCAGTGATGTCATCAGTGATGTCATTTGAGATGTCATCAGTGATGTCATCAGTGATGTCATTTGAGATGTCATCAGTGATGTCATCAGTGATGTCACTGACCATGTCATGAATGATGTAATATGTGACATGATCAGCAGTGGATTGCGGGTGCGCGATATATAGTTAGTGCAACTAACTATATATGGAATTTCAATGGTTTTGTGTGAGTAAAATAAGGTTTTTTAAATGCTAATTCCTAACTATATATGGTCTATAACCTATGGTTTTTTCAGTGAATTTTCAAGGTTTTGTAAATGCTAATTCCTAACTATATATGGTCTATAACCTATGGTTTTTTCAGTGAATTTCAATGGTTTTTTAATAGCAAATATCATAAGCTGTCGAATGTCAAGTACGTGGTAAGTGAAAACATTTTCGTGTTTATGCACACTGATCTGCTTTGAATGGTGCCCCCCCCCCCTCATTTCTATTAGGAGTACTCTCTCTTTGCAGATAGTGAAAGGTAGTTAACGCAGGCCTTTGCCCCCGTTGTAATCCGTCGTGCCTGCTTCTCTCTCCATTTGATTGATTGTTATCCAAGTATTTACTGTTTTAGAATTAGTTCTCTTTGGTTCATTCTCTATTTACAAACAAACACAGAGTCGCAATACTCTGTTTAGTCTTTGCAGATAACGAAAAATCGTGTAAAAAAAAAGAAAAGGAATCGAGCAAAATCAGTAGGCCACTAATGGGATCTCTTTTTGACCTCGCTAAAATAGAAACATTAGGAACAACCCCTCATGACAAATACAAAACTAGTGAGATGAACTGAACTCCACACAATGATGGCTGCAAAACAGCTCGGCTCCGCCACCCACCCCGCCCAAAATAACGATAAAGAGCGGCTGCCATGATTGGTTGCGGAATGGCCACGACGGAGCTACGAAATGGTGCTGCTCTCATGCTAACCCCAGCTTCAGTCTGAAACATCCAGAAACACTGTAGACTACCAATTCGATCAGTTCCGGTAGCGCCCCAATGTAACCCGGTAGAGAAGAACTAGCCCTCCCCTCTTTGACTGATGGTTCTTGTTGCCTGTCCCTTCTGTTGTCATTTAACAGAACTATTTAGCCTGCTGAAAGGGGTTGTGTTCCGACCGCTGGTTGGTGGAGACATTTTGACTATATTCTGGACCTGCGTTGTCGCGTAATGCGTCATATGACGCGCCGCGTTAGCGCATCCGGAAGTCATCCGGGGCGCGCAGCGCGTAACGTAAGCATAACAAGTCATGTGACTTGTTAATAAAACTTTTCATTGGTTCATTTTACTTTTCTTATTGTAATGATGAAAGGCTTGGTCATATGACCTAAAAATTACGCTTTTCATTACTTCCGAACATTATTTTTTCTTAAATATATGTTATAATGTTCCAGGCTAATGTACTTTCCCGGAAATTTTACAACTGTCCTGCAAGTAAAATATATTCTTTTTTCGAGAAAAAGAGCGTTTCTTCGTCCCATGACGGAGCCGTTGAGCAAAAGAGGGTCGACCTGCTGTCTTAGTCGCCGATACGCCTGAATATGAGATTCTTATCGATCACTTTATGTTGCAGGAATAGAAAACACAACAGCCCTTGACCATTTATCTTTACTGCGTTCCTTCGTATTATACCTTTTACCCTTCATGTAATTGGTTTGCTTTATTTCACTTGCCTTTTAATGATTCTAAAACAGTGACTATTATTAAAAACTTTACCAATGTATATACTACTACCATGTTTTCTTTTAAAAACCTTTATTGTGAAAATGTCATTATACAAATACGAGCCTATAACCACGTGGGCCTGCCACGGAGCAAACTGTAATCGTATATGATGAATAGACATTTACACTGTAGAGGAACGTAACGGGCGGGCCATTAGGTTGCAAGAACTAAGGTGTCTAACAGTTACGGAATCGGTGGACGTACATTTTATAATTAAAATACGACAGGGCCAGTTACAATAAAATTATCTAGATATACATTTGCGGGCAAGTACCATGGGTGACGTTAATTCGAACTTTCAACAGTACAGTAATCAATAACACATCAGAACTTAATATCAATAGGGATGTCGAAATATTCAATCAATTCTCGTCCCCGCCCGCCATGTGCTTCAAAACTGCATACGTATCTCGTGATTTCAAGGTTCTGCAACCAGTACACAACAAGGAGTTACGAGTCCCATTTATTCCGGCGCCATTTTGGGCGAGGACGGGCAGGTCCAGGATATAGTCAAAATGTCTCTACCAACCATCGACTATGATGATGTTCATATGCTGTATTTATTAGAGTAACACTCATCTGTCCACATGAAATTAATTTGCCACAATCTAAACATGTCATTTTAATCTTTCCAAAGTTCTTCTAAATATTTGGGACCGTTTCCCTTGCCTCTGAAGCTCTCAGTGCCACTTCTTTGATGAATGTACTAGCAGGTCAGGGGTTCTCCTCCAAATCTCTCTTTTATGCAGCACTATAATTAATTGGTGCCACCTCTCCATATGACGATGCATTGTATAGTTACCACAACTATATTTTTTTTCGGTTCCTCTGGAGAGTTCATCGTGGCAGATGAAGCGTGTAACGTACCGGGCATTTACCTTTTTTTGCATGTACAGGAAAGGAAAAAAAAATCGAGCGTCCGAGTTCTAAGGTGTCCCAGGGCCATTTTAGTGGACCAGGCCCAAATCCAAAGAACAGGCCGCCATTTTGAGAGTCCTCTTGCAGCCGCCTGTCGCTGTAGCATCAAGAGCAGCCGAAACTCAGCTGAATGGCAACTGAAACGGTAAAGGGGCGCCCCACTACAGCAGACGAGCCTCCACCTAGGAAGGCCCATTCACGCCGGCTCCCCCCCCCCCCTTCGGGCACCCCACGCCGTTATTCGGAGCAGTATTGTAGGATGGCCACACCAGTGCGGCAACTTGCTAGACATCACCTCGGTGGTAACCGAATCTCAACGCCTTGTGGTGTCTTCTATTCAGAAAACATTGTTATGCTGCCTTCGACCTATTCGCCGCAAGTGCGCACACAACTCAACTGCATAGCTTGCTAGACACCACCTCGGTGCCATCCGGATCTTGGAATGTCAGCGCCTTTTGGTGTCTTCTCTTCAGAAAATATTGTTGCGCTGCCTTTGGCCCCATTCGCACATCAGTCCGCTACTGACGCCATCTCACAGGCTAATGGGGCGCCCCACGCCGACTTTCAGCATTGTAGGATGACCACACCAGTACAGCAACTTGCTAGACATCACCTCGGTGCCATCCGGATCTCGGCGCCCCACTGCAGATGAAGTGCCTCTCAACTATGAAACCACCACGGTGACATCCGGATCTTGGCGCGTTGTGCTGCCTTCGGCCTATTCGCACATCGGTCCGCTACTGACGCCATCTCACAGGCTAATGGGGCGACCCACGCCGAGTTTCAGCATTGTAGGATGACCACACCAGTACAGCAACTTGCTAGACATCACCTCGGTGCCATCCGAATCTTGGCATCTCAACGCCTAGTGGTATCTTCCATACAGAAAATATTGTTACGCTGCCTTTGGCCCCATTCGCACATCAGTCCGCAACTTAGACATCACCTCGGTGCCATCCGGATCTTGGCATCTCAGCGCCTTGTGGTGTCAGTCAGAAAATATTGTTGCGCTGCCTTTGGCCCCATTCGGACATCAGTCCGCTACTGACACCATCTCACAGGCCAACAGGGCGCCCCACGCCGACTTTTACCATTGTACGATGGCCACACCAGTGCCACAACTTGCTAGACACCACCTCGGTGCCATCCGGATCTTGGCATCTCAGCGCCTTGTGGTGTCTTCAAATCAGAAAATATTGTTGCGCTGCCTTTGGCCCCATTCGCACATCGGTCCGCTACTGACGCCATCTCACAGGCCAACGGGGCACCCCACGCCGACTTTCAACATTGTAGGATGGCCACAGAAGTACGACAACTTACTAGACACCACCTCGGTGCCATCCGGATCTTGGCGCGTTGTGCTGCCTTCGGCCTATTCGCACATCGGTCCGCTACTGACGCAAACTCACAGGCCAACGGGGCGCCCCACGCCGACTTTCAGCATTGTAGGATGGCCACACCAGTGCACCTTACTAGACACCACCTCGGTGCCATCCGGATCTTGACGCGTAGTGAAGCTGCAGCAGCTGCAAATAAGCTTCAGACAGTGTTACAACCGCTGCTCAGAACTCTCAACTATGACACCACCTCGGTGCCATCCGGATCTTGGCATCTCAGCGCCTTGTGGTGTCAGTCAGAAACTATTGTTGCGCTGCCTTTGGCCCCATTCGCACATCGGTCCGCTACTGACGCAAACTCACAGGCCAACGGGGCGCCCCACGCCGACTTTCAGCATTGTAGGATGGCCACACCAGTGCGGCAACTTGCTACACACCACCTCGGTGCCATCCGGATCTTGGCATCTCAGCGCCTAGTGGTGTCTTCTATTCCGAAAATATTGTTGCGCTGCCTTCGGCCCCATTCACACATCGGTCCGCTACTGACGCCATCTCACAGGCCAACGGGGCGCCCCACGCCGACTTTCAGCATTTTAGGATGGCCACACCAGTGCGGCAACTTACTAGACACCACCTCGGTGCCATCCGGATCTTGGCGCGTTGTGCTGCCTTCGGCCTATTCGCACATCGGTCCGCTACTGACGCAAACTCACAGGCCAACGGGGCGCCCCACGCCGACTTTCAGCATTGTTGGATGGCCACACCAGTGCGGCAACTTACTAGACACCACCTCGGTGCCATCCGGATCTTGGCGCGTTGTGCTGCCTTCGACCTATTCGCACATCTGTCCGCTACTGACGCAAACTCACAGGCCAACGGGGCGCCCCACGCCGACTTTCAGCATTGTAGGATGGCCACACCAGTGCTGCAACTTGCTGGACACCACCTCGGTGCCATCCGGATCTTGGCGCGTTGTATTGCCTTCGGCCTATTCGCACATCGGTCCGCTACTGACGCCGCCTCACGTGCCAACGTATTTTCTCCGCATTTTATACCCTATGCCGCATAACAGGTCATGTGACTTGTTTATAAAACTTTTCATTGGTTCATTTTACTTTTGGTTTCCTAATGATGGAAGGCTTGATCATATGACCTAAAAACAACACTTTTCATTGGATGAAAACTTTTTTTTTTTCCCAAACGATGAAAGCCCCACCTTGTTTCTGGATGTTTCAGACTGAAGCTGGCGTCAGCATGAGAGCACCACCATCTCGTAGCTCCGTCGTGGTCATTCCGCGAGCAATCATGGCAGCCGCTCCCCACCAGAAGCCTGCAGGAGTCGGGGCTCCCAAAACTTTTGATGAATTCTCAAGGCGGAGGGGACGCTTTCGAGAATGGGGTCCAAGACCTAGCAGACAAGCGTCCGATTTCCAAGGTGTCCCAGGGCCATTTCAGTGGACCAGGCCCAAAAAGGAAACAGCCTGCCGCCATTTTGAGAGTCCTGTGACAGCCGCCTATCGCTGCACCGCAAGAGTGGGCGCAACTCAGCTGAATTGCGGCTTTTGACACAGTGGACCAAAAACGGACGGAATGGCAACTGAAACGGTAAAGGGGCGCCCCACTACAACAGATGACACTCCACCTGGAGAGGCCCGTTCCCGCCGCCTCCCCCGGGGCGCCCCACGCCGTTATTCGGAGCAGCATTGTAGGATACCAAAACCAGTGCGGCAACTTACTGGACATCACCTTGGTGCCATCGTTCTGCTGCCTTGGAACTATTCGCACAACAGTTTGCTACTGATGACCCACCCCCCGCGACGCCCCACGCCGTTATTTGCTGGGTGGCAACTTACTAGACATCACTTTCGTGTCATCTAGATTTCAACGCTTTCTGCTGCCTTGGAACTATTCGCACAACAGTTTGCTACTGATGACCCACCCCCCGCGACGCCCCACGCCGGAAATCTGGACGTTGTGCTGCGTTGGGACTATTCGCACAGCCGACCGCTACTTCGTTGTTTTTCCCTAAAAATGTTTATATGTTATTACTATTTTTGTTTTCTTGTATATATTTATAAATTATTAAAGTTTTATAATCTTACTACTTTGTCGGAGTGCTATATATTTTTAATGTGACACATAATTGTAAAAACTTTGATGTACAAAGAGTCATCCCTGGAATCTTCCGCTTCAGGCTCGGTCCCCTCCCCAATCACAATACAGGATGGTTTTCAGATAATAGCAACGCTTCTGCTGTGACGGATCTCATCGAGTGTGGGCCTTGATCTACTATAACTCCTTTGAAGAGGGGTGATTCTTTACAGCTGTGGCCATAAACTACATCTGCAGGGCTAGCTGATACCCTAGGACCAGCCTGGACAATCGGACACAGAGGAAAAGGAGTGTCAGAGGGTGCGGTAGTGAATAGGGCGAAAGGGAGGTGTCGGGCGGGCACAGGGTGTGATTCTCAGGGAAGAGCAGCGCAGATGGGGGGAGGTTTATTACCCATGCATAAGACAGAGAGCGAGGGTGACCACTGCCTGGGGGAGATGCTTGCGAGGGTGGGGAGCCATGCTAAGGATCGACAGCGTGCACAGAGTGGGTCTGGTCAAGGCATCTAAAATGGCTGCCGTGCACGACAAAAGTGTGGCATTTGAAAAAAGACAAGATGGCGCAGACAATGTTTTTCAACACTTCCTGATTTCCTTCGAATCGAACGTTAACAGACGTTGGGGCATATTACCAAAGTTAAGCGATATTTATCCCTAACGATGCTTAGCAACGATTTTTTTACCGTCAGAAATTATCGCAGATAAACCTTGCTATTATCAAGGTTCATCGCAAATACGATAAAAAACGACCGCAATGCATTAATATCGCTGAAAACTCAGCGATATTCATGCATTACCGAGCTAATGCTCTTAGCCATGTTATCCACCTCCCATTGGATAACATGGCTAAGAACTGCTCAGGGCAGGTGCTAGCTTTTGGAGATATTCGCGCTTATCTCGAATATTTCCAAAAGTTGATAATAGGAGATAGCGATGTTAGCGACTGTTTCCAGTCGCTAACATCTTGGCATGCCCACTTTGCATGTCATTAGTGATAAATATCACTCACATGCAAAGTGGGGCCCAAGATGGTCGCTATCTCCTACTAGCCGTCGCTAACTGGTGTTAGCAACAGCTAGGTAATACAGATATAATTTTATCTCCGCGAAGCGGAGCGCTGTTACAGATATATATCTTGTTTTTGAACGTTAATTTCTCAAAATGCACTGAAGCACATATATTGAGACCTAGCAAAGGCACATCGGGCTACCAGTCCCTAATATTTTACCAAGTTTCGTGCAAATGCATTCAGCCGTTCGATTATTATTATTATTTTATTTTTTTGCCCCGCGGGGCCCTTTTAAAACCTCCACATCAAACCTAGGGGGTCAGCGAGGATCTACTATGCCCCCTTATGGTCATTTGCCCCTTCGCTTTGGCCTCCTCTTGTCTCTCGATCCTACCGAGAGACAAGATGGCGGCCGCTACGGACTGTTTGGAATGTTTACAGACACCGGAGAGCCAATCAGCTTCGCTTCGCAAAGCTCCGTAACGCGAAAAGTACGCGAAGCGGTGCGCTGTTACAGATATATATCTTTTTTTGAACGTTAATTTCTCAAAATCCACTGGAGCACATATATTGAGATCTAGCAAAGGCACATCGGGCTACCAGTCCCTACAATTTTGCCAAGTTTCGTGCAAATCCATTCAGCTGTTCGATTATTATTATTATTTTTTTTTTTTGCCCCGCGGGGCCCTTTTAAAACCTCCACATCAAACCTAAACGGTCAGGGAGGATCTACTATGCCCCCTTATGGTCATTTGCCCCTTCGGTTTGGCCTCCGCTTGTCTCTCGATCCTACCGAGAGACAAGATGGCGGCCGCTACGGACTGTTTGGAATGTTTACAGACGCCGGAGAACCAATCAGCTTCACTTCACAAAGCTCCGTTGCGCGAAAAGTACGCGTACTGGAGCGCTGCCCGGTCCGCTGTTACAGATATATATCTTTTTTTAAACGTTAATTTCTCAAAATCCACTGGAGCACATATATTGAGACCTACAAAAGGCACATCGGGCTACCAGTCCCTACAATTTTGCCAAGTTTCGTGCAAATCCATTCAGCCGTTCGGGCTAAAAGTGAGGCCAACCGCCCTATGGAAAACTCAATGTTAAAAACACGTTTTGGGACCCCCCTTTTTTCCCGGCCCCCCCTTGACGAACCCCCCCAAATTTTTAAGGGCTGCTCAGAAACAAAATGTGCCATTTTCCTGAAAATTTCAGCCAATTCCGTCCACAAACGCCAAAGTTATTAGACATAGAATTTTCAAAAATCCCATAGAGAAAAAATCCTAACTATATATACCTACTGGCGACCGCCAGTAGGTAATTCTGCATGGTCTCAGCTGAAATGAAGTCATTTTATTTGAAGCTTCGGATATTGATGCTTCAGGATGTAAACTGGTAGGGCTAGGAGTAGAGTTGGGGTGCATGGAAGAGCCATTCACAGCTGAGGCAGATAATCGCAATTTTGGACATTGGGTCGGTGGAACTCTGGGATCGTTTTTTCAACACAATGAATGCACCTAGGATATTAACTACATCCCTTTTTGGTCTATAAAACTGGGAACACCTGGACATTTTAGCCAGGTGTATTACCAATGATTGACAGGTTACCAATTAAAATTCTCTTGCCGTGATCTGATTAAGAGAACTATCTGCCTTGCGTGCATTGATAAGTTCTAGTCTGACTGTAAAAATATTGCAGAGAGATGCATCCAGCTATGCTTTGAACTTTGAAGCAATTTAATCCAGAGCTAATGGCACTAATTTTCTATTGACTCACTGGGCATACAATGAGGTATATTTTCTGTCAACAAAACCTCCTTTCCTCCATTGAATATATCTCAACAGATTGGATGTGTGCAAGGTCCTGGGAGGAAGGTATTGACTGATTGAAAAAAAAAAATCACATGGTTGCTTTTCAGAGTTACATATTTTACACTATATAGTATACATTTTGACTACTCCTCAACACAATTTTGGATTGACCAAAGAAAAAAACATAGACTTCAGGAGAGGTTAGTGTACTCGGGGGCTCCAAATTGTGTGAGGTTTTTATCAATGGTAGGTCCAATGAGCAGGAATTGCAGTGTGAGCTAACTATAAATAATGAGAAGAAAAATGTATTACTCGAGTATGTAATGTGATGTCAAATTATATGAGGCAGGAATCTGTGTTTAGGGAGAAGAATGACAGTAGCATGGCATGTTATCGATCTGACACTGAGTTAAATGCACCCCATTTAAGTGTTGTCTTGAAGTGGTAAGGAATTCTAGGAGTGGGGATGCAGGAGTATGTTGTCAAAGCTTGTATGGATTGGAATTTATAAAATAGAGAAAGAGGAATATTTCTACCCTAGGGTACCTCATGCCAATATGATGTCAAGAATATGTTGGCGCATTATGTGGAGGACAGGTGCCCTTCAATGATCAGTCTGAATGAAAGAGTACACTTTCAATAGTGTCAGAAAGGTTGGGTGGGGATTTTCTGCTATTGAATAGGACTGTCGAGTGCATGTCGCCAAATAAATAAAATGAATCAGAATAGTGTGATCCATGTGGAAACTGGAGTCAGAATGCAGGAGAGATAACCACTCACTGACTGAGAGAGCATGAACATTTGTCTGGTAACGTGGCAGAAAGATCAGAAATCCGCCAAATGTTTTGCTATGTAGACTTTGCTGGAATTCAATTATCTTGTCCGTCAGAGATAGAAAAGCCAAGGCTTAACAAGAATGCAGACATTAACCTCTTGGCTGCAGGGTGTTTTCCCCCCGCTGTGCGGGGGGGAGGGGGACCGTGCGCGGCCCCCCTCGGCTCGGCTCATCATGAGGCACAGCGGAGCTGCCCTCGTGACGAGCTGAGCTCATCACACCACACATGTTTTTCGAACGTTCAGCGCAGCGGGGTAATTATCCCCGCGTGTGAACGTTCCAACGGCTGTGACGAGCTCAGCTCGTCATGAGGGCAGCTCAACCGCCCCTCATGACGAGCTGAGCTCGTCAATAGCACACAAGGGGTTAACATAGAAGTTTTTACATCTTCCTACATTGCAACACATCCATTTCAATGCATACCTTTCAACACATAGAAATATACCACAATGTACCTTTACAACACAAGTCATTACAAAACATACTGTGTACAATGTGTGCTGCAACTTAAAAAAAAGCATATTGATTGTCCATAATAGAATTTGCGTGATAAAATTTGAGATTTATATATATATATATATATTTATATATATATATATATACACAATATATATCTGTTTCTGTGTGTGTGTATACATATATTCATATAATATTCTTTTTAGTTTTTAGGGGGTAACCCCTTTAAACCTCCTCATTTATTTTTTATTGCAAGCTATAAAACAGCACTGGTGAGATACTTTGATCTGCCCCTAAATCCTCCTACCCCCTTTAGCTCTAACCGCACCAAACCTTACAAACCTCTTACCGCCTTTTACTCTACCTAGCCCTAAAACCATAAAACCTCTTACCCCTTTACCACTACTCACACCAATACGCTAAAAGAACTTTACCTCACTTTCACTCTACCCACCCTTGAACCCTAAAAAACCTATATCTCCCTTCACTTCTACTCACCCTAACCCTAAAAAAACTTGCATTCATTTTAGATATTTATGTTCTCCTGCTTACATGCATTTTAAAGGCATGCATTTTTTTATGCAAGAGTTGTAAAGGCTCATTAGCTGTAAAAGATGTGTTTGTTAGGTTGCTGTAAAAATGCCATGTAACGGTGACTTACACAATGAACTATAAGATAAATAAATGTCAATAATGTAGCAACAAAAGATTGGTTTTTATGGAATATGAGATGCTTGGCAAAATGTGCATGAACTGGATCCACTGGTATGGGGTAGAAAGAAGTGGATGGATTTACTCAGAAGCCTGGAGGTATAGTGGGCCATCGGCTGCTATGCAAGCGTCAATACTTTAATGTTCTTCATTGTTTTCCATGGAAGAACATTTTCTAAACTGCAAGGCAGAGCCTCAGTTTTTGGACATATGTACTGATCACAAAATACTGGTCGCAATTGTGACCAATATTTTTGCAACCTATTATGCACTAATAAGTCGGTTCTTGAAAATCTGAATTGTAGAGGAACGGAATCCAGCATACCTTATGCATCTTAATGAGGTAGGCCGCAAATTGTAGCTCACTACAATTAGAGACCATCACAGTGATGGTGGCCTGCATGGGTCAGCAGACCACCATTTCTGTGATTGCTTTTTTGGTTAAATACAGCCCATTTTCCTTTATGGATACAAGGTTGTGTTTACTTTTTAAAAAACCTTTCTTTTGAAAAAACAGCGGTGGTCCTTTAAGGTGTTGGTAAACTATCAGTGTTTTGCTATCAGATTTCGGTCGCGAAACATTGATGCATTAGGCACTGATTCGGTATTTAGAAGGGTAGCCTATAACAGGCCTATTCTCTTTGAAATCCAATTTTAGGATTCAGAAAAAACTCTCGGCTCCTAAAATGGGATTACTAAATAGGAAAAAAAGCATTGTAGCAGTGCCAAACTCAAAATCGTATAATTTTCCACCATTAAAATGATCAGTTCATCTGGCTAATAGCAGGTTATATTTCGAGTTCAGCCAGTTTAGGGAATTAGAAAAACATCTAATTAAAAAACACATTGTCCCTTTCCCTTTACATTGTAAGCTCCACCACATGTTCTTTTAAGTAGATCTATGTTTCCCCAGCTTTTAAAGACCTGAAAAGCAAACACGTCACTGCATGCCATTAAGAAGCACTTAAAAATTTAAGCAGCGTTCTAGATTACTAAATAATTAATGCATCTTTTAAAAACTGAGACCCCTTAATGTCTCCTTCCTGAAAGGTTAGCGGATATATTCAGAGACATCGAACTCTGAGCTGCAATTCACAACGATGCAGTTTGTATTTAGTGACAAACCTTTTATTTTGCTATATTGATGCACAGGATTGCAACTCTTTTCGGATGGTTCACAACGTATGGACGTTAACTTTACAGACAATAGCGTTTTATTAAATTCAATGTTTTGAATCAGAAAGCAAACTTTAAGCTAGTAACTTCCTTTCACCCATACTCATTTTAATAATGACTAAAATTGATTGTAATAGCAGGAATGTCCTGCACTAGTTTCCGACTGAGCAGAAGCAGTTCTTGGCAGGATTCTGAGTAAGATTTGTCTGATTTAATATGCATTTTTTGATTACTGTCTAACCTTCTGAAACCTTTACTGTCTGTCTTTTGCCATTAAAGTTTCATCTGTCAGTCTCTGGTGAAATAATAGTCTCAGCAGATTAAAAAAAAAAAACCTCTTTCCAACTTATTTCAATCTAATGCAGGACAATGTACTATATAATTGATGCAACACTTTTATGTTAAGGTTGCTTGCCAGACAAAAAGAACCCATAATGTATTCTGAAATGCAGTGAACTATTGCCCAATGTATCAATAGAAACCTCCAGTGGTGCCATGTCTCATTAATTATTTGGGTTTGTCTTCCTTTCCCACCACAGAGGTGGGTTACGTAGGTGTCTGTTTAAAATCTCCAGCTATTATTAACTGGTTTGTAGAAATTAAGCGTAAATTATCATATTACCACATTGCAGAAATACACATTCTACTTCTTTGATTCAACTGCCTCCATCAAGTATCAAAAGTTTTACAGTTATAACATACAAAATGGTATAGAAGTTGCACCCTAAAGTTCACCTCATTTACAAATTTAAATGATCCGTAATTCGATACATTATAATTTGTGGTTTCTTATCATGTATACTCCGCAAAATGTAATTGTAAAAGATAGCAAACTCTATAGCATTGTTATATCTCTTTCATTTTGAACTGCTACTGTTCTACTTTACTATGCTACTTTTTCATAGCTAGTTTAATATGAATGAATACACATGAATTTTAAATGATCTTATAGTTATAATTGCAAATTATGCAACACTGTGAAATAAGTTTTCCTATCCTGAATGGTGTCCCTAGTCATATCTCTAATTTCGAAGACTAAACTATATATAAAAGAAAGATATCCTTCCATTTAAAAGTCAACCACGTGCTTCTCTTTTGCCCAAGGAAAAAGTAGGTGAGCAGCAGAAGTTGCAAAAGATTAATGAGAAGCTCTGCCATATTCAATGCCATGGAGATGCTGAGTTGGCATGTAGCTAGAAGAACTGACCTTTACAGATGTAGATTTAAAAAATAAGCAGTCAGAATATTAGACAAAAGGTGAAGTAAACTTACTAGTAGTAAGTTATTACTGGTAAAAATTACTAGTAGTAAAGTTACTAATAGTAGTTTACCTTTGCAAATCCCAAAAAATAGTATACTTGGACTTAACTCTTAGTTTATCTTTGTGAATTGGGCTTCATATCTTTATCTGCTCTCCATATAAAGTTAGCATATGTTATATTTATTAAGGTAAGCCAGTGTTAGTCAATGTGATCAATAAGTCTTACAGCAGTGAAAAACGAATTAGAGAGTTTTTACTGCGCAGGATTACCAGTCCAGGATTTTCACTAACACAACCTGCTCACCTGGGCCCATAAACACACACACACTAATAGACCGGTAATCACCCTTTCCTGCCTATCAGAAACTTAAAACTGAACCTATGAATGAGCTTTCTTAAAAGGAGTTTGGCTACAGTTAGGCTGTCACTCCTCCTGGTCGGGTAAGCTTCTACCCATTTGGACAATAGGCAAACAATGACAATGACATATTTTAATCCTCAACAAGCAGGTAACTGAATTAAATCGGATGTGTTTCTGAGCTATAAACCTTCCTGGCAACTGTACATTTCACATCTAGCAAATGCAATTGCCAGTGGAGCCCCAAACCCGGCCTCCTGGAAGGGGGCAGAGATAATCCCAGTATTTAAAAAAGGGGATAAATCCTTAGCAGCAAACTATAGACCAATTAGTCTCATAGATTCCATCCAAAAAATTATGGGTCGACTGATACTACAAAAAGTCCAGACATGGATGGAAGGTGAGAAAATCCTATCTCCACTGCAAGCGGGGTTCCGACCCCTTACTAGCACAATCGACCAGGTCTTCCGATTTATTAACATCTACTGGAAAATAGACGTTTTGAGGAAAGGGGCCTGTATGCGGTTTTTGTGGATCTGAAGGCAACCTTTGACCTAGTGCCTCGAGATAGGCTGTGGTGTGTCCTGAGGGATATGGGGATGTCGCTTGAATTACTATCTTTGATCGTCCGCCTACATGAGGGTAACCATGCGTGTGTGCGATGGGGGGCCGGGGGGAAGTGACGGAGTCATTTCCCGTGGACAGGGGAGTGCGACAGGGTTGTGTGCTTGCACCAACCCTGTTTTCGCTCTTCGTCAATGGGATGGCTGGTTTCCTCTCCTCGGTCCCCCTGGATGCCCCGACGCTGGCGAATGAACATATACCTATCCTCATGTTTGCGGATGACACATTAATCATTTCTAAGACTCCCAGTGATCTGCAGAAAGCCTTAAGTAGGTTTGAGGATTTTTGTTCCATGCGGGGCGTTACCATTAACACAGAAAAAACAAAGTTCATGACCTTTAATGAACATAGGTCATTCCGGGGTAAGGTATATATGAATAATGTTTCCCTTGAAAAAGTTGATGCCTTTACGTACTTAGGAATAATGATCCAGGCAAACATGGGGTGGTCAAAGCAAATCGATATTGTCACACTAAAGCATAAGCAGCAGGCTGGGATACTTGCAACTAAGTTTAGAACCTCATTATCAAAACCTATTAGTCCATTGATGGAAATCTATGGTTTGAAGGTCCTCAGCTCAACGCTCTACGGGGCCGAGCTCTGGGGGTTTGCAAATCTATCAACCCTGTCAGTAGCTGAAAATTCTTTTCTTCGGAGGGTCACTGGTGTCCAGAAAAGCACGCCAATGTATCCACTGCTAGATCTGGGTAGAAAAACTGTAACAGATCTGGCGAAACTTCGACCACTCTTGTGTTGGCGAAGACTGTGGTGCACGGCGGAGCTTGCTCTCTATGCCTCGGGACTTAAAGATCTAATGGTCACCGATCGATTTCATAAGATTAAATGGCTGAATGAGATCAGGGCGTTGCTGGAACATCTAGGTTTGAGTGACTTGTGGGCTGATCCACTCAATGCATCATTCCCTCCTAAGAACATTCTGAAGGAGATGTATTGGGATAGGATCACGACCGCAGCATGTACAAATGGGTCAATAAGGCATCTGACTGGCAGATTCTTGGAATTTAAGACCTGGCCAGTATTAGAACAATATTGGGATGCTATTGAAAAACCATTTGACAGAAAGCTGTATTTTCAATTGAGGGTCGGCACACTACCTGTCAGGTCATTCACTAGTAATTGGGCAGGGGAGACTGAGAAGGTCTGTCTAAAATGTTTTGAAGAGCTGGAAACAATGAGTCATCTGTTGTTTTTCTGCCCTTTGTATAGGAAACCCCAAGCTATGTGGATAAAACCTATTTGCAAACTACTTGGATTTAGTAGGCATGGAGAAGCAATGAGAGTATTAACAACGGATTCATCCCCATTAATAGAAATTGCGGTAGCCACATTTTTGGGATGGGCCTGGTCTATTCGGGCAAAGGCACTTTCCTAGGACTGATCATGGACCTAATTATCTTAATGTTAATCTTGTATTTTATCTTCCGACAATGAACGGGGTAGGAAATATTTGAGGAATATTGTAGATATATGTACCTATCTTATCATTTTTAACTCAAGCATTATCCGGCAGTTATGTGAGGTTTAATACTTTCTTAAACTGTTCTTAAAATTTGTAATATTTATTATTTAAAATTGTCTGTACATGTATGTTGTGCTTTTATGACTAAACTGTCTAATAAAGCTATTTTGAATTGAATTGAATTGAATGAAATCAAGATGGAGTCTTATGAATGGACCTTCTGCCTTTCCAATTTTCCCAGGGCAAACTACTGTTTTCCTACCCGGGTTCATTTGCTGACAAATTAAGCATCTCTGGCAAAGACTCTCTGCTACATTCCTGAACCTTGGGTTAAACCAATCTTGTCTAAACAGTCTGATCATTGCATCTCTGCCTAATTTTGTGTCCCGGTGGTACTCCTGACCATGGGTGCAAGTTTACAGTCAGGTAACAGTGGTCTCCCATCTAGGTAAACTATTACGCTATCACAGTAGCGGTCGGCAGTAGGTGTTGTAGGGCGGTGACTTGGGCAGGGGGAGGGGCAGGGTGGGGGGTAGTAATGTATGGATTACGGAGATTTACAGGTAAGTAAACATTTAAATAAATAAAACGAATTTTGTTGCGCGCACTGCATCACATTTGGTGATGCAGTGCATGCAACAAAATTCTTTTTTTCACCAGCTCTTCTCTGACAACCTATTTTCTCCCATTCTTCCTTTTCTTTGGGTTCTGTTGCATTTTGTAGATCTCTCATTTCTTCCCTTGTACCTACATCCATAGCAGCATAAGTTTGCAGCTAATTCCACATGCATCGATTTTCTTGTTTACTGCCATTTTGTACTTGGCACAATGTTGGGCCACCTGGTCAGCCTAACGATTACCAGCTGTCACTTTGTCATTTCCAGATTGGTGAGCAGCACACTTGACCACAGCCACTTCTTTTGCCAATTGAATTGCTTCAAGTAATTCTTTTACAAAATGTCGATTTTTAATAGGAGTTCTTGAAGAAGTCATGAAATCCCTTTGCATCCACAGCTGGCCGAAGTCATGCACAACCCCGTAGCCATAGTGACTGTCAGTGTAAATGGTTACTTTCCAAATTTCCCAATTTTGCACACTTCTATTAAAGCAATCAATTCAGTTACTTGTGCAGACTTGACTCCTGGTAAATAGGATGCTTCGACTATACCAGACAATGTACATACAGCATAAGCAGCACTCAATCCTCCTTCCTCATGAGGCATGCATGAGCCATCTACAAATAGCTCATGTTCGGGATCTTTCAGAGGTACTTCCCGTATGTCTGGGCGTGGTATAGTACTGTATTCAGTGAGGTCGATACAATCATGTTTGACTTCATTTTTCACTTCTTCAAAATGTGAGTTTGGTAACAGGGTTGCTAGATTTAGAACAGTACACCTGACTATTGTCATGTTTTCAGCACCTAGAATAACTCTTTCATATTTAGTCAGACGACTAGAAGTAAGGTACTGAGTGCGTGTTCTGGTTAACAGAATCACAACTGCATGTGGGACTTACACGGTGATAGGGTGTCCCATGCACAATGCAGCTACAGACTCTAGGCACCCTGGTAATGCTGATGCCACTGGGTCCAAAGTGGCAAAGAAATATGCCACAGGACGTCGCATTAGGCCATGTGTCTGTGTTAGGACTGAGAGAGCACAATTGTCTCTTGAGTCACAAAACAGTGCCAATTCTTTTGAATAATCAGGCATCCCTAACGCTGGAGCCTCACACAGGCAGTTGTGCTTTCATTATCCTATCGACTGGATCTTTTGCCCGTTTCTTTGTCAGTTGAATCAATGGTTTTGTTAGTACTGTAAATCCCACAATCCACTACCTGCAGTAACCTACACCTCCAAGAAATATCCTGATTTCTTTCTGTGTCTGAGGTAATTTCATGTTTTTAATTATTTTGATTCTTTCTGAAGTCACTCTTCTGATCATTCTCTCTATCTGATGTCCCCGATACTTGACTGATGTAGTGCAAAACTACAATTTTTCAGGTGACACCTTATGTCCTCCTTCAGCCAAATGATTTAGTAACGCAATGGTATCAACAATGCAGTCACTTTAAGTTTTAGACGCAATCAGTAAGTCGTCTATGTACTGTACCTAAAGCGACTGTCCAGGCAGCACCAAGGATTTGAGAATCTTTTTCAAAATCTGATAATAAAAAAAAATTATTTAAAATCGATGGACACTCTGTGTACCCCTGAGAAACACGATTCCAAACGTAAACATGCTCGCCAAATTTAAACGAAAATAAAAATGTACTATCTGGATGCAATGGAATGGAGAAGAAGGCATGGCATAAATCAATTACAGTGAACCATCCTGCACTCCATGGTATCTGATACAGAATCACTGCTGGATTCGGTACTACTGGGCAACATGGAACAACAATTTTATTTATTTCACGCAGGTCTTGAACTACCCTATATTTTCCACTTGG